>NC_143524.1:46732298-47085298 GCF_031878675.1 Megascapheus bottae
ATATAGTAGAAATCCAAGGCCCTGGGGGCACATTTTGTGGGGGTGTTGTGGGTCCTTTAGGGACCTTGTCTTTCCCTATAGGGGATCAGAGCCACTGTGGGGAGAAACATGACCAGATTTGTTTTCTTTGACAATTGTACAGAGGGGTTACAGTTACATAAATAGGGAAATGAGTACAATTCTTGTTGAACATTGTTGCCCCGTCCCTTGTTTTCTCCCATTTTCTTTCCCTCACCTACCATTGAGTGGATGCGAGAGTAGAAGGGGGTAAAATGTGAGTGACAGGGACCAGTTTAGAGGTTGCTGCAGTAGTGAGACAGAAGCAGAGAATGTCAGGCAGAGAATATCAGTTTGGAGTTGGGCCAGGCTGATTGAGGAGGAAGCAACGAGGAAGAATCAGGCTGTGGAAAGGACTAGCTGCCCTGTCACAGGTCACGTGAGGGACATGGCTCTGAGGACAGCACTTGGGTTCTTGGCTTGAATGACTGGAAAGTAGGCAAGTCTGTACAGGCCACTAGGAAGCAGCACAATGTCAAGTCAGTTGAGTAAGGTGGCAGAGGTGCTCTTTTCCGGTGGCACAGTGGTAAGCAAGGTAGAGCCTGTCAGTCTTCCTGAGGCTCTCAGGCGGGCAGGGCGGATGCATGGATAGCACAGTTCCTAGATGATCAGAACCAATGAAGGTTGTGTATGCGCTCTGTGTGTGTGTGTGGTGTGCGTATGTGTAGCAGATACTTGCTGATTCAGGGCGGGTCTCTGAAGCAGGCTGGGAATAGCCCCACTTGACAGCCCTCCCTCCGAGGCAGAGGCCACTCAGTGCTGTTAGGATCCAGGCAGGTCTAACCCCGGGCCCTCTGGGAAAAATCTTCGACCATTCTCAGAGTTGCAAGCATTTTCCTCAGCCCCCTGCTGAAACTTGAACAAGCATGCAATAACTGACTCACTCGTAAGAAATTCTCATTCAAATGGAAATCGCCAGGAAAACAGAAATGGGAAAGCTCTGTGGGCTAGCTCGTGGGTTCCACACACTTTGCCCTGGCTCCCAGCCAGAAGGTTCACTTCCTGTTTTTTTTCCCAGCTCCCCTACTCTTGTTTCACATCTGGAAGGGACCTGTTATAACCGCACCATGAGCTCCAAAGGTGTTGCTAATTGGCTTCTCCGAGTGTGAATGGAAGAAGAGAGCCCTTGAGGTCCAGGGCCTTGGGAGTGGGGGGCTTGCTGCCAGCCTTTTCAGGATAGTCCTGGCCTTTCCAGCCTCCTCAGACCCACTAATCCCTCCAGTAGGGTTGGTGACACAAGTAGGGTCCCTCCTTGTCTGTCTGGCCATTCAGAAGGCAGGTCAGCAGGTGGCTATAATTTAACTGCTTTGGAGACTGTCATCTGAGGATCTGGGTTCAAAGCCCAGGCAGGAAAACCCATGAGATTCTTATCTACAGTTAACCACCAAAAAGCCAAAAGTAGGGCTGGGAGTTTGGCCTAGTGGTAGAGTGCTTGCCTAGCATGCACAAAGACCTGGGTTCAATTCCTCGGTACTACAATACATAGAAAAAAGCTAGAAGTGGTGCTGAGGCTCAAGTGGTAGAGCTCTAGCCTTGAGAAAGTCCAAGGACAGTGCTCAGGCCCTGAGCTCAAGCCCAGGACTGGCAAAAAAAAAAAAAAAAGCCAAAAGTAGAGCTGTGGCTCAAGTGGAAGAGTGCTAGCCTTGAATAAAAAAGTTCAGGGAGGAAGTGGTGCTGTGACTTGAGAAGTAGGGGTAGCCTTGAGCTGAAGAGCTCAGGGACAGCACCCAGAGTTCAAGCCCCAGGACTGGGGAAAAAAAAGTTCAGAGATAGTGCCCAGGCCCTGAGTTCAAGTCCCAGAACTGGTACCAAAAAAGCATATATTATACAGAATAAGGGCATTTACTGTTATATTTTCATATATGCATGTGATATACTTGGATCATACTCTGTTTATTGAAATGTCCTGACCCCTGACCCTTTTCACTCTTCACCACCCTGGCAGGTAAATAGATGGTATTACTGTCACTTAAGGAAACTGAGGCTCGTTGCTATTGAGTGACCTGCCTGGGACCACATAGCCAGGTAGCGTGGGCCAAGGTTAGAATTTTGGATTGTGGAATCTTGGTCCTGAGGTGACTAGGAGAAGATGAGCTGCAAGGAAAGTCAATGCCTTTTCAGTCCCTCCAGCTCCCCAGAGAGCAGAGCAGTGGAGGGAATGCCTTTGGCGGTACTGCCAGGGTCTCCTGGGGTCTCCAGCCTAGACGCTGAGGGAGGGGAGCTCACTGTCCTCATCCTGCTGATCCTCCCTAGTGCTGCCCTTCCTTCCCTCCCAGCCGCTTGGGGAGGGTGGAGGGGCAGGCACAGTCCCTCCCATTGCACTCTGTCCCCCCCCCCCCCGCAGGGCTCCGAGACCAGGAAGCGCTCTCCCACACTCAGCAGCCAGTTTAAGCGGTCACTGGAGCTGCTGATGCGGACACTGGGTGCCTGCCAGCCGTTCTTCGTGCGCTGCATCAAACCCAATGAGTTCAAGAAGCCCTTGGTGAGTGGCTAGGGTGGGGGTGGGACACAGGCTAGCCTGGGTGGGCCATGTTAGACTTTGTGGAGGATTGGCAGCAGCAAGGCCAGGGCCATAAGTGCACCAGATTTGGTGAGAGACAGGTCATTCTTGGCTCTGCCACTTCCAAGCTGGGTACCTGTTACAGTGCTTACTCTGTGACTTCGTCTCCTCCTACATAGAAAAGGTACCACTGCACCCATTTTCTGGGCACCTTCTCTGCAGACTGCAGGACACTTAGTGAGCATCTATTGATGGTCTTGTGGCTCTTGCTCCTTTGACAGCTCTGCTCCTTTTCCCATGTCTACCCCACCTCTTCCGGGAAGCCTCCTGGATTCTTCTCAGACCTTCTACTTTGGACTCTTGTGAATAACGTTTCTTGGGCCCTTTCTGTGTGCCCAGCACAATGTTGTTTAGCTTCTGCGTCTAATCTGTATCATTGTCCAGGTTGAGGAGTTTCAGAATCAGAGTTCCCAAGAGAATGAAGGGACCAAATCTTCAGGCTGCTAGCTGGCAGTCCCCTTTTATTTTTAGAGTACAGGTCCTGGAGGTGTTGTTTACCCAGAAGAGGGGAGAGGCTTAGGGAAAGCTGGACCTTAGGATCTGGGGAGGGAGGGAAGGAAGGAAGGCCAGGGAAAGTGGCCCAGAGAAAGAGGAAACAGGCTGCGGAAGCTGGCCGGCTGCACATCTGTCACTGTCAGGAAATCATTTCCCAGTGTGAGTAAGGATGACTCCTTTGGGACTCAGGTCTTGGACAGGGTTTGTGAAGCAAAGGGCTCAGGACAGAGGCCAGGACCTCTGTCCATGATGCGTCACTCTAGAATACCTGCCTCGAAGAATCTTCTTGCAGCACAGCCCCCAGTGTTTTGGTCTAGATCATGTCAGCAGCCCCTTCATTCTCCCCCCCACCCCGTCCACTGCACGGATCTATTGCTTTGATTCCCAAAGCAAATTTGGCCCAGCTTCTCCCTGTTCCAGTCCTCTGATTCTGTCATTCCCAGGATGAGGCCCAGACTCCTAGCCTGGGCCTCCAGGTCCCTGCACAGTACCCATCTGCTTTCCCTCTGAACCCCAAGATTGACCTTGCCCTGAAGCCATCACAGAAGGCAACCTGGTACAACATTTTAAAAACCATTCCTCTTCCCTGTGGCCCTCTTTGGTATAACCACAACTCTGCAGTGCTGCCATGTACAGCGCAGTCCCCTGGCTGTGCAGAACAGTGAGACCCCACGGCCCCTCAGTCCTCCGCAGGCACTGTGCTCTCATACATGGTCACCACCTCCAGCCTTATAACACCCTCTTAGTGACCCCCCCTCCTCGAAGGCCCCTGTGGGTTTCCCAAGGACCATGGACTCATAGCATGTGGCTCCCCCCGTGAAAGGTTCTTGCTTTGTGCTGCTGAGTGGGTTTGAATTGCAGGCCTGGGCTCCTGCCTGGCATTGCCTCTTCCCCCTCCCACCCTCCCCCATTAACCTTCCTGGGCCTCCATCTGGGGCTGGTCCAATGCAGAGGAGGGCCGGGCTCTCACAGGAGCCGCGTCTTGTTGCCTTTGCTCCCTTTGCACCTGGCAGCTGTTCGACCGGCACCTGTGCGTGCGCCAGCTGCGGTACTCGGGCATGATGGAGACCATCCGCATCCGCCGCGCCGGCTACCCCATCCGCTACAGCTTCGTGGAATTCGTGGAGCGTTACCGCGTGCTGCTGCCTGGCGTGAAGCCGGCCTACAAGCAGGTACAAGCAGATGGCCCGGGTGGAGGAGGAGGGGGCATGGCTTCACCCTGGCCCAGTGGATTCTATGTGACCTGCTCTATGTGATACTCAGCAGGACCCACCAGAGGGCTCTGTTGCGGTGGCGTGGCTATCATTCTATCAGCTGAGGAGAAAATAGGTTTCGGGAAGGCAGGATCCTCCAGGACACACACAGCCAGGCAGTGGTAGAGCCAGGACAGCCCTGGCTTGTGGCCTCAGGAGGAGCACAGGGGGTCCTGCCTGCAGGCACGGACGCCCATGCATTTCCATTCATGTCTACGCCCAGGATGATCTCCGAGGAACGTGCCAGCGCATGGCCGAGGCGGTGCTGGGCACTCACGATGACTGGCAGATCGGCAAGACCAAGATCTTTCTGAAGGTGAGCACAGCATGGCTGCCCATGGGGCCATCATGGTCAGGTTCAGGGCTCCTGGGTGGGAGGAGATGGGAAGGTGGCATTTGAGATGACCAGGTCAGAGCTCTGACCTCAGCTTAGACATGGAAGGGCAGGACTGGGCCTGGAGGCCTGGACTCCAATCTTCACCCTCTGGTTGTCAGCTCTTGTCAGGTGACTTGCCCAAAGTCACTGACATTTCTGCCTCTTCTTTCTGCTTATAACACAGGGCAGGGCCAGGAGTTTGGCCTAGTAGTAGAGTGCTTGCCTAGCATGCAGGAATATCTGGGTTCAATTCCTCCTACCACATACGTACAAAAAGCCAGAAGTGGTGCTATGGCTCAAGTGGTAGAGCTCTAGCCTTGAAAACCTAAGGACCATACTCAGGCCCTGAGTTGAAGCTCCAGGACTGGCCAAAAAAAAGCCAGGCAGGCCCAGGATGGCCTAGACTATGTCATACGTCATTATGGTTTCCTGTCCAGCAAGGTTCACCCCGGCTCTGGTCACCAGTGTGTCACCCGCCTCTGGGACTCAGTTGGAACACCCTGACACAGCTGAGGGGAGGGGACAGGAAACTGGGGCCCTGGAGAGTCATAGTCCTGTAGAGCAGCAGCAGAGACAACTTGGGCTTGCCCACTTCCATTTCTGCTGGGCTAGGTTCCTGGCTGTCCGGGGTGACAGTCAGGCCCTGCCTTTGTGTGGGGGTAGGGCCTGGGTGCAGGACAGCTGGGGAAAGGAAGGGAGGAGCCAGCTGTCAAGCAGAGGGACTCCAGGATGTCGTCTAGGCTTATTTCCTCTTGGGCCTTACATCACTTTCCACAACCCCAGAGTACTCATTTCCTTACTGGACAAGTGTCTTGACTGCTCCCCTGTGAATCCCATGACTATAGCCTGAAGCACATGCTCTGTGTGCCGGACCCAGGGGACCTTTTCTCCATGATGGCATTGACTCCTCCCAGCACCCCATGAGGTAGGGAGTCTTATGCTCATTTCATAGAGGACAAGCAAGTGAAAGACCAGGCAGCTGTGAAGCAGGGAAGGGAGCCTTGTGGCCTGCAGTGAAAAAGTGATCATCTGTGTTGGCAGAGGAACCAGGCAAAAAGTGCCAGAGGACCCGGGAAATATCAGTTGTCCCCATCCTTGCCTCTCTGGCCTCTTCAGAAATGGCAGGTCCGACAGTCATTCATACATTCAGTCATTCATTGCAAAAGTCTTGTCTGAGCAGTTGCTCTTTGCCATGCTCAGTGTGTCTATGTGAAGGATGTGTTGAGCCCTTTTGAGACTCAACAACTGACAGGCAGGGCCATTTCTGCCTCATCTTTGGGGCACTCTGGTAGCACCTAGCACAGTGCCAGCACATTTATCTCTGCGCCTGGGCGCTGTCCCTGAGCTTTTCAGCTTAAGGCTAGAACCCTATCACTTGAGCCGCAGCACCACTTCCAGTTTTCTGGTGGTTAATTGAGGTAAAAGTCTGACAGACTTTTATGCCCAGGCTGGCTTTGAACCTTGATCCTCAGATCTCAGCCTCCTGAGTAGCTAGGATTACAGGCATGAGCCACCAGCAACCAACAGCACATTCTTTTTTTTTTTTTTTTGCCAGTCCTGGGCCTGAGCACTGTCCTTGGACTTTCTCAAGGCTAGAGCTTTGCCACTTGAGCCTCAGCACCACTTCTGGCTTTTTTCTATGTATGTGGTACCTAGGAATTGAACCTGGGTCTTCGTGCATGCTAGGCAAGCGCTCTACCACGAGGCCAAACTCCCGGCCCAGCGCATTCATTTTTTTTTTTTTTACCAGATGATTAAGATATTCTGTTGGAATGAGGATAGGGGTCCAGGATGAGGAAGAAAAAAGGCTGAAGGTGCTAACAGGGCCGGGTCGTAGAGGACCAGGATGGTGTCCCCTGAGGGTCCTGGTCACATTAACGTTTTAGAGGGTCTATCTACATGTGTGGAGGATCAGAGTGGGAGTGACAGATGCCAGGAGACCCCTGGTGAGGAAAATGCTGCCACGATGTCAGAGAGAAATGAGAGTGGCAGGGCTGGGAGTATGGCCTGGTGGTAGAGTGCCCGCTTAAGCATGCATGAAGCATTAGGTTTAATTCCTTGATTCCACATACACAGAAAAAGCCAGAAGTGGTGCTGTGGCTCAAGTGGTAGAGTGCTAGCCTTGAAAAAGCACCAGGACAGTGCTCAGGCCCTGAGTTGAAGCTCCAGGACTAATAAAAAAAAAGGCTGAGAAATGAGAGTGGCTGGCTAGGGAGAGTGCAGGACTCCGGCACAGATGGCGATTGGGGAATGCGTTCACCCCATCCAGTGAAATGAGCTGCACTTGGCTCCACTGGTCCCATCTGGGCCTCTGGAAAATAGCTACAAATCCTGGTGATTGTGGAAAGCCACCACATGTCCCGGAGCAGGACTGGGAGCAACGGGCCCCCATGGAGCCCTAGTCCTGGGCTCTGAGGAAACGGGGAGAGGCTGAGCCAGGCCTGGAGACACTGGGCCCCGCTCAGAAGTTCTGCCTTTCAGGATCACCATGACATGCTGCTGGAGGTGGAGCGGGACAAGGCCATCACCGACAGAGTCATCCTCCTCCAGAAGGTCATCCGGGGGTTCAAGGACAGGTGTGTGTGTACAGGCACGCATGCACAGCTCACCTCCCTGTTCCCATGTGAACGCCACAAGGAAACATGCTCGTGTGTGAGGCACAGACAGAAACATGTTTGCATGCCAAGCCCATGTGATCATGCAAATATAAGGAACATGTACATGGTTGACACAGCCCCAGTGGGGACACCTGACACCCTCATCTCATGTGGAATTCCCCACAGAGGAAGCGTGAGATTTTATGTTATCACTGTGTCTGAGATTTTGCCTAAAGGACAGGTGTAGCTTGTAGCAGTTCGCAATGGGCAAGGCCATGATTCAGGCTCCACACAAACCCACGACCTATCGTCCCCCTGTGCAATTCATATACCCCCTTGATCCTTTTCTACTCATTTTCCAGATGGGGATGCCGAAGCAAAGACAGGTCTAGGCCTTGCCCAGGGGTCACACAGCCGGGAGGTCACAAAACTGGGGCCCTGCATGATATCCGGATCTGGGATTCCCACCCTGCTTCTGGGCCCTCGGCTCTGTGACTCACCATCACTGCTGCCATTTCAGGTCTAACTTCCTGAAGCTGAAGAGGGCCGCCACGCTGATCCAGAGACACTGGCGGGGCCACAACTGCAGGAGGAACTATGAGCTGGTGAGCCTCCCATGGCTGCTCTGCCAGGTCTTTGCATCCTACAGAGTTGCCTTTGCAGCAGGGCTTTGCTGCATTGGGCAGCTGCCCTAGCCAGCACCAACTTTCTTCCAACCAAAGTCTAGGTCTAGCCCTCGTGGCCCTCGTGACTCTTCCCGAGTGATCAGCAGTGTGTGTGTTGCTCTTCTGAAACAAATGTTGGGGGTGGTGGTTGTGAGCACACTGGAGTTTTTAGAGATCGGGGAGGGACTGGGTGTGGCTAGGTCATGTGGACCTCTACTGAGCCCCTGGCTGAAGCCTGGTCTTGGGCCTGGGACGTACACAGGAAGGAGATGAGGCGGCTGCAGCTCCTGATGTGAGGCTAGGGTCCCTCAGGGCCTATCTCAAGGACACTCCAGGTCTCCCCTCAGGAAATTTCCTCTTAAGGAGTGGTCACCTTGACTACAGAGATGTTCGTCTGAGTGGACACTGGGGCACACATTGGTGTGGGGGGTCCAGTGTGGGAGTGGAGGCTGCACACCAGGAGCAAGAGGGCTGGACATGTGTTCTGAGCCCGGGGTGGGGTGTTCTTGCAGATGCGGATTGGGTTCCTGAGGCTGCAGGCCCTGCAGCGCTCCCGGAAGCTGCACCTGCAGTATCGCCTGGCTCGCCGGCGCATCATTGAGTTCCAGGCCCGCTGCCGAGCCTACCTGGTCCGCAAGGCCTTCCGCCACCGCCTCTGGGCTGTGATCACGGTGCAGGCCTATGCCAGAGGCATGATCGCCCGCAGGCTGCACCGTCGCCTCCGGGCTGAGGTGAGGGCCCCGAGCCCTGGGAAGGAAGGATGCTCTCTGATGTGTGTGCTGCTTCAGGACAATGGATTCCTTGGCACCCTCAGGGGCTGGCTGAGAGTGCCAAGGCCTAGGGGGGACTTGTGGCTATGCCTTCTCTGTGAAACACACAAAACTGGGACCAGACCACAGTTTCTACCCTCCCAGCCAAGGGCAGGGCTGGGGCCCCAGGAACCTCTGGATCTTTGGGAAGAGAGGCACATCTGGCCTGGCTTTGGGATCTGGACTGCCTCCACCTGCATGTGACCCGGAGAACAGTTCTGCTGCCTGTTTCCTGGCCAAGTGGGGGGTGGGAGAGAACCGTGGGACTCATGGTGACAAATGTGCCCGTGTCCATCCGGCTGCCCCATCCTCAGTACCGGCGGCGCCTGGAGGCAGAAAAGATGCGGCTGGCAGAGGAAGAGAAACTCCGGAAGGAGATGAGTGCCAAGAAGGCCAAGGAGGAGGCAGAGCGCAAGCATCAAGTGAGCCGAGGACCCACGCTGCTTCCTCCATCACTTGCTCCACCTTCTTCCCTTCAACCAGGAGCAGGAGGGGGCCCTTTGTTGGCTTCCTCGGCCACATCAGCTAAGCTCTCCCTCAGCTAGGCAAAGGGACAAAGGCGGCGACTCCAAAGAGGGCCTGTGCTCCACAGCACCTTCTTTGCTGGAGATGACACCCAGATCCAAAGACGGACGGGAGGCCAGGAGTGGTGGTGTGCGCCTCCCAGCTACTCGGGAGACCATAGAAAGGAGGATCGAGGTCCTAGACTGACCGGGGGGAAAAAAAGTACAAGACCCTACCTGAGTAGTAACTAAAGCCAGAAAGGGCCAGGGATGTGACTCAAGTGGTAGATCACCCGCCTGGCAAGTGTGAGACCCCAGTACCGCCTGGTGGGGAGAGTGCCCGCAGCCAGATGGCCCAACATGGGAGGGCAGCTGTAACTGCTGTGGAGCAGGCTGCGTGGCCCGTCTGTATGCTGCGTGTCTTGAAGACAGTGGGAAGGAAAGGATATTAAGATCCCTCCGGGTTATCTCTGTTTATAATATTGGTTCCATGTTAGGGTAATACTTGGGAAATAAGAATTTAAAAACATCAATTCCACTTCTTTTACAAATGTAACTATCACTCATGTGGCTCGTGTTCCAGTTCTTTTGGGCAGTGGTAGTATCAAAGCCTTGGCTCCTTGGCATGGAACTTGGGGTACAGAGTGGGTAGCCTTGGGGGGGGTAGGTATTTCTGGCTGAATCCTGGGGAGCAGGCAGGGGGAATGTCTGGGCTTGTCCAGGCGTCTCTTGTGGCCCAGGGGTCAGTGATGGCTGGGCTAAGCCGGGTCCAGGTGAGGAAGTGGGCAGCGCCATCCTTCCCTGGAACAGCCAAGGCTGCTGCTGGGCTCTCCTCGGACTTCCTCTGAGGAGAGCTGTTCCAACGCCATCTTCTCTGCATCACCCCAACTTCAGGAGCGCCTGGCCCAGCTGGCTCGAGAGGATGCAGAGCGGGAGCTGCAGGAGAAGGAGGAAGCTCGGCGGAAGAAGGAGCTGCTCGAGCAGATGGAGCGGGCCCGCCACGAGCCCATCAACCACTCGGACATGGTGGACAAGATGTTTGGCTTTCTGGGGACTTCAGGTGGCCTACCTGGCCAGGAAGGCCAGGCTCCCAGCGGCTTTGAGGTACCAAACGGGGGACAGAGTTTCCAGGAAAGGCTCCCCTCTTTCCCTGTGTGATAGCCCTTTCTGCACTGAAGCCCACAGGCCCCCGTGAGCAGAGGGCAGCCATAATGAGTGGGTTGCCAACCGTCGGTGCCAGTCCCTGCCTGCCATGTCGCCTTAGCCTCTCTGCTGGCTGGGACAGGCCAGGGTGGGTGAGTGGCGAGGAACCCGTGTGTGTCCCTCAGGACCTGGAGCGAGGGCGGAGGGAGATGGTGGAGGAGGATGTGGATGCCGCCCTGCCCCTGCCAGACGAGGATGAAGAGGACCTCTCAGAGTACAAATTTGCCAAGTTTGCAGCCACCTACTTCCAGGGGACAACCACACACACGTACACCCGGCGGCCCCTCAAACAGCCACTGCTGTTCCATGATGACGAGGGCGACCAGCTGGTAAGCATGCCTGGTTCTGGGTCAGGAGCTGCCTGGGGCTGTCTTGGGTGGTGGACAGGAACCAAATCTAACTGTAGTCTCCAGCCCGCGCCCAGCGTAGGGCCAGATCACTCAGCTCATTCTATGGTTTAGCAACGTACTCCACTCTGGCTGGCTGTCTTCTCTTCCTCTCTCTTCCCTTCTTCCTCTCCTCCTCCACTCTTTTGCTAGTCCTGGGACTTGCACTCAGGGCCCAGGCACTGTCCTTGGGCTTTCTCAAGGCTAGCACTCTACCACTTGAGCCACTGCACCACTTCTGGCATTTTTGGTTTCCTCTCTCTCTCTCTCTCTCTCTCTCTCTCTCTCTCTCTCTCTCTCTCTCTCTCTCTCTCTCTCTCTCTCTCTCTCTCTCTCCTTTCTTCTCTCCTTTCTTCTCTCCTCTCCCCCCTCACTCTCATTTTTTTTCTTTTTTGTGCAATTAAAGGAAAGGGGCTAGTGCTCTACACTTGAGCTGCACCTCCACTTCCGGCTTTTTGGTAGTGAATTGGGGGTGAGAGTGTACCTACCTTCTTTCTCTGAGCTGGCCTCAGCTGTGATCCTTAGATCCCAGCCTCCTGAGCAGTTAGGATTCCAGACTTGAGCTGCCAGCCCCAGCCACGTGGACTTTGTGATGTGTGCGCTCCGCCCCCAGGCAGCGCTGGCAGTCTGGATTACTATCCTTCGCTTCATGGGGGACCTCCCGGAGCCCAAGTACCACACAGCCATGAGTGATGGCAGCGAGAAGATCCCTGTGATGACCAAGATTTATGAGACCCTGGGCAAGAAGACATACAAGAGGGAGCTGCAGGCCCTGCAGGGGGAGGGGGAGGTGAGCGACCCACGTCCCCTCGTCTGAGGTCAGTTGGGAAGGGTGTGTGAATCCTGTGACTTGGGGTCCTCAGCAGAAAGAGCACCCCATGACTACTCTCTGTCCCAGACCCTGCACCCCACCTTTCTCTGCCCACTCATGGAAACAAATGTGTGAAAGTGCTGATATAGCTGAGCACCCCAGGGCAGACTGGCTTGCCACTAGCTCCAGCTCCTGCAGCCATGTCTCCTCTGGTGGAGTGGGGGAAGGGGGGGCGGCAGCATGGGGAAGCACTAGTGTGGATGCGAGGTGGTCCCAGAGCACAGCTGTGCCATCAGCTGGTCCTGCTGTGCTTTCTACTCACTTTCCATTCACTGTCCTTGGCCACATTGGTTCTGCAGAGCCAGATTCCTGAGGGGCCAAAGAAGAGCAGCATAAGGCACAAGCTGGTGCACTTGACCTTGAAGAAAAAGTCCAAGCTCACAGAGGAGGTTAGAGTGGACGGGGCCCTGGCAGCTCTTGGTGGTGCCTTGGGTGGCTAGGCTGAAGCGTGGTGGGACTAGGGACTCCAGGAGCAGGAGTGGGCGCCACTTGTCTCTGGAGGCAGGATAGAAGGGGGTGACTGACAGGCAGGAAGTTGGGCCAGGCTAGGGGGGCCAGGGTTCCCCAGAGCAGGAAGCCAGCACCAGGCGGACCTGAGCAGCCTGTGGTAAAAAGGCCGCACTGTGGTGTTTGGTCCAAGGTCTGTTCAGAGCTTAAGTTTTGTCCAAGTAAGTTTAAAGGATTAGACTCATGCCTGATAACCCTAGCCACTCAAGAATCTGAGGTCTGAGAAACGAGTCAAAGCCCGCCTGGGCAGAAAAATCTAAGACTTTGATCTCTAACCAGCAAAATGTCAGATATGGGGGCCTGGCTCAAATGGCAGAGTCTCAGCCTTGAGTGAAAAAGCCAAGTGAGAACACATCCACAAAGAATTTGATCTCTCTAGGACAAAACTAACACACTGCAAATTTAAGAATATACCTGATTTTGATCCACATTTACAATGAGTAGTCAACTTAGCTAAGGGTGAACTTTGAGCCTCTCTTTGAAAAGCCTCACAAGTGTCATGTATTTATATGTCACTCTCCCCAACAGGTAGTGAGAAGCTCTTTAGAGACAGGTGCTGTGGGATCTTGTCCTCCTGGTGTGACTGGGTATACAAAAATTGGGCATGTGACTGGCACTCACTGAATGAATGATTGACTTGACCGGCTTAGACTGGCTTCATATCTTCAGACAAAGAAAACGAGTCAGCAGCCTTAATGTAGACATAAGATTGGAGAAATCCACTCAGTGTGCAATTTTAGCTTTTTGGGAGATGAGATCAGGGCATTACAATTTAAGGCCAGCCTGATGGGGAGGAAGAAGTTTGAGACTCTATCTCAATCAATGACTGCTTTGAGCTTTTTTGGCTAGTCAGCTGCCAGCTGTTCTATCTTGGGACTGTCTAATCTAGAAGGTGGAGGGGTCAGGGGTCAGCCCCTCCCCCACAACTGTATTCTTGCACACACCTGAGATTTCTTCTCCACCTTCCATGCATGGGGTACCCCTCTGACAGGAAGCCCTCCTCACTGCAGTCAGGGGCTCCTGTCTTGCCTTTGCTGTCCTGTCCCCGACTGAGACACAAGTCCTGTCTTGCAGTCCTTTGGGCTCCTAGCCTGATTTAGAGCCTAGACTGGTGCTCAGCATTCAAGGGGCCTGGCAAGCACATATCCATTCTATGGAGTGGCAGCTTGGGTGCCAGCTGATGCCAGGGTCTTCCATAGCCCTTTGAGCCTGCCACACACGCTTCCCCTCACTGCCCCCAGCTGGGTACAGCGCCGCTGCAGTGGCTGTGTGGGACCAGAGAGGGCACACTCATCTCTGGACGAGGTCTGAGACTGGCCACTTTGACGTCAGGGTCTTGGTGACAGGTGGTTAGAACCTAGGGTGTACTCTAGTGCCATAAATGTGGGGATCCACCCAGAGAGATGGGGTTCTGCCCAGAATCAGGGGAGCAGGTTGAAAGGGCCTTGTAGTTGGCCTGGGTGTAGGGGTCAAGGACTGCAGAGGATCTTATGCCTCAAGAAGGAGGAATAAGCTGCCTGTACCAGGCAGGTCCCAGCTGCGTGGCCAGTTCTTGGCCCACCACGTGGTCTGTGCGATGGGGTACTGACCGGACGGGGCAGGAGCTCTCCTGCTTGCTTCTTGGATTCTGTGCTGTGGGGAGGGACACCCTGGCAGGCAAGGGCAGCAGGCCCAGCTTCTTCACCTGCTCTAGTCAAGACTGTCCTTTCGTTCCAGGTGACCAAGAGGCTGCACGATGGGGAATCCACAGTCCAGGGCAATAGCATGCTGGAGGACCGGCCCACCTCCAACCTGGAGAAGCTGCACTTCATCATAGGCAACGGCATCCTGCGGCCAGCGCTGAGGTCAGTGTGCGGTGTGAGCAGGGCCTCACACGTGGGTTATCTGCGACTTCTGGCAGGGCCTGGAGGCCGGAGGCACCATCACCAGGCCAGAGGGCCTGTGCATATGGCCTCACTGCTGGCTAGCAGTGAGACCCTAACCCTGTACTTAGTTTTTCTCAAGCCTGAGTTTCCTCCTCGGTAAGGGAGAAGTAGTGGTGGTACTGTGCTCACCTCCTCTGAGGCTTGTGGGAAGGGAAGGGAAGCAGATGAGAGGTGTGTGAAAGACGTGGAGCACGGTAAAGGGTAGCTGTGCTTAACATCCACCACAACCATTGTGACACTGCCGTCCTGGCCAGCATCACTGGAGGTGAGGTTCAGGGATCCTCTCCCACCTGCCCCAGGACCTCTAGGTGCTGGGGCATGGGTGTGAAGACCCACGAGTCACCCCTGGGTGGCTGGGGGAGGGGTCAGGCACCTCTGAAAGTGGGCTCGGTGCAGGTCTTGGCGTTTGCTGCCAGGAGGGTGAACCATGGGCGAGGGTTACCCCCACCTTCCCGATGGAGCAGCAGGTCCAGAGATGGGAAGAGACTTGCCCAGGGGGCACATGGCTTTCTAGACCTTCCGGCCTTCATTCTTCCCAGAGGCCATCTAGGGCCACCCTTGCTGAGAAGGGAAGATAGCTACCCAATAGAGTCTTCCTGTCACACCGGAAGCTGATTGTTCCAGAAAGAGTCCTGGGAGCTCTGGACACACAGTCAGCAGGCTGGATGTGGGCTGCCTGAGGGCCTCAGTGAGCAGGGGTGGGGGGGGGGGGTCAGGTCAGAGTCCAACACAGAGGATGAGGCCAGATGGGAGCCAGTGCTGCGTTTGTTTCACATAGAGGACACGAATTCGTTCTAAGCTTTTGCCTTTCCTACCCTCTGAATATTTAAAATGGCTTTTGTGTTACGAAAGTATTGGGGTCATGAGCCCAATGAGCATGTGTGCGTGTACATTGAATGTACATGAACTCTGCAAATGGCGAGCAGGAGCCATCAAATCAGATGAACCCCCTCCTGCCTGGTGCTTCCCTGGATAGGAGGAGGGTGATGAGCGCCCCCTGGTGGTCACCATACCATCAAGCATTCCCTTCTGGGACCAAGCAGGCAGACTGCTTTTTTCCATTCCAGCTTACAGGACGCCTTGCATCCATGACCGTGAGAGCCTTTTGTCCTGGAGGCTTGCTGTGCCAAGCCCGTGCTGAGTCTTGGATCATTTTTCTGCCCCAGCATCTGCTCAGGCACCTGGCGCACCAGGGACAGATCAGTGTGGTCGCTATTGGCTGTGACCATCATCCCTAGTGCAGGGTTCATGCCACACCTCTGGGCTGTGTGGAGTAAGCAACACACCTCATCCAGATCATCCTGTCTCTAAAGCAAGACCCTGTCAGTGGCTCCAGGTGCCCTGTGCTCAGTCTTCTAATTCACCTCCGGCAGGGTGGGCAGGAAAACACAGGTGCCATCTGCTCCTGGGAGGGGTAGGCCAGGTCAACTCTCTGAGATGATTGCCCCTCTTGTCCAGGGATGAGATCTACTGCCAGATCAGCAAGCAGCTCACCCACAACCCTTCCAAGAGCAGCTACGCTCGGGGCTGGATCCTCGTGTCTCTCTGTGTGGGCTGCTTCGCCCCCTCAGAGAAATTCGTTAAGGTAGGAGAGGTGGGCCCCATCCCAGCATTGAAGGGAGACATAGGAGGAAGAGGCCCTAGGCATATCCTCTCAGGCTTAGCTACATCCTACCCAGTCCCCTCTTCTTAATGCCTCTCCTTCTACCCAGGAAGGGAGTGCTTGACTCTGTTTCCCCCTCAGCCCCATTCTGCCGAGGTTAAATGATAGGCGTATGTCCTGGACCTCTGCCCTAATTGGGGCTGTGAGGGCGGAGGAAGTGGTGGGGTCCAGGCTGGGCCTATAGGGAGGAAAGCAGTTGCTCTAGAGAGAGGGGAAATGGTGTGCGTGGAGGAGGGAGGGGCTGCATTGTGAGCCTTCACCGTAAAGCCACGTTATGTGGACTTGGCCCTCAGGGCCGTGGGAGCTGTGCATAGGGAGGAGGGCGGTCTTATCTTGAGTATGGGTGCACAGTCTGGAGGCTGCAGTGAGGCCCAGCAAGGCTGGGGCCTCCTCACTGGGTCTCTCGTGGGCAGTACCTGCGGAACTTCATCCACGGGGGACCGCCCGGCTACGCCCCGTACTGCGAGGAGCGCTTAAGGAGGACCTTCGTCAACGGGACACGGACACAACCGCCTAGCTGGCTGGAGCTGCAGGTCAGCCCTAACTCCCAGGCACATGTGCCGTCTCCGTGTTCCAGTGCCCGGTATGGGGAATCTGTGGTTCAGCACCCGTCCTCGGGCTCTGGAATCCCCCTGGGAAAGGAAAGCCCAAAGGACCACCGCTCCCATGTCCCCTCCTTATGCTAGAGTGACTTGGGTGAGGGGATTCCCTCTGGTCCCTGTGTTCCACCAGCCATCTGGGGGGTCGTCATGCTCATTGCACAGGGCCAGGCAGCATTGGGCTGGGATGCTGGAGGACTGGAGTTCAGGGCCAGTCCCATCCCCAGCAAGTGCCGAGCCAGATCCCAGAGACAGTGAGCAGATGTGGAGTGAGGGGAGCCCCACAAACCTTGGTCACATGCAGGCTACCAAGTCCAAGAAGCCTATCATGTTGCCTGTGACATTCATGGACGGGACTACCAAGACCCTACTGACGGACTCAGCAACGACAGCCAAGGAGCTGTGCAACGCACTAGCCGACAAGATCTCACTCAAGGACCGCTTCGGCTTCTCCCTCTATATTGCCCTGTTTGATAAGGTATCTGCAGAGCAGTGCTAACTCCCAGCCCATAGGGAGGGGACGGGGGTGGGGAGGCCACGGGGCCGCGGCGGGTAAGGGAAAGTGCTGCCTCCTCCTGGCTCAGGTGACCTTGCGTGAATCTCTTAAGCCAGGGGTGAGTCATTAGCAGGGGGAAGAGCTCCCTTCAGTGCACATGGGAATATGGCCTGTGGCATGGGCTCATGATCATGTGCCAGCTCGCGTGGAGCACCCCTGCTGGGGAATGCTAGCCTTTTCTTTTTCTACTGGATCTGGGGCATCGAGGCCTTTTCTAGCTCATAGGTTTGAAGACAGATCTTTGTGGTTTGGGCATAGTTTACCTGGATTTTTTTTATTACTATTTTTTGCCAGCCCTAGAGCTTGAACTCAGGGTCTGGGCACTGTCGTTGAGCTTTCTTAAGGCTCGAGTTCTACCACTTGACCCAATGCACCACTTCCAGCTTTTTCTGTGTATGTGGTACTAAGGAATGGAACCTGGGTCTTCCTGCATGCTCGGCAAGCACTCGACCACTAGGCCAAACTCCTGACCCCAGTTTATCTGAATTTTTCTTTCCAAAAGATACTTCCTGTGCTGTCAGTGATGGCTTGGCCAAAGTTTCACAAAGGACTTTCCTCCAAAAAACAGGAAGTCCCTACATAACTCTTCCATTACTGAGGCTAGGACGATAGCAATTGGCCCCATTAGGGGCTGTCTCATGGGGCCCGAGGACAACTTCCTGCCTCTCTCTGTGCCTCAGGTTTCCATCTGGACTAGGACAGTGACACAGTTGATGGCCTCTCAAAGTACTTCCTTGGCCCTGTGGTCTGCCCACCCTCCCACCGGCCTTCTCTCCTGTGCTCGCAGGTGTCCTCCCTGGGCAGTGGCAGTGACCATGTCATGGACGCCATCTCCCAGTGTGAGCAGTACGCCAAGGAGCAGGGAGCCCAGGAGCGCAACGCCCCGTGGAGGCTCTTCTTCCGCAAAGAGGTCTTCACCCCCTGGCACAACCCCTCCGATGATAATGTGGCCACCAACCTCATCTACCAGCAGGTGGTGCGTGGAGTCAAGTTCGGGGAGTACAGGTGTGAGAAGGTGAGGCAGGCAACGCTGCTGCACGTGGGCCCGGGCTAATGTGTGTGAGGGCAGCTGAGTGTTGAGATTCAACACCTCCCATACCTCGGCCAGGTGTGAGGAGGAGGTAGAACAGGAGTGAGGGCCTTGAGGGATCTTCTGAATGTCCCTGCACTTCACAGTGACTGTGCCTGGCACCATGGGCACCACTTCAGGGCACACTTGCAGTATTGTTCTGAGCTGTCCAGCAAGCTCTGCTCCAAAGGAGTCGATTGTTTAGACGGGGCTTTGCAAGTATGCGTGTTCTATCTCCTTCCGAGGACAGGACCGCTGTGGTTGTGTGTTGTTTGAGGCTGTGGTGGTTCTGATTCTGGTAGAGATGGTGATGGTGATCATGATGGCAGGTGGCTAATGACCGTAGTTTTTGTTTTTCCATGTATGTGTACCGGAACTAAGGCTTGAACTCAGGGCCTTGCAGGGTTTTTTTGTTCTTATTGGTTGTGGGGCTTGAACTCAGAGCCTGAGTGCTGTCCCTGAGGTTTTGTCCTCGAGGCTAGCGCTCTCCCACTTTGAGCCACAGCTCTATTGCCAGTTTTCTGGTGGTTAATTAGAGATAAAAAGTCTCATAGACTTTGCTGCGTGGGCTGGCTTCGAAACATGACATCCCCAGATGTCCCCATGTGTCCTGTTGCCCAGGGCTGGCGTGTCCCTTCCTCAGCCCCTACTGCTGCTGCACAGGGCTGTGTGTGTAGGTGCTGGCTCACTTCAGACAGGCTGGCTGTGGACTCTGGGTCAGTTCCTGAGTCTCTAGGCTGAGTCCATGTTGGTGGCTCTGCTAAGGGACCAGGAGAGAGCAAGCGTGTGGCCTTGCCCTCGGAAAGCTCCTGGCTTTCGCAGCAGACAAGAGTACCGCAGTGAATCAGGGACAGCACAGGAGTCAGTCCTAAGGGCCACAGGAGACAGTCCTGGGCCCCATGTTCTATGAGGACATCCCCAGGGGATGGGCTGCTGTGTGACGGAAGTCCCCTCCTCCAGGAGGATGACCTGGCGGAGCTGGCTTCTCAGCAGTACTTTGTGGACTATGGCTCTGAGATGATCCTAGAGCGACTCCTGAACCTTGTGCCCACATACATCCCTGACCGCGAGATCACGCCCCTGAAGACGCTCGAGAAATGGGCCCACCTGGCGATCGCTGCCCACAAGAAGGTATGGGGGCCAGGAGGGGGCCTGGAGGAGGGGCAGGGAGCCACATAATCAAAGAGGTGACAGATTCCCCTTGCATCTGGCTGGCTGGCTGAGGGACAGGGCTCCAGCTGTCATTTCTCTGCCATGCCATTGGCTCATGTTGTCTGTTGTTGCCTGTTCTGAGCTTGTTACTCAGGACATGGATCAAACTCAGTCCTGGATCTAGGTGACCTCTCCTAATTTAGCACTAGCTGCTTACAGGGAGCAACCATTCAGGGGTACTAGAGGGACTTTAAGAAGTTCCTCCTCTTCTTCCTCCCTCCCTCGCTCTCGCTCTTTCTTTTCATGTTTTTCTTTTTTCTTTTTGTCAGTTGTGGGGCTTCCACCTGTGCTGACTCAGACCCCCAATTTCCTATAGCTGTTGCATTGGGAAGACTCTGGAGGTGCCCCTAGGTGGACAGCCCCTCAAATGGCTCCCTGATATTGCGTGGATAAGAGGAAATAAGATGGTGGGTGGGTTTTAGGGGCACCCAGGTCATGCTGGGCTAGCAGCAGGCATGTCTGTGTTCCAGAGCTAACATGTTGTCCTCTTTCCCTCTCCGTCCCCTTCAGGGGATTTATGCCCAGAGGAGAACTGACACCCAGAAGGTCAAAGAGGATGTGGTCAATTATGCCCGCTTCAAGTGGCCCTTGCTTTTCTCCAGGTTTTATGAAGCCTATAAATTCTCAGGTACTCTGGTCCCCAGGCCCTTATTACTCATAACTCTGCAGTCCCAGCCCATGGCTAAACTGGCCTCCCCGCCAGTGGAGGCCTGCCATGAGCACTAGGCCTTCTAAGCCTTGCTGAAAGTGGTACAGCCTCCCCACAGTCCAGTAGTGACTCTTTTGTGTGTGTGTGTGTGATGGCTCATGGGGCTTGAACTCGGCCTGGGGCTTGAACTGGGCCTGGGCACTGTCCCTGAGCTCTTCAGCTCAGGCTACCGCCCTACCCTTGAGCCAAGCCCCACTCTATTTTCTAGAGGTTAACTGGAGATAAGAGTCTCAGTTCCTTTTGTGCCCAGGCTGGCTTTGAACCTTGATTCTTAGATCTCAGCCTCCTGAGTAGCTAGGATTATAGGTGTGAGCCACTGCATCTGGCAGGTCTATGTTATTTCTGTGACATTCCACCTATCTCCACATTTCTAATACAACTTATAGCCTGGTCAGTTCATAACCTGCATCTTTAGAGCACATCAAACCGAATATACCTTACTAATTAAACCTAATGTATCGATTGTTATGCCATGCTATAAACCTACTCGTTACCATTCCTTCAAAAGCTGCTCACCTTTCAAGATTCCTCTCACATTTAAGGTACTGTGTGTATGCAAACAGAAGGCGAAGTCAAGAAAATGATCGCATTGGCAATAGTCCCCAAAAGAATAAAATACTTAGGAATTAGCTTAATGAAAGGAATTATTTAATGAAAACTACAAAACCCTAACAAAAGAAATGAAAGGGGACACCAGGAAATGGAAAGCCATCCCATGCTCATGGGTAGGGAGAACCAACATAGTGAAAATGGCCACACTGCCACCACACCTGGCTCAGTAGTGACTCTTTTTCTTCATTTTTTTTTCTTTGCCAGTCCTTGAGCTCACAGCCTGAGCACTGTCCTTGGACTTTCTCAAGGCTAGAGCTCTACCACTTGAGCCTCAGCACCACTTCCGGCTTTTTTCTATGTATGTGGTACCGAGGAATCGAACCCGGGTCTTCATGCATGCTAGGCAAACACTTTAACCACTAGGCCAAACTCCCAGCCCTCAGTAGTGACTCTTAAGCACACAGGAGGTGCTTGTGGTACACGAGATCTGAAGCACCGTGTGTGTGTGTGTGTGTGTGTGTGTGTGTGTGTGTGTGTGTGTATGTATGTATGTATGTATGTGTGTATGTGTAGTTTGGCTCAAGGCACAGATGGGACTTGCTCTGCTAGGCTGTCTCTCTACAGTTGAGAATGAGTCTGGCTGAGTGTGGCTAGGCCATCTTTCTTGGATTCCTACCCTGTGTTATCACTGAGCTTCACAGAATCACCACATGAGGGTAGCAGGGAACCTTGGGGCTTAGCTGTCCAACTTTCCCTGGTTCCATCCCAGTGGAGGGCAACCATCTGCCCAGAGTTGTACAAGGATCAGTGGTAATGGTGGGACCCGAGTCATTTCCAGGCCCAGTACGCTCTTCCTACTGCATCTTTATTTGGCTTGTAGGAAGCCTGAGCAAGCCTCAGTTTCCCTGCTTATAAAATAGAAACCAGTATATTCTAGGCTAGCTGCCTCCTTGCTGTTCTAATGAGGGTTGGTAGGGCGGGGTGCAGGAGCAAGGTGGCCTCTTGTCAGCGCCATTGCTACTGTCCCAGGTCCCAGCCTCCCCAAGAATGACGTCATCGTGGCTGTCAACTGGACGGGTGTCTACTTCGTGGATGAACAGGAGCAGGTCCTCTTGGAGCTGTCCTTCCCAGAGATCATGGCTGTGTCCAGCAGCAGGTGACAAGGGTAGATGGGACAGAGCTGACGGGGAGGTGAGGGTTCATACAGAGCCAGTAGAGTCCATGCGAGGAGAGTCCTTTGTGAGCTGAGAAGCACATAGTGGGGGTTGCTGACCATGCACTATCTTTCCAGTAGCTCAGCGCCCATCTGGGGCTGGCAGCAATGAATGCCTCTGGCCGTGTCCCCCGCAGGCCAGAGATGGTCTTGTCAAGCTCTGACTTGGCACTTGGGATGCAGTGGTGACAGCAGCCCTTGCTGCATTGATTCTTCAGTGTAGAGGGAGACAGACATTGAACAGGGCACTATAGAGCAGTATCACTGTGAAGGCAGTAGGGTGACTTGTTGGTGGAGGCAGCATGCAGACTGGGGGTCGGGGACCAATAGCACTTGTGTAGGAATTAATGGGCCAATGGGCCAGGCCAGAGTGGGCTATGTCTGTCTTTGAGGACGGTGTGTGTGACCTGGGCCGGGCCTGGCTCTGGCTGGGCGGCTCTGACTCGCTGGCCTTGGTCTCCTTCAGGGAGTGCCGTGTCTCGCTCTTGCTGGGCTGCTCTGATCCGGGCTGTGTTGTACCTCACACGGGCCAGGCAGGACTGACCGCTTTGGGGCTCTGTTCTCCGTGTTGGTCCTGTAGGGGAGCAAATCTGATGGCCTCCAGCTTCACGCTGGCCACCATCAAGGGGGATGAGTACACCTTCACGTCCAGCAACGCGGAGGACATCCGTGACCTGGTGGTCACCTTCCTGGAAGGGCTTCGGAAGAGATCTAAGTACGTGGTGGCCCTGCAGGACAACCCCAACCCTGGTGAGTGGCTGTCACAGGGTCCCTGAGATATCAGACCCAACCCTCAAGGTCACTGGTGTCTTGTGATCCTTTCTTCCCAGAGAGCCAGATGGCCCCATGGGACACCCATCGTCCCCCTCTCTGCCATTCTTGCCGTCATCTAAGTTAGATCTAGGCCCTCCTCAGTGTTCTCCAAATAACCATCGCCTTCAAACGATTGCTGGCTAGAAGCAGCTCCTGGCTGTCCACACCCTGAGCAGTGTGGCAGACAGTGACCAGAGAGGCCCAGAGGCTACAGGAGCCACAGAAGAGGCTCCCTTGCAGCCTGGGGTCCAGGGAGGAAGCAAGGGTGAGAAGAGAGTGAGGCAGAGGATGTAGAGAACTGAGCCAGAGAGCGCTGCCATGCCTGAGAACTACAAATAATTGGGCTTGATTGTAATGGGGAGAGGGAGGAGTCCAGTGCCCAGTGGGCACAGGAGTATGAGTTTCCTCCTGAGGGCAGTGGGGAGAGATAGAGGGGTTTGGAGCAGTAGCTTTGTCCTCTGTGATGATATTGTCTGGGTAGAGGATAGTGACAGGGTAAAACCAGGATGGCAGGTGGGCAGAGAGTGGGCAGTAGTGCTTACAGGTCATCCCAGATGAAGACATTCTGATTCAGCCCCCCTCTCTGCTCCATGTATCCCGGTTCATCTGTCTCTGTAGCCGGCGAGGAGTCAGGCTTCCTCAGCTTCGCCAAGGGGGACCTCATCATCCTGGACCACGACACCGGTGAGCAGGTTATGAACTCAGGCTGGGCCAATGGCATCAATGAGAGGACCAAGCAGCGTGGGGACTTCCCTACCGACTGTGTGTACGTCATGCCCACGGTCACCATGCCACCTCGGGAGATTGTGGTACGTGGCCTGGCAGAGGCGGCTGGGTGGGCAGCTCCCCAAGGCCTGGCTCTTTGTCCTCTGCTCATGCTTGCAGAAGGTAATGGGGGATGGACTATAATCAACTCGTGTTCTATAGCTTCCCTGAAGCTGTTCCTGGAGTCGTAGGGGAACACAGGCCTGAAATACAGGAAGCCACCAAACATCCACCAGTGGGCTGGGGGCTTAGGCAAGGAGCAGCCATGGGGATAGAGGATTGGGGAGGGGGGTCACCTTGCATGGCCTGAAGTGCGAGGGCACAGCCAGACCTGATTTTCAAAGGAGCACTCGCACCCCAAGTGCAGCTCTCTCTGTGGCTCCAGAGCCAGGCTAGGGTGATCAGAAGTTTGGATCTCAGCATGCTGGGAGCCCAGGAGGAAAAAAACCCCAGTGTTGGGAAAGGCCTGAGGGCCACCCCTTCAGAGACAGCCTCTCCCTGTCCAGATCTGGGAGGGGGTCAGCTTTCTCAGGTAGATCTCAGTGGACAGCTGTCCTCAGCCCCACGTGCCTTGTCCCCCAGGCCCTGGTCACCATGACCCCTGATCAGAGGCAAGATGTCATCCGGCTCCTGCAGCTGCGCACGGCCGAGCCCGAGGTGCGGACTAAGCCCTACACGCTGGAGGAATTCTCTTACGACTACTTCAGGTGATGGTCGCGTTTGGACGCACAGTGGGCACAGGATGTGAGAGGCAGAAGCCTGCCACTCTGGGTGGGGGGTGGATTTGCAATGCCCTTGAGCAGAGCCTGGCTAGGGGCAGCACCAGGATAAGCCTCTGGCTGTCCCCTCCCTCTGCACAGCTAGGTTCTGGGCCTGGTGCCCACCTCCATCTGCAGTACTCAAGGTCCTGGTGGTCACCTGCACAGGAAGACGGGCTGCCGTGGTTTTCGGTGCCCAGTGCTGGGCTGTGGGGCAGAGGTAGTTGGAAGCTTGTATGCTCAAGGCAGGGCAAAAAGAGACAGCCCACCCTTGGCATGGGTCTCTAGCTCAGGGGTACAGCATTGCTGCCTGCCAGGGGAGGGTGTTGATGATTCCTGTGCCATGGCAGACCCCCACCCAAGCACACGCTGAGCCGTGTCATGGTGTCCAAGGCCCGAGGCAAGGACCGGCTGTGGAGCCACACGAGGGAGCCACTGAAGCAGGCACTGCTCAAGAAGATTCTGGGCAGTGAGGAGCTGTCTCAGGAGGCCTGCATGGCCTTTGTTGATATCCTAATAGGGTCTGGGGTTGAGGGTTCAATCCTCACCTGGACACCTGCTTCCTCCCTGGGAACAGAGCTGTGAGGGACCAAGCAGCCAGGAACCTGATGGGACCTGGAAAGACACAGAGGTCAGCTGAGCCCTGACGGCTGGGCAGGGCTTTAGCCACACAAAGGGGAGACCCTGGGGAAGGATCTAGCTCGGCATATACCAAGACCTTGAGGCAGAGCAGCAGGGCCGAAAGGAATTCAGCACATCTGGAGGGCAGCTGTAGGATGACAGAAAAGGTATGCAAGCCCTGTTAAGAAGTCAGGGCACATCCAGGCACTGGTGGCTCACATTTGTAATCCTAGTTACGCAGGAGTCTGACAGCTAGGATTGTGGTTTGAAATCAGTTAACCATCAGAAGGTTGGAAGTGGAGGTGTGGCTCAGGTGGCAGAGTGTCAGCTTTGAGTAAAAAAGCTAAGGGACAGCGCTCAGGCTCTGAGTTCATGCCACAGTGTGTGCACATGTGTATGAGTGCACTCATACACATGTATGTACACACACACATACACACACATGTAGCAGCTAGGACATTAGCCCAGAATAGGAGCCCTTGGCAGGGCTGGCACAGTTGAAGTGGTGATTTGGGGAGTCCTGTGAGGAGTTGGGGTGTGGGGTCTGTGTCTAAAGCCCATGAGGGAAGCAGGCTGTGTGTACTCTGACCCTGAGTAGCTCAAGGTCAGGGGAGGGTGGCCTTTGGCCTCCTGGGCCGGTGTCCCCCGTGTCCTCATTCGGACGCCAGGCTTGCCTTGACAATCCTACCTGTGCTCAAGTATATGGGTGACTACCCATCCAAGAGGATGCGCTCCGTCAACGAGCTCACAGACCAGATCTTCGAGGGGGCCCTGAAGGCCGAGCCCCTCAAAGATGAGGCATATGTGCAGATTCTGAAGCAGCTGACCGACAACCACATCAGGTGAGTGGAGGGCAGGGGTCCCCTCCTGTGCCCCTCTGCTCACAGAGGGAGCTGCTCTTGCCCTTTGTAGCCTAGCTTAGTTGGGGCCTATGGTCCACCTATGTCAGGCACCATGAGGCCCACTGGCCTGCTCCCAGGTTGGGAGTCCCAGCTCCTCCAGATGCGGCTCTGGACACCCATGGCACCACCCTGAACAGCCCTCCCAGCCCCTGGCATCCCTAGGGCATGGGGCCTGGCAGGTTCAGCTCATGATCACCATCCCATCTAGGCGTGGCTGAGCTGGCTATCTATCCGTGGTTGAAAGGTGCATTGGCTACCCTTAGGGTGTTGGGCCCAGAGGGTGTCATCTAATCCTTGCGGGGCTAGCCTGAGGCCAGAGTGGGAAGGCAGGCAGGTGCCTGCCAGAGACTACCCCATCCTGTCCACTTAACCCAGCCCCACCTTCGCCACACACACATCTCTTGCACGAATCCACACTGAATCCACATGTTGGATCGTTTCGCAAAGCCAAACCTTAATGGGTGCCCCCCCCTTCTAGAAGCTCTCCATGCTTCCCTGCCATCTCCCCCTACCTCCACCCCACACCCCCTGCTAAGCTTAAAGAGCCCAGGGTAGACCCGTAGGAAATGCAGACGTTGGCTTCACTCAGGGCAGCTTTCAGTACAGATAAGTCAGTCAGGAGCTCTGCCAGGGTGTCAACCACACGTTGCCTTCCTCATGAGGAGGCTTGCTATGAAAACAAGATCTCAGTGGAGCTGCTTGAGTGCCCAGTCACCATGGGTTTTCATTCTGGCCCGGGCACCTTGATTCCATGTGGACTGGGCAGCGACCACACTGAACAGCACTGGCATGATCTGGCTGGCTCTCGGACGGGGCGCGTG
Organism: Megascapheus bottae; assembly: GCF_031878675.1. NCBI lineage: Eukaryota > Metazoa > Chordata > Mammalia > Rodentia > Geomyidae > Megascapheus > Megascapheus bottae. The sequence goes on from NC_143524.1 coordinate 46,758,759, forward strand.
ACCCCACGGGGAACCGAGATCCCTGTAACTCCCCTGGTGTGCTTCCTGCAGGTACAGTGAGGAGCGGGGCTGGGAGCTTCTCTGGCTGTGCACCGGCCTCTTCCCGCCCAGCAACATCCTCCTGCCCCACGTACAACGCTTCCTGCAGTCCAGAAAGCACTCTCCGCTGGCCATGGACTGCCTGCAGCGGCTCCAGAAAGCCCTGAGGTATGGATGCTGGTCACCGGGTAGGGGGGCAGGTACATAGAGGGGTCTCTGGCCACACCCCATGTGGGTGATAATGTGGGGGGATGATGGGGCTATACAGCCATGGAGACCAGCTTTGAGTTCCCCATCGGAGACACAGCTGTTTGCAGGTGTTCATCCATCCCTTCTCACCTGGGGCAGCCAGCACACCTGGGCAGCATGGCTGATTGCAGAGCATCATGCTGATTGCATGCCTTCTGCATACCTTCTGCATGCCCTCTGCATGCCCTGGCTCCCTCCACAGCCCTGAGTGCAATGCATAGTTTCCATTCCACCTAGAAAGTCAGGGCATCCCGAGGCCACGTGGCTGTCTCAGTGCAGGACATCAAGACAGGCTCAGACTGGGGTTTGTCCCAAAGTTCCCCTGGTCCCTTGAGCCTTGCCTTTCATCCACCCCCTTTTCAGAAATGGGTCCCGGAAGTACCCTCCACACCTGGTGGAGGTGGAGGCCATTCAGCACAAAACCACCCAGATCTTCCACAAGGTCTACTTTCCTGACGACACAGATGAGGTGAGGGTCTGCCCGCTGAGGTCCCTTGGCACAAGAGTGGAACTCTGGTTGACACGTGCATATAGGGGGTCTCACTCTTCCCATCTCCTCTCCATGACCTTGGTGAGCCAGGGCTCAGTCAAAAGACATCAGACACTAGGTCTGTGGGGTCCTGATGCTTTCCATGTTGTGGGGGGAGGTCCTGATTCCTGGCTCAACTTTCAGCTTCCCTTAGTCTTTCCCCTCCTCCCCCCTTGCACATCCCCATCTCCACTAGAGACAACACCCTGTGAGTATTATCTCTCTTGTCCCCTGTCTATTTCTGGACACCAGGCCTCCCTAGTTTCCACACATCATTTTCTGCAGGGAGAACTTAAAGTCTTCCCTCCCTCTTCACCCAAACTGGTTGTGCTCCTCACTCCCAGAGGTGGGAATTGGGCTGCGGGGGGGGGGGGAGGGGCTGTCCATTTTCATCTCTGTAAACACCTCATTTGGATGATCTGGAGAGAAACTCCTAAACTTTTAGCTTGAAGACTTTCCGACACTAGATACTCAGAAATGCCACCACATTCTAGAATCCTTTCTAATCTTTCCTCATCTGATTCTTAAACTTCTTTTTCACCCCTGCATCCAGGCTGCATTTCCTCCCACTTTGGGGTTTGCTTTTCCTCTTCCCATCGCCCATTCCTGAGACCCCTGATCTCTGCCACCACTCTCGCTTAACAGCCAGGTGGGGGCCGAGTCCTACCTGGAAGGTCAGGAAGTCTGAGCTCAGAGAATTTCTACATAAAGAGTTCATTTTTTCCTTTCCTCCACTGCTGTGTCCAGCTCTGTTCCTGGGGGTGGAGGCGCTAAGGAGGTGTGTATCTTAGATGGGAGAGGCCTAGCAGGACTAGACCCCAGGAAAACCCTTCAGAAACTGAGTAAGCACCCCATTTTTACCTCTAGGCCTTCGAGGTGGATTCTAGTACCAAGGCCAAGGACTTTTGCCACAACATTGCCACCCGGCTGCTGCTCAAGTCCTCAGAAGGATTCAGCCTCTTTGTCAAAATTGCAGACAAGGTGAGACATTGACTGTCTACCTGTCAGCTCTCCGTCTGTCCATGACTGTTTCTTGGAGATACTACAGCCACAGGATTAAGTGGGAGAGTTTGGGGGGGGATAAGCACATGAGAGTGCTCACCTCCTCCTCAGGATCCTGCACCCTTTCTTTCCACCATGCTAAAATCTGTCCTCTGGGGTGGGGCACATAGTCCTGACCCTCCTGTGACCATGTGCCTAGGCACGTGATTGATAACACAGGCTTCCCAAGTGTATGTTGTAGATCTGCTTTTAGGGGTCCCTCTGCCAGTTAGCCTTGAAATAACCCCTGAAGGTTTTGTGGTTAACCCCATGTACTAGATGGGCGCTGGTGGCTCATGCTGTAATTTAGCTGCTCAGGAGGTTGAGATCTGAAGACCATTATTTAAAGCCAACCTAGGCATAAGTACATGACTCTTACCTCCAATTAACTAGCAAAAAGTCTGTAAATGGAAGTGTGGCTCAACTGGCTATATCAGCCTTGAGACAAAGCCAAATAAGAGCATTAGACCCTGAGTTCAAGCCCCAGTACTAGCTCAAAACAAGACAAAACTCATCACAAAGCAAGAATTTTCCTTCTTTCTCTTCTGTCTATGGAGGTTTTACAGACTGAGCTATAAAGCTTCTCCTAAGGAAAGGTTCCCTGGTCACCTGGGCAGAGCTGGGCTGTCCCTCCCACCCCTTGCGTCTCTTCCTCTTCCCTCATCATTGTTGGCTCTTCATGACAGTCCCTGAGCCAGACACTAGGCAGCTCCAGGTGATTCCAAATGAGGTCCTGCACTTAGAGGGGCACAGAGCCTGTGGAGAACTGGACAAAGGTGTCAGGGACTGGCATTGTTTTTGGCCATGTCCCCTTGGGGCTGGGGGCAGCTTCCGTGTTCTAGGCACTAGGGAGAGTGATAGTTGCACGGGGTGGAAACGTTAGTGGGCACAGTCGGGCTGGGTAGGGCTGATGTGCAGAAACCCCTTCAAGCCATGCACGGAGTCTTTCTAGAAAAGGAGTATGCCAGGAGGACCTTGGGTGGGAGAATGAGAAAGGCCAGTGTTGCTTGAACAGCAGAAAGAAGAGCGAGGGAAAAAGACAAGGGTGAATCATTTTGAGAGATACAACTACATATGAAAACAGCATTAAAAAAATCTCAAAACTGTTGATCACTTGGGCTGGGCTCTGTGGAGGGGAGGGAGCACTAGGGACAGAGGATTGGGCTAACGAGAGTGAGAAGATGAACATGCTCAAAATACATCATAGGCATAGAGGAGAATAGAATAGTAGGACCCATTGAATCTTTTTTTTGGGGGGGAGGGAAGGGAGAGTGATGGGGGAGATGTATTCACATACAAAACTGCTGCATCGAATTTCTCCCTAGCATATCTAATATATAAAATGTTTAAATGAAGCGTTACTGGACTGTGATCACTGTGTCCCCAGGTCATCAGTGTCCCGGAAAACGACTTCTTCTTTGACTTTGTGCGGCACCTCACAGACTGGATCAAGAAAGCACGGCCCATCAAGGATGGTAATGACCTGGGTATGGGATCACCTGAGGCCCAGGGCGGGCAGGTAAGGCCACAGAAAGGCCTGCTGGGTAGCACCAGGCTAGGGCTTGGCTGGGTCTGAAGTTGGGTAAGGAGAGCCATGGGAACCTGTGCCTGCACTGTGCCTGACCCCATACCCCGTGCCATAGGAATCGTGCCCTCACTCACCTACCAGGTGTTTTTTATGAAGAAGCTGTGGACGACTACAGTGCCCGGCAAGGACCCCATGGCTGACTCCATCTTCCACTATTACCAGGTGAGCTGTCTGGTACCTCCCCATGGTCCTGGCCTTGCTGTGTTTGTCTGTGAAAGCCAAGCCTGCTGCCCTCGGAGGCTGGGTCATTGTTTCTTGGAGCTTCTGGTCTGAATTCTGCCTGAAGCAGTCAGTCATCTGCTTTCCACACCTATTCCGTAGCTTCCTATGAGGTCGTAAACATGGATTCTGACCTCCCTCTTTCTCTCTTTTTTTTTTTTTTTTTTTTTGGTTATGAGGCTTGAGCTCTGGGCCTGGGTGCTGTCCCTAAGCTCTTCAGCTCAAGGCTGCTGCCCTACCCTTGAGCCACAGCCCCCTTCCCATTTTCTAGAGGTTAATTAGAGATGAGTCGCAGGTTCTTTTGTTCCCAGGCTGGCTTTGAACCTTGATCCTCAGATCTTGGCCTCCTGAGTAGCTAGGATTACAGGAGTGAGCCACCTTGCCCGACTTGATCATCTTTTTCCCCCTCATTGCTGCTGCTCTGTCACTCAAGCCATACCTCTTCTTCTGGCTTTTTGTTGCTTAATTGGAGATAAAAAGTTTGGAGCCTTTTGTTTGCTCATACTAGTTCCAAGCTAAGTACATCCTCTTGTACCTAATGGTTCAGGTCACTGGCACTAATTTTCAGAGTCTGAAGTCTGCCATCAGTGCCCTGTCTAGAACACTCTCCCTTAATCCTTCCCTTATCTGCTGGCTTTCAGACATTTTTGAGGAAGGCTTGTCTTCCAGACAAGACTAGAGCATGCCATCTGGGCACTGCAAACAGCTTCTTCCAAGACTGCTGGTCAGCAGTTTGGTGTGATTATTGTCTGGTTAATAATGCAAGTTTCATGAGAGTAGGGAGGATGTGTGAGATCATTTAAAAGGCTTGTAATAAGCAGGTGCTCAACAAGTACTGATTGAACTAATGGATATGAGTAGGTGAACCGACGACTCAGCAGATGGCTAGGATGAATGCCAAATGAATTATGGGTGGATATGGGTGTTGATATGGGTACGTGGATACACAGATGAGAAAAAAATGGTTGGAAAGTGATTAATTCAGGTCTCTGATCAGCAATGTGTTCTCAGGCTAGCCTCCGTTTCCCTACCCCTCCAATAGACAGTAAGCTGGCCTGGGATTCTATGGGCTTCATCTCTGCCTGGTCGACCTCCGTCTTGAGAGGCCCTGGCTTTGTGTCTGGAAGCTCAGGGGATTGTGAGGCTGGCCCTGCTGAAACTGGTTCCAAAGGGACATAATAGGGGAGGCTCTTCTGGTGGGGAGGGGGCAGTCTAGGAGAATGGCGGCTGTGGAACTGGCTCAGGCCCCCTAACTGATGACTGAGCCCTCATCTGTGAACGCAGGCTTCTCGCTTTCCTGGCAATGGACAAAGGACAGCCATCTTGCCTGAACTGTCCAGTATAAATCTGTGCAGGCACTCTGCTGTCTTGCTGTCCTGTGCTTCTCCTTGCGGGGAGCAGGGGAGTGGTCAGCTGTGCCTGGAGAGCTGCTGGGTAGGACAAGGGCCTCTCGATGGGGAGATGGGAAGGGAGCCAGCCCCCTCTCCCTCAGGGCTCTCCCTCCATACCCTTGACCTGCTCTTCCTGGCAGGAGTTGCCCAAGTATCTCCGGGGCTACCACAAGTGCACGCGGGAGGAGGTGCTCCAGCTGGGGGCGCTCATCTACAGGGTCAAGTTCGAGGAGGACAAGTCCTATTTCCCCAGCATCCCCAAGCTGCTCCGGGAGCTGGTGCCCCAGGACCTCATCCGGCAGATCTCTCCTGATGACTGGAAGCGGGTACGCATGAGGGGTGGCGGGGAGTGAGAACTGGGACCCTGTGAAGAGGACCAACCCCGGCTCCTGCCTGTGGCGAGGCCTCCCACCCCATTCTGCCTCCACTTCATTAGTCTCTTGTTCTGCCTGCCAAGGCTTGGGTGGCTCTGGCTAGTTGTTAAGCTGGTTCTGGATAGCAGGGTCCCCTGCCCAGGGGACGAAAGAGACAGCAAAAATGGACTAGCTGGGAGAAGGCTGATCCCGAAGACTGCAGGAGGTGTAGACAGGTGGGGCAGCCATGTCAACGGAGCCACTTTCCTTGCAGTCGATTGTTGCCTACTTCAACAAGCATGCGGGGAAGTCCAAGGAGGAGGCCAAGCTGGCCTTCCTGAAGCTCATCTTCAAGTGGCCCACCTTCGGCTCTGCCTTCTTTGAGGTGAAGGTGTGTCGTGGGAGTCAGCAGAGAGGAGGAGGAGGGCTCGAGGGATAGCGCAGGCACAGAGACTCCTTCCTGCGACTGGGGGAAACCATAATGGCCATGGCTGCCCCAGCAAGGGATGTTGGGAAGCACACAGCCTCCGGATGGCTGGCTGTGCTCAGGCCTGAGGATGGAGGGATGGGAAGCTTAATCTAGAATAGTGGCCTATGCTGACCACAGTGGCGGAGCCCACGAGGTCCTGCCCAGACTGAAGAGATGACCTAGGGAAGAGGGGGCACCGAGCTTTCTAGGGAGACTCCCCGAGAGTGCTCTTGACAGAAGTCCTGCATGGGCAAAGGTCTAAGTGTAGGTGGGGAAGGCAGTGAGAGGCAGGCTGGCAAGCGGCTGAGGAGTGGGGCCTCCTCTTCCACGTGGCCCTGAGCTTTGAAAGATTTGAGGAGGGGTGGCAGCTCCAGACAGCTGCTCAGACCACAGGGTGGAGCCACGGCAGGGGAATGTTGACACACTGGTGTGAAAGGACACAGACCTCCTGAGCAGCGTAGGGCTAGGTGGGTAGCTGGAGGTAGGATTTGAAAAGGCAGATGGAGCCAGGCTGTGGTAGTGACTCCTGCCTGCAATCCTAACTACTCAGGAGGCTGAGATCCGAGGATCCAGGTTCAAAGCCAGCAAAGGTAGGAAAGTCTGTGAGACTCTTACCTCCATTGAGCCACCAAATGCTGAAAGTGGAGCTGTGGCTCAAGGGGTAGAGCACTAGACTTGAGCACAAAGCTGAGGGACAGCACTCAGGCCCTGAGTTCATGCCCTAGTTTAGCCACTAGCATCACCCCCCCCTCAAAAAAGTCAAAAGATGTGAGGTGCTTGGGCAAGACAATGGATGAAGCAAAGAGCAAGAATGGGCCCATGCAGGGATGTGGGAAGTTCTGAGGGTCATAGCAGGGCACCAGTACCTCCTCACCCCTTGTTCCAAGTCGGTAGCAGGCCAGGATGGAGGTCTGCCTGCCTCCCGGTGCTCCTCCCCATCTTATGGTTGCCCAACTTTCCTAGCAAACCACGGAGCCGAACTTCCCTGAGATCCTCTTAATTGCCATCAACAAGTACGGAGTGAGCCTCATTGATCCCAGAACCAAGGTGAGCAAGCGGGCTGGGCTTCTCTGTGCTGTGGCTGATAAATCCCACCAACTCCAATGTGGCAAGCCCTCTCTCTCCCCCTCCACCCAGTATGCGCTGGCAGCCTGTGCTAGGAGAAATGTTTATGGCCTCAGAAGGGGTACAGCAGATAGCTGGCCAAGAACGTTAATGCTCGTTCCTCTTCCCTCAGGCTTCAAGGCTACATGTTCTTAGGTTTTCTGTGTCTCTCATTTTTTTGTGCATATTTTGCGGCTTTTATACTCACACTATTACATTGTGTCCAAGGCTGTGTCCTGGTTTTGCCTTAGTCCCTCCTCAGTTCATCTTCGCCCTCATGCAGGCCCCTTCAGGCCTTCTGACCTCAGACTGGCCCCAAATCCTCACCAATTGCTGGACTTTGAGGTCCCAGCCATGGCATGGGGGAGGGAAGGATGCCTGCTTCTCCCTTTTACTTGAGGGCCTCAGCCTTCTGGGAGGAGGTGGTATCTATGGCAGTCTGTCTTTCCACTCCCCAGGATATCCTGACGACTCATCCCTTCACTAAGATCTCCAACTGGAGCAGTGGCAACACCTACTTCCACATCACCATTGGAAACCTGGTCCGAGGGAGCAAACTGCTGTGTGAGACATCGCTGGTGAGGGCTCTGCCTGGCATGGGTCCCTGCCGGCCGCCAGAACCAATATGGGAGCAGGTGTTCAGTGTATTTGGGTGTGGTTAGGGTTGAGGTTCGCTTAGGTGTAAGGATGGGATTTCATCAATGGCGGAAGAACAGACTTCATTTCAGCATCAGGAGTGTGTGGTTATCAGCCTTTTGCCCCAGTGTTCAACAGCTGGAGCTGTTAGCAACATCTGGACTGAGCTCTAGAAGGGTAGCTCAAGTGGTTGCCTCATGGTCAGGGTTGGAGGGAGGCATCCACGATGCTGAGAGATTGTGGGATCATGAAGTTTGGACCACAGCTGTCTGTGTGATGAATCCAGTCCTTAGCTGTGTGGAGGCAAGTGCCTTGGTCCTGGTCTGAGTCTCTGATGTTGTCCCTCTGTGCTTTATCTCCTCAACCCTGCTTCCAGGGCTACAAGATGGATGACCTCTTGACTTCCTACATTAGCCAGATGCTCACCACCATGAGCAAACAGCGGGGTGCCAGGAGTGGCAAGTGAATCCACTGGAGGTCCTGGCTGTGGGCCTGCTCCAGCAGGGGAGGATTTATGGCAGCCAGGCACGGAAGCTGGGTTGACTCTCCATCAACTGGATCTCCAAGCAGTTTTCAGTGAGGTCAGAGCTTCCCTGCAGCCATTCCCAGCACCGGGGTTAGTTCTTGTCGTAGCTTGCTGTGGCCTTCGGTGTATGAGCCTGTGCTCCTTGGATGCCTCTCCCAACTCAGACAATCCCACCATGTGATTCTCCTTGGCAGAGCAACTGACAGGACAAGCCAGGCTTCCCCACTGGGAACAACCAAAGCTCTTGTACATTGAACAGGCTACTCTGGGACCCAAAGGGCCGGGGTATTTCCCTTGAGTCCAGCATCCTCAGCTGGTGAGAGGGAACCAGACTACCTTTGTATACCACAGTGTGAGTGCAAGGCTTCTGCTGTCTCCCCAACTGACTCAGGGTATAAAGTATGTGTTTATCCTTTGGCCCTGTAGTGTTTTTGCTGGAAAGGGAGAGGGGTCAGGGACCTGTAGTCACCTGAGCCACTACTTTCTTGGTCTGAGCCTGCCTGATCTGGGTTAGGAGTGCTTGCCAGTGTGCCAAGGGCCCAGCTGACCAGTCTGGGATATCAGTACAAGTGGGCATGGGCTAGGAGTCTGGAGAGGAGGAATTTGCTTCTGGTTCCTCTCCCTGGGGAAAGTAGAGCCAGAATGGCCCTTGTACCATTAGAAACTTTTTGGGTTAACTCCTTATGTCTCTAGGCTAGAGGGGTGTGTGTGCCAGCTGTGCTCAAGGTCTCTAGGATACTTGAGCAGGGCCGTGCACCTGGGTGCTGTCCCCTTATCTCCCCATGGTCTGTGTAGGAGAAGGGGCCTCGTGTTTGTGGGTAGAAGCTTTGTGTTCTGGTTCGATGATGTGGCTGTCTCCATACTTACGTGAATCCACACTGTGGATAAATCTGGACCAGAAGGAAGATGCTGTAGCAGTCTGCCTTGCTAAGGAGAAAGGCCAAAGCCCAGAGAGGGACTGTCCATGGGTAAAGGCAGTCAACTCACTAATAACGCTGTCTGGGCTACCAGAGTGCTCTAGTTTTCCCTCAAGGACAAAGGCTATTTTACTAAGCTAATATCCCTCCTCCCGGTGGGAACCAGTGAACCGTAAGGTATTTGGGTGTGTTGTGAGAGAGGTACTGCCCTTGGCACCTATCATTCCTTGACTTAGGATGACGTCACTACTGTACCCATCCATCCCCTAGTCTTCCTCAGCCTGGAAGGGGCAGCAAAGAATCCCATCTGGTTTTTTTGAAAGGTTTTCTTCATACATGCTGCTGTTTACCACAGTCACTTAGCAGGAAATACAGGAGATCTTAATACTGCAAGATCACACACTGCTGCTTCCCATCCTGTTGACACTGATTCTTTATAGAGATTGGCCCTTCCACCTTGCCGCCTTGAGCACATCTCACCGTAATACCCTTATACCTGGAGAAGAAAAGGTGGCAAGGTAGGGCTACTACTTCTTTGAAGTAGGTGTCTCTCGGGAAGTCTCGGAGGTGGTAGTATAGGTGGTGCCGTAGGTGTCTTTGGAGGAGTCGGTTATGGGTGTTTTGTGGATTTCTGTGACTGTACTTGTGGCCTCTCTGTCCTTGATAGATGGTGGTTTCTTTGAACCCTTGGCTGGGGTGTTTATAATCCAAGGACTTTCCGTAATTCGTTCACGAGGCTCCATGGATAAGCGAGGACGATCTTGATTGTCCCCTTTCTCCTTCACGCTGATGCTCTCTGTGGGATAGAAAAGACACAAATACAAAATGCTCTAATTCATGCCAGTGTGTGAAATCCCAGTGTCAGCTCCTTACCTCCTTCCGTCCCCCACTCAGACTCTGTGAAGGGTTAAAGGCCCAGTCTAGTCAAAGGCAAGTACTGACTTTTGGCTAATGTTCAGATGTTTACACAGGCTACAGATTAGGAAGGGATGTTTTACGGACAGAGAACAGTGTGTAGAATTGGCTGTCATAGCATAAGCACTGAATAAATTTTTTGATTGGCCGGCAGGAAGGTAAATAGCAAACTGAGAACAATCATTTCATTAGAGAACGAGATCTGTAGAAACAAATCTCACTAAAGAAATTCTACAATCACAATATAGTGAAGAATGGAGGGGCCAAAATCTAGAAAATTTGAATCCAAGGAAGTGAGCCTCAGAACTATCCTTAGGGCAAAGCAATTTCTTGGGCCTGAGCACTGTCCTTGGACTTTCTCAAGGCTAGAGCTCTACCATTTGAGCCTCAGCACCACTTCCGGCTTTTTTCTATATGTGGTACCGAGGAATCGAACCCCGGTCTTCATGCATGCTAGGCAAGCACTTTAACCACTAGGCCAAACTCCCAGTCCCAAGGGCAAAGCAATTTCTATCAGGAAGAAAGCACAGCACATTTTCATGGGTAGAAGACGACTTTAATTAGATTTGAACTGAATGTGTAGATCTTTTAAGATACTAGGTTTTCTAAATTGTGAACATACATATTCAAGCAATCTTTCAGTCAAGTTTTGTAGTTTCCAGTAACCCATCCTACATTATTTTTTTGTTGTGAGGACTTTAAAGGTTTATCATCTGAGTCTCATAAGTGTTAAAATCATCCTGTAAATCTTGCTCACCTCTATAATTTGGGTTGGCCCTGATTTTCCTGTCAGGCACCTCTATCCTTACAGGACTTTACTATTTAAGTACTAATAAGGGGGAAAACTTCTGTAATTTTGCTCTTTTATTCCTCACTTCCGTTCATCTTTTTGCCTTTGGCTAGTGAGTTGGGGTTCCTACTAAGCATTCTTTGAGTTTCTGTTGATATTTATGCTCATACCTTTCACCCAATGTTAACATAATTCTTGAAAAAGAGGATCCTGGTAGAGGAGCCAAGCTGCCATCACTCTTACAGTGATCTACTTAGGTAGAGTCTACCAACAACCGTGTCATCTCTTAAGCAAAACTGTGACCTTAGTTGATGGCAACTTTGTGAGGTTCAGCTGAGTTGTGTATTGACTTCTGACCTATAGGCATGGTAAAATGAGAAATGGACATTTTTCTAACTTCCTAACCTAATTGTTACCCAGCAATGGGAATCTGAAATGTCTAGTAGACACCTCTCCCCCTCCTATGCTACTAAAATTTTACACAATGTCTTTATAACGTACCATGAACTTTAAAAAACTGATAATGCTAGCAAGAAATGTAGCAATACCTTTTCTCCCCATAGATATAGCTAGTTAGGACAGAAACGAAATTCAATTTTTCTAGTGACTGATGGCACAACTATCAACAGATATGTCTGTATAATAAATACTATTTTGCCAATGTTAAACTTTTATTTAGTAGTTCTTGAAGTTAGACCTGTTTAGGGGGAGTCCTGAAACCAAAATAGCACACACAACACTCGTTTCCATTTTCTTTCTCACTGCCTCATCAACATGTGGTTGAACTTTTCTAGAGACCGAATTCTCATCATTTGTTAATTTAGGCCTTAAAAGAGGTTTTGTAAAAATGAATTCCATACTTCTTACATTTATTGTGATATATCCAGTATTTGTCTTAATATTTTGTATACACTTAGATGTTTAATGAACTAAAATGTCTGAAATTTTAAGAAGTCCACCAAAAGCAACACCACTACTACCAAGTAAGAAAAAAGTCATTGAACCTGAAGGGAAAAGAGGCCGGCATTGTACATTAGCCCCCAAGTTTTCCTGTATTTCTGCTTCACATTCTTTTTATGGCCAGAGATGTACATGTATTTATCAATAAGTAGGCTAAAAACCTAGAGAATGACCAATATACATCTTATATATGAGGCCCTCATTTGATGCATAGCTGGTAAAAATCTTTTCTTTTGTGGATTTTTTCTTATCTTTGTCATCCAGAAACGCTTCAGTTTGCCGTAATCCCATTTATCCAGTCTTTCTTTGATTTGCTGTGATCCTGGCTCTTTACTGAGGAAGTGTCAGCCCACGCCTAGGACCTTTAGTGTCTCCTCGATGCTTTCCTGTACTAGTTTCATGGTATGTGGCCTTACACTGATGTGGCTCATTCTGTCGCAGGGTGATTTATAAGGCTCTATATATTCTGCACATGTATAGCCAATTCTGCCAGCACCATTTGTTGAAAAGGCTGTGTTTTTTGCTCCCTTCTAATGTTAGGTGTCTTTGTGTTCACTGTTGGGATCTTCTAGTCTGTTCTATTGGTCCTCAGGGCTATTCTTGAGCTAGTACTTTATTACTACAGCTTTGTAACAGATTGTAGGAATATTAATTTAAAACTGTTCTTCCTGGTAAGGATTGTTTTTGATGTCATGAACTCAGCCTGTAAGAGTCTCGGGTCCTTTTGTGCCTCGGCTGGCTTTGATGCTTAGATCTCAGCCTTCTGCGTAGCTAGGACTATAGGCAGGAGCCACCATGGCTGGCTGTCTTTTACTGTTAATGGAAGGTTTTTCCATTTCCTTAAATCTGCTTCAGTTTCATTTTTGGAATTACCCATTATTTGACAAGGACAATGGACCTGTCTTGAACCCGGCTCTTCATGCTAGGCCATCACTCTACACTAGGCCAAATTCCCATCTCTTCCCCTCACTGGTCTTTCTGGGATAGGCCTCCTCGTTCTTGGGACACTCTCACCAACCTTTTGAAGTTTCTGGAAAAAAGGTATTCAATGTAATATCTGTGCTTAAAATCTGAATGTGAAGGATCATTCTGGAGAGAATCTGGTCTACTTAATCATTCCTTGCTATTAGGATAGAATACCTGCCTACCAAGCATGAGTTCAAATCCCAGTACCGCTTAAATAAATCCCTAGATTTACCATACCAACTATGTATAAATTATGTTATAGTTATGTCACATTCCATAAAGCTTTGATCAGTCATGGACTGCATGGTCCTATAGCATCATAATAGATTTGAAAACATTCTTATCAGTCACAGTGTAGCTATCATTATGTCATAACATACCAAATCTAGACTGATTCTACTGTAGAGCTAGTAGTACAAGGATGAACAGTACATAATGCTGATAATTACACATCGATGTTACTGGCTTATATACTACCTATACTCATTAGAGTGTACTTCTAAAACTTCCAATACATTTTGTACTAAGAAAATACAATCGTGTTTTCTGTTTAGAGCACACATTATATAACATACATATACCACACAGTCTATATCAGCTAGATTTATGCTACACCTATTTGTTGTTCATGTACAATCAAATGCTTTTTCTCAGAAAAAGTCTTTTGGAGAAATACCTTAAGTAGAACAACCCCACTGGTGAGGAAAACCACCACAAGCTACACAGCACATAGCAATATTTCTCACCGCACTTGACTGACTATACTTCCAGCCTCCTCTCAGGTCCCCAGTTTCCCTTTTACACCCTCAGGAGAGAAGCCGCCAGTGTCTCAGACAAGCAAGGGTGGAGCAAGGCGTGGCACTTTACCTGAGGAAACGCTGCAGACCTCCAACGATTTTTCCTTTTTGGCTTCTTTCCACCTGGAAGAAAGCAGGTCATCCATAACTCACAAGCCTCTTTGTAAAAAAGGTAATAATCCAAGAGTGGACAGAAGAGAAACATTTTTCAAGCAGAGTTTGGCCTTGATACCCTTTAGAGAGTCATAAACCAAGAAATGATGGGGTCAAAAGAGGCATGGTGTTTTTTAACATGCTTTTTGCAGGATGTTCCACTTTAAATTTGAGCAATCCTATAGCTCTCCAAGGATTCGCAAACATTCCAGATAAAAATATGAAGCCACCAGCACAACAATGTTCATTGCAGCACTATTCACCAACCTCGATGTCCCTCAGTTGATGAGTGGATCAACAAGACGTAGTACTTGTACACAATGGAATTCTATGCTGCTGTCAGGAAATATTAAGTAAGCCAGACTCAAAGGAACTTAGGCTCAATGGTTTCCCTCATTCGTCATAATCAGTAGAAACCTTGGACTCTACTAGCAGAGATCTGCAATAGAGCAAAACCTTGATACATAGGCCATATAGTATGAAGCTAATTGAAAGGATCTCTCAGATATAGAAATATTAGCCATATAATGAATGACTGTTGTTCTTAAGGTACTATGTTATCTCTCATCTCTTTTGCTGTCCCTTGGTTATCTCATTGTTACAGTATCTCACTTTGTTACCTGATATATTTGTATTTGGTTATTTGAAATTGGATAGGGAACGGGGGAAAACAAGATGAGGGTTGGGAGGGAGGGAAATGGGGACCAAGACATGGGAATTAATGCACCATCTATCTGGCAAATATCATGTGACCCTTCTATTAATTACAATAAAAAATATATAAAAAAATATGAAGCCAGGTATGGTGGCATATCCTGTAATTATGGCTACTCAGAAGCGATGTTGAAACCCAGCCTGGGCAAAAGTTAGCAAGATTCCATTTCAACCATTAACAATCTAGGTGTGGCCAGGTTCCATGATGGCACTTATAATCCTCGGCATGGGCAGGAAAGGCTGAAACTCCTCTCCAACAAAGTGGAGCCGGAGTGAAACGCTCAAGAACAGCACCCAGGCAGGGTTCAAACCCCAAACAAACCAAACCCTTTCTGGTCTGTCAGCTTGCTTCTTTGTACAACACCCTGCTGTGACTGTTCATGATAGGCAGGGGAGGCATTGATTCTGGAAACCCTTCCTCTTCCTTTGGCTCCATCTTGAATCTACAGTAACAGACTTGATTATGCTCTAGTGAGACTCCTTATCATGAAAGCACTGTCTTCTCTTGGGACAGACTCTGAGGAAATGCAGGCAGCATAAGAAGAAATAAGGGGTTCCTCACTAAGCTAGTCTTGCCACATGGAAATACTTATATAAATATACACTTACCAATGGAAACAAAACACAATAGTAATGAGAGTTGCAGAAGTAAAATCCACAAGAAGCCATATCCACATGTAGTATCCTGGTGTCTGCAAAACGGGGGGCAGAGAAGGAAGACAAGTTTAAAGCATCTGCCGTTTTACTCTGTGAATGAGGAGGAGCTGGCCAAACAGAAGCAACCAGATCCTGAGGTGTGAAAGAAAAGAAAGGAGAACTGACAAAGAATTCTCAAGCCAATACAGAAGAAAAGCAGAATAAAATGTGAAAGAGTTTTCAGCTAATACCTCACTCCCCTAGCTGGAGACCACACCAAATAAAACCAGTCTCACTAAGGGACTGCCAAATTCAGCTGTGGGAAACTGCCAGCCTTACCACCCTTTCAGGGACTAATCTGCTGAGACTGCATTTCAGGAAATAAAACACTGTTGTCTTACCACCCCACCCCCTGTCCATACAGCAACAGAGTCATCATCTTGAAAAGTTTCTCTGGGATCCCAGAGTCAAGAAGTAATTACAGCTTATCTCAAAAGATACCTCTGCCATAGAATTTGGGTTAAAACCAGATAAAAGAAGTATGTGAGTGAAGGGGAGAATGGCAGGCAGGAAGCAAGTAACACATTTTAAGCTGTAGGAAGTCAGACTGTAGCCAGGACAGAGGCCGTAGAATCCTGGTGAACAACAGTGTGTGGAGATGGCAGATTGGGAATTCACACCAAGCTAGAGAGCAGAGGCACCCAGATGGAGGGTATAAACACCAATGTGTGAAGAACTCTGGGCCCCTGAAATCCTGTGCGTGCACAGAATCTGCCACAAAGCTAGTGCGGCTCAAAAAACAAAACACCCATCACATCACTGGATGGAGGTAGTTGTGCCATGCCTGGCAAGTAAGCAGTCTTTGGGTTACCTGCCGTGCCCAACAATAGAGGCATTAGCTATCAACTTGAACTCTAAGGTCTTCTGAGGGATGCAGAACCCTCATCATCAGCCTCTTTTGTATCTTTTAGATAAAGGCCACTTTACTACATTCTAGCATAGACCGAGTGCCACCTCTCCTTTGTCTTGTATTTTGCCTCCTTCCCTTTCATTTTTATCTGAAATGATTGTACGTGAACTCATTACCTGTCAGTATTCTTCCATTTATGCCTCTGTTTGTATCCACCAGTGGAACTCTTCCCCATGCGTCTCCACGCTTAATTCTTCATCACCTAAACTCATACCTGTTAACTAGATTACTTACAAACTTAAATACAAAATTTATTATTTTTGGTTTTCTTTGTGGAAGAAATACTGAAAGATGCAAAAGGAGAGGAGGCAAGTTATAAAAGTAAGCTCATTAGATTCAAAGCAAATTTCTTGATACACAGACTTAAATGCAGGGAGGGTATGCAAAGACAATTCAAGTCCTGACGACACTTGCTAACATGGATACTGTACCCAGAGAGGCCATCCTCCCTAGCTAAATGGATAAATAAAACCTTCCAAGATAAACAAAGCTAAGGGGATTCATTACTACTGCACCAGGGCTGCAAATGATACCTAACAGAATCTCCATGGAAGAAAAGCCAAAACGGAAAAATACAGGAAATAATCTTTCTAGAAGGGTAGATTAGCAAAACGACAGAGGAAAGGAGAAACACAAAAACAAAGCAACAGGAATTATGGCAAACTTCTCAACAAATATGAATAGGCTTAACTCTCCAGTCAAAAAACATAAAATAGCAACTTCAATAAAAAAAAGATCCTATCATGAAACACATCTCGATGAAAAAGATAAACACAAGATTGTGGAGAAAGGATGGAAAAAAGACTAAAAAAAAAAAGTGAGTTCTACAGTTTGAATTCAGTGCCTAAGCACTACCCCTACTACTTGATCCACAGGTCCACTTCTGCTTCTTAGTGGTTAATTGGAGATAAGAGTCTCATGGGTTTTCCTGCTTAGGCTGGGTTTGAACTGTGATCCTTAGATGTCAGCCTCCTGAGTAAGAGTACAGGTGTGAGCCCTAGGCTTCTGATTTTTTTTTTTTAGCTTTGAGTCACAATGATCAGTTCAGAGGGGAAAAAAATGCTTCAGGTGTAGTAGCAGCATTTAAGTAAAATCTCACTTCCCAAATGAGCAACTTTGAGCCATTACTAATTCAGGGATATAGGACTATGAAGAGTGTACCGCCTTCTAAATGATACATTTTCAACGTGATATATACCCACAATGGAATTCTGTGCTTCTATCAGAAAAAAAATGACACTGCCCAATTTATAGGGAAATGGAAAGACTTGGAAATGGAAAGACTTGGAAACAAGTGAAGCAAGCTAGACCCAAAGACCTTACTTACAAAACGAACTCTTTTGCACTTTTACGAGAAAATTAAAAAATAAGTATCCATTTTCATAGTAATTGCACTTTATGCAATGAACAACTGTACTTTGGCAATTTTAAATGTGAGAACACATTGAGTACAGTTTTGAGGAGACATGTTGGGGGAGAGGCAGGTGGAAAAGAGTCACCTGTGCTGAGGAGAGATCTGCCACACAAGGCTCCCCTCATTGTAATTCTAGAAAGTCACTGGGAAAGAATAGTCACAGAGCCCCAATACAGTATTGACCCTATGAGACTGTGCCCTCCATGCTGATCCTATCTCCTGGTCTACACCCTAAACAGGTCAGAAGCAGGGCCAACTGGGAGCTAAGGGCTCATGCCTATAATTCTAGCTATTCAGGAAGCTGAGATCTAAGGACGCTGGTTTGAAGCCAGCCCTCACACAAAGTCCCTAAGACTCTTGTCTCCAATTAATCAGCAAAATGCTACAAGTAGAGGTACGAGTGACAAAGCTAAGGGAGAGTATAAGACCCTGAATCCAATCCACAGTACCAGTATGGGAAATCAAAAGAGGAAAGAAAAGAACACAGATCAACAAAGGTGGAGGTATAGAAATGATAAGGTAAAACTCTTCCCCACTGAGGCTTTTCTGCCTAAAGATTTCAAAGGAACAAGGTAAAACTGTTTTTTAGCTAGTTGCAGTATTATAAGCCTTTAGTCATAGCTTTTTGGGAGGCTAAGAACAACTGGGAGCCCAACTAGAAAACACAGGTGAGATTCCATCTTGAAAACCAATTGTAAAAGCTTTTTCTGCTATATGTTATTATGTACCAGGCAGTCAGCCAGCTCTTTACCAGATAAACCCAGGCTTTGGTGCAGAACCTGGGTGGCCCCAGCTCCCTCCACAGTAAGCCACGTGTTCAGCTTTCCAAATCTTTGGTAGTGAGGACCAGAAGGGTCAGAAGAGGAAACCAGGCTGGGCAGACAGACGCTGGTTCACCTCTGCAAGAGCATTTTGTTCAGGAGACAGTCATGTATGCCTGGCTTTCTACCCATGCCACTGTCCACTGCTGCCATACCTCTGGGGAGTTGGGGCAGAAATAATAGAACTCCAGAATCAGACTCCATTTGGAATCTTACAGCATGTGACCACATTGCAAGGGACATCTTTGAAATTTGGTTTCCCCCCTGGGGGGGTAGAATAATTGAAGCCCATTCATACCCCCCCCACATAACTACTATATGTATAGCACATTGTAAGAACTCAAAAAAAAAAAAACCATGGAAGGATCTGGATAGAATCATGGAAATATGACATCTCTAAAACTCAAGTAGCTTCCCAGGGCCCTGCCCAGAGGGAAACATGAAGAGTGTGGGACAGAGATCAGCATTGTACTAGGTGTGGAAGAATGATCTAGAGAAACAGCTCACCATGAAGAAGTAGGGGTAATTCAGCTGGCTCAGGAGTGGAATGTTGTCTGTGGTCACTGAGTTAATCCTGGAGCACCAAGCCAGCGAGTAAAGCCACGGCTCATTGACGACGTATAAGTTGATGTTAATGTTAGCTGCTTTATACTCTCTGGAACAGAAACAGAATCCAGAGTGTTCAGATCCAGTGAACTCTTCTCATCTGAAAGGGGAGCAGCCATGTCTGTGCAAGGCTTGCCTCCATCACTGCAGGCTGCAGATCTAGGAAAAACTCATCAAGGGAGAGGTAAAGGGGAAAGATAAGGCAGATAGGGAAAGTGACCCAATGGGGGTGACAGCCTCTCCTCTTCCTGGGAACCCTGGGGCATGTAGGCAGTCTGTGGAGAGAATACCCCCTCTCTTCCTGAAGACCCAGGGAGACCAAGATAGTGGCTCTGATGTAACTACACCCCCTACCCACCCTGGAGCAGACCAGCAGGAGTGGCTCCTCTTCAGGTGAAGGACAGTGATACAACCAGATGATGGAGCAGCTGAGACTCCCCAAATGGTCGAGCCTACACTAGCTGCCTAACTTTAAACCAAAACTTAAAAAACCAAACAAACCATATTTCTACATCTCAAGAAGGCGGTGAAAAACAATACAGTTAACAACTACTTTGAAGAAAATAAATGCTTAGACATAAATTTAAGAAAACAATGGAGGAGTTACAGAGAAGAAAGCGAAACTGATTAGGATATATTTTGTGTGTGTGATTGTGTGTGTGTAAGTATCAGAGTGGAATCCCCATTAATAGGTACTCTAGCAAGTATTCACTTGAACATTTATCCTAGAGGAAGAAAACCTTATGCCTTTATTAAAACAAATGCTCATAATGCTTTTCTGTAATATCTCATAAATGGAAACAATTAAATGCCCTTAAGTTGGTGAATGATTAAACAGTGTTTAGTATATCCCTACTGTGGATATGATTAACAGCATTAAAAAGGGACAACTATGGGCCGGGAGTTTGGCCTAGTGATTAAAATGCTTGCCTATCATGCATGAAGACCCTGGTTCGATTCCTCGGTACCACATACATAGAAAAAAGCTGGAAATGGTGCCGAAGCTCAAGTGGTAGAGCTCTAGCCTTGAGAAAGTCCAAGGACAGTGCTCAGGCCCTGAGCTCCAGCCCAGGACTGGCAAAAAAAAAAAAGGGACAACTATTGATAAATGAAACACCTTGGAAGAATCTCAAGGGAACTATTCTTAATTTTTAAAAAAGCTGATCTCCAAAAGTCACACCATTTATGAGTATATTTGCTCTTAAAATAACAAAATGATAGGTTAGGATTGGAGAAATTGCCTGAGGTTAGAGTTTGAGGAGGGTGATGGTGGTAATTGGTGGGAGGGATAAAAGGAAATACAAGGTAAGAAAAAACATCAAGGAAACCTGCAGAAATGAAGTAGTCCCTGTATCTTGGCTGTGGTGTTGGATGTTTTGTCATACATATAGGACAAAATTTCAAAGAAACTACACATCAACACATATGTACACCATCACATGTACACCATCACATGTACAAACCTGTATTATGACCACAATTTTTTATGGTTCTGGGGATTGAACCTCATACATACTAGGCAACTGATCTACCTCGTGAGCCTTGTGAGCCATGTGAGCCATGCCCCAGACATTCAGTTTGTATTGTTTTTGAGATAGGAATTCACTACCTTTTCTTGTGCTACTGTTGAACTTGTGATCCTCCTGCCTCTATACACTGTTGGTGGGAATGTGGATTAGTACAACCATTATAGAAAACAGGACGGGTTTCCCCCCTCCCCCCCAAAAAAACCCTCAAAAAACTAAAAATAGAATTTCCATATGATTTGTGAATCTCACTTCTGGCTATATATCTGAAGGAATGAAATCAATATGTCTATCTGCATTTCCACATTTAACACAGCACAGCCAACTGTGCCATCAAGTGTCCACCAATGCTGAGTAGATTAAGATTGGATGTTTGTGCAAATAAATGTATATATATGTATATATATTGTGTATATAAATGTATATACATGTGTCTATACACTATATGTATATATTATATGCATATGCCATGTGTACAATGAAACAAATACTGTTCTGTCTTTAAAAAGAAGAAAGTTCAGTCATTTGCAACAACATGAGTGACCCTACATAAAATATGCCAAAAAAGACAAATACTGTGTACTCTTAACTTTGGAATCTTGAAAAGTCATAGCTCATGCCATAATACTTATTTAAAAACTAACTACAATCCTAGCATCAAGAAGCAGATACAAGCTGGCCACCAGTGGCTTGTGTTAGTAATCCTAGCTACTCAGGAGGCTGAGATCTGAGGTTCAAAATTAGCCTATGACTATCTTACTGGAGACTCTTATCTCCAGTTAACTGCCAGAAAACCAGAAATGGTGCTATGGCTCAAGTGGTAGAGCACTAGCCTTGAGCTGAAGAGCTCAGGGACAGTGCTCAGGCCTGAAGTTCAAGCCCCCCCCTACCCCATCCCCACCAACCTACCAAAAAAAAAAAAAAAGCAGAGACAGGAGGATGGTGAGTTTAAGTTCAGTTTGGGCTATATAATCAGACCCTGTCTAACAAAACAAAACACGAAAACATTTCTAACATCAAAACAATAAGCATATCTCTGTGTTCAAATAATATTAGGTAAAATAAGGCATGTAAAATGTCCTGGGTGAAAATGACAACTTCACAATGTCTTGTGCCTGTGATCCTGATCACAAACATTTCACTAATATTTAGGGTATAGCTGATTACTTTCTCAAAATTTAGAGGTTCTCAAAGAAACTACTTGGAACAAAATCCCGCTCATGAATTTATGGTGATTGCTTGTACAATCCAGTATATAGCAAAAGCCCATTGCCTTACCTGTATGTAATATCTCCCTCAGCGAGGAGAAGGATGTCTAACTTGTGTGGATCACATGAAACTACCATGGCACACTGTATACCTTAAGCTAAGTAAACATTTGCTGAGTTAAACTAACCTGCTTGCTTTTATCACAGGTCTTAGGAAATAATTCCCATTAAATCTTATAGCAGTTGAAACTGGTATGGCCAAGGAATAAAGGTATAGTGGTGAAAGAATGTGTACTTGACATGTAGGACTCTCCTAGTAGAGGATTACAATAGTGCAAAACCTACATACATAAGGTCATATAGGATGAGACTAAATGAAAGGATCTCTAGGATATGGAAACAAGAGCTCTATCTTGAGTGATTGTTCTTAATGTACTATGTTATTTCTCTTCACCTTTGTTACCTAGTATATTGTATATACAGTTGTTTATTTGAAATAGGAAAGGGAAGGGGGGAAAACAAGATGTTTGGGAGGGAATAGGGAGAGAGGAATGGGGACAAAAACATAAGAAGGATTATCAATGTATGAGGGGTAATGTACCCGCTATTTGGCGAATGTAACTTTAACCCCTCTATACATTACCTCAATAATAAAGAATAAATTGAAAAAAAAAAAGAATGTGTACTTCAGTCAGTCAGATCTGTATTTAAATCCCAGGTCCACCATTCTCCAGTGATGACTAGCTTTAGTGAATGACTTTCTACTCTGAGAAAGAAACAGAATAACTTCACTATACAACATGGGATGGTGATGAAAGGGGCAGCTAACACTTTCTGTCTACATAACTGCCCAACATTTTGCTGTCTGCATGATTATGAGTGATCCCCTGTAGTCTTTTGACTGTTCCAGTGGGTACCATTAATATGACCATCTGAAATTTGACTAAAGTTAAGGCCAGGTATGGTATGCATGCCTATAATCCTAGTACTGCAGATATGCCCAAAGTCATATGTATAAACCAGGATTTAAAACACGGCTTGCACTGTAACAAGCTTAGTACTTTAATAACTTAGCCTATTAGATCAACCTGAGTTAGCATTAAGAAAGGGAAATCCCCTTAAAGGTGTTCCAACTTGAAGTAAAAGGAAATAGAAACATGCTAAAATAGAATTGAAGTGTTCTCATTGGGAAATACATATAAAATATCTACTTAACCTGCAAATAGACTGGTTCATTCCTTAGGATGCAGAAAAATGTACAGTAGGATTAAGTTCAAGGTAATAATTCATATACACACACATATACACAAAAGATTTTTGTCACTGAAGAATTCATAACTATTAAATCTAAGAAAGATGCAGACTAAATTTTAGAGTAGTTGCTAACAGGGAACTATAGTGAAGTTCTTTCATTTCAAGATGCTTTTAATTCTGAAAATCTATCTCTAATCGTATATTGATTGGTGGCTAATAAATTTAGCTGCTTATCATTGCTTGGCTATTAAGTTTTAAAAATAATTGTTTATGGTGATAGGAATCTGCTTTGTTCCCATAACTCCACACTGCTCCATGGTCCACTGACCACTTTCCCCCAAGGGACGCCCCTGGTTCTCAGGAAAACATCACCTCTGACCTTATCTGAGGGTGCAGGACTGCCAGCATCAGAAGGATACTCCTACCAGAACACCTGCCAAGGAGGAGGACAGTTTGGACAATAAATCCTCAACAGGGCAAGACAAACAAATTCCAAAGAAGAGTCTCACCCTAGACTATATACAAACCTAATCCTCCCCTCGCCCACTCTATCTCTGATCCTGCTCAGTGTTACACAGAGTTGCTCTGTAGCCATGATTCAAGCCTGTTCTGGTCTGCTGAGGTCCCTGCCTTCTTTCTCTTCTTTTAGCTGCTTGATCTTTCCTAATACTCATGACTGAGTTTTCCTAACACACGGTCTTTTTTTCTATAAGAAACATGCCAGTAGGGGCCGGGAGTTTGGCCTAGTGGTAGAGTACTTGCCTAGCATGCATGAAGACCCAGGTTCAATTCCTTGGTACTACATACATAGAGAAAAGCTGGAAGTGGGGCTGAGGCTCAAGTGGTAGAGCTCTAGCCTTGAGAAAGTCCAAAGACAGTGCTCAGGCCCAAAATTCAAGCCCAGGACTGGCAATAAAAAAAAACAAAACAAAAAAACATGCCAGTAGTTGGGAATGTGGTTTAGTGGTTGAGTGCTTGCCTAGCATGCGTGAATCCCTGAGTTCCATTCCTCAGTACCACATACACAGAAAAAACCAGAAGTGTTGCTATGGCTCAAATGGTAGAGTATAAACCTTGAGCAAAAGAAGCTCAGGGATAGTGCCTCAGCTTTGAGTTCAAGCTCCAAATTGGTGTACACACACACACACACGCACCCAAAATAGAAAGAAATATGCCTATCAGGTACAAAACTATTTATGATGCACTGCAGTCCATCTGGAAATGGCAAGAAGAAATAAACAGTTTTTTTCTTCTTTAAGATAATTTTATTCATCAAAAGTTTTGACTTTTCAATGCCCCCCCCCCAGCTTTTCTTGTCATCCTGGGGCTTGAACTCAAGGCCTGGGTGCTCTCCCTTAACTTTTTCACTCAAGGCTAAACCACAGTGTTACTTCCAAGCCCATCTTATATACAAACAGAAAAGCCAAGCATACAAAAATGTTAAGGCAGGTGCTGGTCATTCATGCCTGGTTTCCCAGTTACACAGGAAGCTTAGATGGGGTGAGTCGAGGCAATAAGTCTGAAAGATTCTTATTTCCAATTAACCAGTAGCAATCTGGAAGAAAGCTGTAGCGTAAGGGGTAGAGAGCGCCAGTGCACATGTATGCACGCGTGAATGAGCGCGCTCACACATGCACACAGACACAGACACACACACACACTCATACATAATGTTGAATTGTGAGTGATTGGTGCACAAAGAGTTAAAATGAATCTCCCAGGGTATATTCTATACTTGCTGTTTGTTGCCAGAACCACATGTCAGGGAGGCAAGGAAGAGAAAGTAGAGGTTTCAAAGAAGATAAAAACACAAAGAAATCCTCAACAGAGGTGAAGTTGAGCAGCTTAGGTGGAATGTATCCTTCGTGAAGGTGAGGTGGTATGTGTAAACAGACGTGTGCTCCAACACCTACCTCAACCCACTGTAGAATAACTTCTTGTAGTCAACATTTATTATACTGATATTTTCTTCTTCAAGTCTTTCAATGGAAAAAAAACGGCCCACATGCTGAAAACCAGGAGCTATCTCCTTGACATAATCTCGATCAAAAATTGTAAGCCATAGTATCTATGAGGAGGAAAGAAAGAAGCCTTTTAGTGGTATATTAGCTGTCTAGGAATGAAACGCCATTCCAGATTCTACGAAGCGAAGTGAACTTAGGCATGCCAGGCATGCATAAGGTTCTGGGTTCAATTAGTATTAAAAAGAAAAAGTGGAATTGGTTGGCACAAAGGAAAGGTGAGGACCAAAAAATACCCCTCTGGTTAATGATGCTAAAAATCATTTCAGAAGAGGTTATTTCCTACCAGTGGGGTGCCATTCTGATCCTTCTATGGAAATTGTTCTATTTGCAGCTCCAATAACATTCTGAGAACTTAAGTGGTTTGGAATAACTGACTGCCCAAATGCAGAAGCTGCTCTAGAAATAACGATGAACAAATCTCTATTTAAATAACAACCAGCTGATTTTCTGAATGGTTTACTAAAGTCCTTAAATAGGCCGTAATAGTCCTTACAAAGTCTTACTCTAAAGGAGCTCTATGGATAATGGCATGGGCCACATCACATAGTTATTGATACATTTTCTTTTTTTAATGAGGTGTTCTATTTTACTTGGCTTGGAATAAATAAAAAACTCTCCATGTTCCTGCAATCCTAGCTATTCAGGAGGTTGAGATCTAAGGATCCAGGTTCAAAGCCAGCCCAGGCACTAAAGTCTGTGAGACTCTTACCTCCAATTAACCACCAGAAAACTGGAAGTGGCACTGTGGCTCAAGGGGTAGGGCAGTAGCCTTGAGCTGAAGAGCTCAGGGACAGCACCCAGGCTCAGCGTTGAAGCCCCACAACCGACCAAAACCAAAAAAACAGGCTCCATGTTTTTCTCAGAGAAAATTAACTGGTTCATTATTAGATTATCAAATATAGCCCTGAAAGCAAGAATCTGCAGGTTCATAGGAAGCAAGATTCCTTAAGGGTCCCAGAGAAGATGTACAACGTAAATAAAATTTCAACTACTAAGCTGTGTTCTGGTGACTTATGCCTTCAATCCTAGCTACTCAGGATGCAGAGATCTGAGGATTGCAGCTCAAAGCCAGCATGGGCAGGATAGGCTGTAAGATTGTCATCTCAAGTTAACCACCAAAACAACAACAAAACAAAACCCACATATCCAAACCTTGAAAGTGGAACTGTGGCTCAAATGGCAGAGTTCTAGCCTTGAGCACAAAAGCTCAGGGACAGAACCCAAGCTCTGAGTTCAAGCCCCGAGACAGGTAAAATAAGAAGACAGTATCTAACATGCCTTGTCCTCACAGCCATCTGGGTGCCTTTCTGGGTGGAACCGGACTTACCACTCAGCTCTGAGCCATATTGAATTGCAGATATTTGGCTCCCAGAGAGCTAGAAGACCTGGCTTCAGAGAACATGTCCTGCTAGTAAAGCTTCCACTACAGAGAACGCTCTTCCTTGATTATCAGCGCAAACCAGGCTGTTTCCCTATATGGAAAGTTTAGCTGCTCCTGGAGCTACTTCCCTAGATGGAAAGTTTTGCTTGAACCTGACTATGTCCCTCTATGGTCTGCTATTGTTGAGTTTGGGATCTTCACCCGAAATATGTGGTTTTTGTTTTTAATGGCTTTGTGCAAGCTCTGTTCTGGGCTGTAGGCCTTTCAGATAGAAAGTCTACCTACAGTCACCAGCTTTCTAATAAAAACTCCCAATTCGACCTCTCAAAATGTGGCTTCTCTATTTCTGGCCAGGTGAGTTCCTGTACAACACTGGCACACACACAAAATCAACTATTCTGGTCCTAGGCTACGCAACCACCTCCCAATCCACTGCAAGTACGAAGGCAGACATACCAGATGTTGCTCAATCTTAGAATCGAGGATCTCCTTTACCACGTGGCGAACGTATTCGTCTCTGAGAGGATGCTGTGGTGGAGGACGAAAAAGATCAAATATCAAAAACTTCTTTTCCTTCTTGGCAAGTTCTAACAAATCAGTTAGTTTTGGAATTGACTGGTTGCTTGCTCTTCTTTTATCTGCCTCAGATAGACGTTTCATCTTGTAATAGGGCTTTTGCTAAAAAAAAAAAAATAAGCACATTAAAGAAAACATTGGTTCTCAACACAAGTTGTTTCTACTTCCACTGTTGGGTATTGGCTTCATGTCAAGCTCTGCCTCTGTCTATACAGGCACTCCTCTGAAAAACTCATTTTAAAATAAGTTTCTCAGGAGAGAAATCAAATGTATTCTCCACCGGTAATTAGAATGGTTGGAATGATTTCTTCTATTTCTTAATAACATGGCTCTGAGACGTTGCCCATTCTCATCTTAACCTGCCTCCCCAGTCTTTTGTTCTAAACCTTGAAGTCATACATCCTTTTTTCAGTTGCACTGTCTTCCAGCATGTGTTCCGTATTCTAGTTTTATGTAATAGAAAGAGCTGCTTTGGCTTCCAAATCAGATTCATTCCCAGCTCTACTTCTCCCTCATTTACCTTGCTTTCCGTAACTGCCTGCTCAAGTCCTACCCTCACCCTGCTCAAATGCTACCCCCCCCTTCATGATGTGTACCTAAAATATTCCTGAACTAAAAAGATCTTGATGACATAAGCCCAAATGGCCCATTTTGATGCTTTGGTAGGTAGATGTCTCATTCTACAGCTACATGCACATGCCTTAAATAGACCAAAGTTCAAATCCTGCTTCAATAGGCTTCTTGCTGTGCATTAACTGCTCAAACTACAAAATGGGAAAGGAGATGGGTATAATCCATATGTTTTCTGGGTCTGGCACCATGTATAATACACAGAAAAGTACACACTTTGTATTAATTCACTCACTGTCCTATATTCTTGGCAGTGCATGATCCTTTACCTGATATACAGCAGGCCATATATATGTGTATTTGCTACATTAGATGCAACAAAGTTTTCTTATTTTCAATTGTCAATTTCAGATACTGTATGGTAGAAAGCAGTGATTGAAAACGTGACCTCTCAGGGAAAGGAAGCAGTCCTTCACATTTCCTTGTAACTCAAGTAGCCTTCTATTTCCAGACACAACTTCATTTTTGTTCTCAAATCCCTCTTTGCATTCCTATACAAGCTGCCCTTTGTCACACAGCATGGCTGTGTACAATCCTGTGTGATCACACTGCACTGTATACTCCTCACATCACCAGAGCAGACGGCAGAGCGAATAAGCTGACTGAAACCATGCTGGAGACCTCTGTGTTGAGCAGAGCTTGGGATATTATTCTCATTTCTCAAGAGTACAGAGATACTTGCTTTAGAATTCACTATCTTTTTACACACAAACAGATCCAGATTGTTTTATTTAATGGTGAAGAAAAACTGTTGAAACAATAGGAAAGTGCCAAGTGCCAGGGACTTACACTTGAAATCCTAGCTACTTAAGAGGCTACCCTGAGGATCATGGGTTGAAGCCAGTCCAGGCAGAAAAGTGGGTGAGACTTTGATCTCCAGTTTAGCCAGAAGAATGCTAGAAGTAGAGCTATAGCTTAAGTGGTAGAGTGCTAGCCCCGGGATGGGGGGGGGTGGGGGGGAGCTAACAGCCAATGCCATGCCCTGAGTTCAAGCCCTAATACTGGCACAAAACAAACTAAACAAAAAACCAAAACAAATACCACTACTAAAAAAAAATCCAAAAACATGGGGCTGGGAGTGGGGCTGGGAGTTTAGCCTAATGGTAGAGTGCTTGCCTAGCATGCCCAAAGACCCAGGTTCGATTCCTCCTTACCCATATACATAGAAAAAGCCAGAAGTGGTGCTGTGGCTCAAGTGGTAGAGCTCTAGCCTTAAGAAAGCCCAAAGACAGTGCTCAGCCCCTGAGTTCAGGCCCCCGGACTGACAAACAAACAAAACCCCAAAACAATAAAACGAGGGAAGAATACCAATACAGATAAAACATGTTTAAAATAGCAAAACCAATAAATATAAATGATATTGATATAGATCTAATAGTTGAAGGAATCTGAGCTTCTTGTTTCATATATAAGGAACTAAATCAGAACGAGAACAATGTCTGCCAACACATGGCTAAACATTTTCAAAAATTCTTGGGAAATAACAAGTTATAAAAGAAACAAATTTCTGATTTTTCTAATAAAAATATATAGTACCTCAATAAAAATAATACTAAAAGGCCCTGTTATTTATGCCTATGGTTAGGATTGTTACAAGTATAAATCAATGTATCATAATAGTTACGAAATACAACATTCAGACTGCCAATGATACTGCACCAAGGGGAACATTTTAAAAAGAGCTAGTAAAGATGAGTAAGTTTTCCTGTTAACGTGGGTCCCACACATCTACCATGAATCCTATTACCATAAAAACAATCTGATCATTAAGAATACCAAGCCATTTAAGTAGTAGAGATTGCTAATCAACCTTAAATCCTTTTTCATGGCCTAACATAAAATTATTACTTTGAAATCATTGCCCGAAGAACATTTCTTTTACTTCTTTCTGGCATTTTCCTTGCAACTTTAAATGTTAGGAATCTATTTTTGCACAGCAAATCACTGGAAGAAAGTGGATCATGGACAAATCATTTTAAGAAGCCTCAGTAAATTCCACTTCACATTATTAAATTATATCAGGCATAGACATTGGTTTTGATTCAAAATGTAAGCAAATAGACTTCTGCTTTCCTGTTTCATACCTAATGAGCTTGGAAGACACCACTGCTTCCTAAACACTAAGTAAAATGATGAACAGACTCAAAAATCAACCATTTTTCTTGGGTCTATAAAGAGGTAGGGCCACGGGGCAAACCACTGGCTACAAGACTGAGGAACAGGCAACGAGAGGAAGGTACAGCTCACTAGAATGAGATTCACATAGAAAACACTGAGGAAAAACTGGACTCATTCAGTGCTGGTAACTCTACCACTTGACTTACTTCCTCTTCCTCATCTGTCTTTCTGCTGGTTAACTGAGGATCAAGAATCTGACAGGCTCAGATCTCAACATTCTGAACTGCGAGGATTACAGGTATGACTCATTAGCATCCAGCCCTCCAGGTTTTTGTTTTTGCTTTTGTTTTGCCAGTCCTGGGGCTTGAACTCAGGGTCTGAGCACTGTCCTTGAGCTTTCTCAAGGCTGGAGCTCTACCACTTGAGCCACGATACCACATCTGGCTTTTTCTGTGTATGGGATACCGTGAAATAGAATGCAGGGTGTTGTGCATGCTAGGCAAGCACTCTACCACTAGGCCATGCTCCCGGCCTTTTTAAAAATATATATATACTAGTATTTTTGAGACAGGGTCCTGCTTGGGCACATGCCTGGACTGTGATTCTATTTCTGATTCCCACTGTAGCACACACTTCGTCCAGATGCTTCTGTTAAAAAGATTTTCCTGTCTGAGCTGGCCTGGAATCACATTACTCCCACATGGCTAAGAAAACATGCAGGTACCGTCATTTCCCCAGCTATTATTTGAGAAGGGGTCTTGCATGTATGCCTCGATCAACACAATCTCACCTCCCTCGTAGGTAAGATGACAGGCATAAGTCACCACTACATATCCCAGTTTTCATAAACAATCTCAAGAATGATAAATGTCTTAAGTAATAACAAATTAATAATTTTTTGTCAATGAACAGCCATATCCAGCCACCAAAAAACCACCAGAGTAATCTTCACAATGTTTTTTTCTTCCTTTTTTTTTTTTTTGTTGTTGTTGTTGGTCCTACGGCTTGAACTCTAGGCCTGGTCACTAGGCCTGAGCTCTTTTAGCTCAAGACTAACACTTTATGACTTTGAGCCACAGTGGCACTTCTGGTTTTCTGATAGTTAATCGGAGATAAGAGTCTCATAGACTTTCATGCCCAGGCTGGCATTGAATTGGCAAGGTTACCGGTGGTTCATGCCTGTAATCCTACTCAAGAGGTTGGCATCTGAGGATCATGGTTGGAAGCCAGCAGCCTAGCCAGGAAAGTCCATAACTCTTTTTTTTTTTTTTTTTGCCAGTCCTGGGCTTGAGCTCAAGGCACTGTCCTTAGGTTTTTTCTCCTTCAAGACTAGAACCCTACCACCTTGAGCCATAGCACCACTTTGGCTTTTATGTATGTGTTACTGAGGAATCGAACCCAGGTCTTCCTGCATGCTAGGCAAACACTTTACCACTAGGCCAAACTCCTGGCCCAGAAAGTTCATGACTCTTAACCTCTAATAAACTACTCAGAAAAAGCCAGAAGTGGGAGCTGTGGCTCAAGTGGTTAGCCTTGACCACACAGAGGCTTAGGGACAGCACCCAGGCACTTAATTCAAGGCTCAGGACTGGCAAAAAGAAAAAAAAAAAAGCATCCATGTCTTCAAATCTTTTAAATCACATGCTAACATTATTTCAACCCATTCTGATGGGTTGCTCTCAGCATGAGAGCAAAGAAAGCCCCCGGCCCCCCGAAAAGGGTTGAAATTGACCTACTTATATTAAGGTTTTAAATATAATTGACTTCAAAAAGACATTCAAAAAAGAAAAGGATTCCTCCCAATGGGGATTTTGTTGTTTTTGTGTAGTGCTGGGCTAGCGCTCTACCATGGACATATGAGGAAGCAGTTCCAAAGAAAAGGTTTTGGAACCAAACAAATGAAAATATTTAATAAGAAGACTAAGTGGCAAATGCCATAAATTCTACTGATATGAAAGATGATTATTACTACCTAACAAAAAGGACCCCCAAGTTACAAGAAGAGCCACCAATAAAAATCACCCATTAATTAAAATTGTCAGCCCCTCATTTATCAATTCTAATGCTCTCTCAAGCAGTAGATAAAACTGGCTCAGTCTTAGGAGTAACTTGAATTTTTAGGCACAAAAATCTATTATATACTGGACAGGCAACAGCCTTCTCGTATAGAGTACATACGTGCTAAAACACTAACTATGGCGACCAAACCAAGATATACATTGATGGTGTCTGTCCAGAGGCCTCCTCTGTCATAGCCTAGCGTGCCCTTTTCCCAGGCAATACGAGGCCCATTTGGTTAAAGCAGTAAATTATCAGTGCTGGCCCAGGGGCCCCATTTCCCATAGTTTAGTGTGCTCTCTGCACAAGCAATACGAGGTCCTTTGATTAAGGCAGTAAATAGCTAGCTTCCAGCCTCTTTACCTTGAGATGGCACTCCTCTGGGCAGCTGACCTTCAGGCCTAGGCAGCTGCAGACAACCTTATCTACCACTTGGGCACCAGCCATAAATCCTAGTCCACCACAATGAAGCCCTAGTTCTCCAGTCCACCCCAAGGTCTCTGCCCCCTAAACACGGTAGGTTATATAGGCCACCCCAGACAATAGCTGTCACTTCTCTCTTGTGAGAAAGGGTCTTGCCTGTCTTTTTGCTGGCAATTAAACATTTCCTTAGTTTTCTGTACCTGGACATCTGCGTGGTTTTCTGGCAAAGTTCTTTTATTTTATAATATACATGCTATTGGAGTATTTATACTTTTATGTGTTCATGTATGAGACACATTACATATTCTACATACACACAGACACACAGACACACACACACACACACACACACACACACACACACACACACACACACACGTATGTAAACCTGGAATAGCAAAATAATCTCATTGTTTCCACACAGATATTTCAGGCTATGTACTCCTAGGAGGAAAAATATTCAGAGGAGTTCTACTTACCGTAAAATCTACTTGAGGTTTCTTTTAGTAGCTCTAATTAACAGAATTAATCTGAAATGAAGTCTCTACAACTAAGCTCATCTTCACATAATTCTTTACTTCTCACCATTTTATACCAAACATCATCTCAAAACCTTAAGATTAACAACATGTTCTTTGTTATTTTTAAAATGTAATTCTCAATTGATTATATAATCCGGCAGAATCTAGTTCTCATAGATTTCCTAAGCTCTAAATTGAAAAATGCAAATTATTTTCTTTATCCTGCGAAGGCAGACAGGACCTTTCAAACTTTTTACCCACTTTGAATTAACTCAAAAGGGCAATTCTAAACTAGCTAACTTATTTTTAAACAATGCTATAATCTGTCCTCAACACATTTCCAGATACGTTCCCAAATCTATTCCTTATCCTTTCTTCTTTCTCTTTATTCTTCCCTTACCCCTCCCCTCTATATGTATGTACATATGTGCACGCATGCACACATAGAATTTCTCCCCCTTTCCCTTTCTTTCTTTTCCTTCCCTCCCCTTCCTCTTTTCTCTCTCCCTCATTGCTTTCTTTATCCTCAGAATAATGCCTCTCTGAAACACATCACCAGCAGGGTCCATATGTCCTCTTATTAATGATTGCCCTTCAGCACAAATGGTACCTCCAGACATGAAGTAGGTATTTTTCAACTTTAAGGGAACTCTTTCCTAGAAGTTTCCATGTACACAGCACATGCTATTTTTACTGTAGTCATAATTAGCCCATCTCCTTCCAGAAACCCCCATCTTATCCTTAATATCAACTTGCAAAAGTTGTTCTTGTGTGCCCTTGTATGCTCATAATGCAACCTGACTTCAAATGCAGTTCAGCATTTATCACAATGATTTCTTATTTTTCTTTTTTTTTAAAATGCCAGTCCTGGCCCTTGAACTCAGGGCCTGAATACTGTCTTTGGGCTTTCTCAAGGCAAGAGCTCTACCACTTAAGCCAAAACTTCTAGCTTTTTCTATGTATGTGGTAGCAGGGAATTGAACCCAGGTCTTTGTATATGCTAGGCAAGCACTCTACCATTAAGCCAAACTCCTCGACCTCCAATTGTTTCTTTTTTTATATATATTTTTATTGTAATTAATAGAAGGGTTACATGATATTTGCCAGATAGATGGTGCATTAATTCCCATACATTGATACCCTTTCACATGTCCTGGTCCCCATTTCCCTCCCCCACCCCCACCCCTCATCTTGTTTTCCCCCGTTCCCTATTCAATTTCAAATAAACAAATACAAATATATCTGATATATCAGGTAACAAAGTGAGATACTGTAACTATATGAGATAACCAAGGGACAGCAAAAGAGATGAGAGATAACATAGTACCTTAAGAACAACAATCATTCATTATATGGCTTATGTTTCTATATCTGAGAGATCCTTTCATTTAGCATCCTACTATATGGACTTTTGTATCAAGGTTTTGCTCTATTGCAAATCTCTGCTAGGAGAGCCCAAGGTTTCTACTGATTATGACAAGTGAGGGAAACCATTGAGCCTAAGTTCCTTTGAGTCTGGCTTACTTCACTTAATATGATCTTTTCTAAGTCTTTCCATTTCCTAACAAAACGGGCAATGTCATTCTTTCTGACAGCAGCATACAATTCCATTGTGTACAAATACCACATCTTGTTTCTTACACTGGCTGGTGAACTCCAAAAAAGCCTGGAACAATGTTTATTCTCCATTGTATTCCACATGCTTAATACTTAGCAGTTATTACACACACACACACACACACACACACACACACACACACACACAAATACTGAATAGTAAGAAGGAACCAAGAGTATTTTTAGTCTGCTTTATCTAAGCTAGTGAACTAGCTCAGCTCGCATAGATAACCCAGGAAAATTCTACATGCATGGTAGGAATGCTATGAAAGAACATTAAATGTGTAAGTATATGTAAATACATAAGTATCTATTAAGTATATACTTGGGTATAAAAGCATTGCATAAGGGGCCAGGAGTTTGGCCTGGTGGTAGAGTGCTTGCCTAGCATGCACAAAGGCCCGGGTTCGATTCCTCGGTACCACATACATACAAAAAAGCCGGAATGGTGCTGAGGCTCAAGTGGTAGAGCTCTAGCCTTGAGAAAGTCCAAGGACAGTGCTCAGGCCCTGAGCTCAAGCCTAGGACTGGCAAAAAAAAAAAGCAATGCATAATAAGGGCATTCACCTGTCTGCCTGGCTTCACCTTGGCCATCATCTCCAAGAGCAACACCCGAATCTTTACAGAGGTTGCACAGGGACTGTCTTACCTCTACAAACCATTTGCCAGCATTCAGAGTTTTCAGCAAAGTCCAATTAAAGAAGGCAGAGTGGTTGTAGGTGGCCTCTGGCATGACCTCCCTGATATTGGTTGTTCTACTCAGGTCATAGTCATGCATGAGGAATGACACTTCATCATAACTGCAGGCAGAGGGGGAAAAGAAGGGAAGCATTAGACAGGCGTATCAGCCACCTGGTAGACAGGATCCCTCCACAGCCCTACAAGGCCACAGGCTTTTCTAGGGCTCTTTACTCTCTCTCATATCCTAGTAAAGGGCACATTTACACTGATGCCATTTTTTTTCTGCCTCAGGGTTGATCTCTCATAATACAGTTATACTGGTAATGGTGAAAGAATAGCTTAACCTTATTCAGAGGCTTTCCAGCATCTACCAAGCAGCAGGTACATTGCTAACTTGAGGACAAGGTAAGGAATGGCGGTGACAAGAAGTATGCTAGGGTCCCCAAGACCATTTTAAGCAAGATTCCACATAATATCCCTGTGTTTTTCCATCCTTTCCCCCAGGTAGGCTCGTGCTATAAGTATTTCTGGTCCTAGACCCTCCATATCAGACAGTAACATTAGATAAGTTCCTACTGTTTTCTTTGGAGAATCTCACTTTATAAAACTCTTCCTTTCTCATTAAAAATCTATGAAGAGAACATCTGTAATGATGGTCACAAGGGAGTAATAGATGGTATTTATTTACCATAGACACCTAGAAAGCAATTGTCAATAAGCAATTGGAATTGTGCTATTATGATCTCTGAGAAAAGGGAAACACATGAAATTAGCTATGCCAGTGCAGACTTCCTGAAAGTGAATACAAGACTGTGGAACAGGAAGAGACAACCTAAAAGATACTCTGCTCTCTTGTTAAGAAGGAAAGGAGATCAGAATAGGGAGTGGCCAAGACAGAATTTGGAGATTGGAGTCCAATACTGGATAGAGCTATGCAAGTACAGAACAATTTCTGAGAAGTATGCATAGATTCTTTGAGGTGTATAGCTAAATATCAATCTGTACATAACTGGAGTGAAACTATGAAGCTTTTGTGTTTAAAAATTAGCATAAAGTTATAAGACAGCCAGGCACCAATGGCTCACACCTGTAATCCTAACTACTCAGGAGGCTGAGATCTAAGAATTGTGTTCCAAAGCAGCCAGGACAGGCAACTCCTTGAGACTTTTATCTCCAATTAACTGCCAGAAAACCAGAAGTGAAATTCCTGTGGATAAAATTTATAGCAGACCAGATATTTCAGGTCATAAGAAACCAGTGAACTTTCCAAGATGAAGCCACAGAATCTACCCAAATGGAATGCAGAAATAAGAATGAAATGACAGGGTAGGAATGTCCCTCAGGTCTCTATTAAGCAGTATTTTATTTGTGTAGAGTCCTAAAAATTAGCAAGATAATAGCCAAAGGAGTAAAAACTAAACAATTTAACATTGCATGAAAATATTGCATCAGCAGATCCAAGAATTTTAATAAATATCAAGGAGGAAGTGCTGGGAATGTGACTTAATGGTAAAGTGCTTGCTTCACATCCACAAAGTTCTGCGTTTTTGAATCCTCAGCACCACATAAACAGAAAAAGCCAGAAATGACCCTGTGGCTTAAGTGGTAGAATGCTAGCCTTGAATACAGACAGGGTCAAGGATAGAGACCAAGCCCTGAGTTCAAAGTCCTAGAACTGGCAAAAAAAAAGTAACAAGGAGGACAAATAAATGAGTATATACTTCCTCCAAACACATTATATATAACCAGAGCAGAAAAGAAAACACTTTAATAAAAACAAAATTTCAAAGTGGCCGGCAGGGGTCGTATGAAGCAAGAAATACAATCGGCAGATAAAAATACACACAGCAGAGCTCCTCATTTGAGAAAAATATGGAACAACATATTTTAAAGGTTGAAAAAAAACTGTCAAAATTTTACACACAGTAAAATATATGGCTCAGGAATGAAGGGAAAATGAAAATGTTTTTATACAAACAAAAGGAACGAGAACTCATTTCCAGGACACCTTCACCATAAAAAAAATTAAGCGTTGGGTATGGTGGCTCACACCTGTAATCCTAGTTACCCAGGAGTCTGAGATCTGAGGATTTTGGTTCAAAGCCAGCCTGTGCACTGAAGTCCATGAGACTCTTATCTTCAATTAACCACAAGAAAACTGGAAGTGGCTCTGTGGCTCAAGGGGTAGGGCAGTAGCCTTAAGCTGAAGAGCTCAGGAACAGCACTCAGGACCAGAGTTCAAGTCCCATGACTGACCACAAAAATTAAAAGATGTAATTAAGAGCCCAGGAGTTTGGCCTAGTGGTAGAGTGCTTGCTTAGCACACGCAAAGACCCAGGTTCAAGTCCTCAGTACCACATGCATAGAAAAAGCTGGAAGTGGTGCTGTGGCTCAAATGGTAGCCTTGAGAAAGCCCAAGGACAGTGGTCATGCCCTGAGTTCAAGCCCAGGAATGGAAAAAAAAAAGGCACAATTAAGCAAAAAGAACAATACATTGAGAACCTTTATCTACAAAAGAATGAAGACTGCCAGTCCTGGGGCTTGAACTCAGAGCCTGGGCACTTTTGCTCAAGGCTAGTGCTCTGCCACTTGAGCCACAGCACCACTTCCAGCTTTTTCTGTGTATGTGGTACCAAGGAATAGAACCCAGGGCTTCATGCAGGTTAGGCAAGCACTCTACCTCTAGATTACACTCCTGGCCCCTTATTTTCTTATTTTTAATCTTTTAAGAAGAAAACTATTGGGGCCGGGAGTTTGGCCTAGAGGTTAAAGTGCTTGCCTAGCATGCATGAAGACCCGGGTTCGATTCCTCGGTACCACATATAGAAAAAAGCTGGAAATGGTGCTGAGGCTCAAGTGGTAGAGCTCTAGCCTTGAGAAAGTCCAAGGACAGTGCTCAGGCCCTGAGCTCAAGCCCAGGACTGGCAAAAAAAAAAAAAAAAAAAAGAAGAAAACTATTTTAAGCAAAAAAAAAAGGCAAAACAACAAGCAAAAATCAAGGGGTTCGAAATTCAATAAGCAAGATAAATATTCTGGTCATGTGATAGCTTTAAACTGGTGTGAAATCCATGCAAAGCGAAATATTAAGATTTAGATGTAGACAGCATTGGTATTACGGACTTTTTTGTTTTGCTTCAGATTCCAATATAACCTGACATGGCACAGCTCCAGTGACACCTCTCACGTTTTGTCCATTATGGATGGTGAAGGGTAGGCACCACTGAGAGAAATTACTGGTAATATTCTTCCCTCTTCCTCTCCCCTTTCTCTGCTCCCGAGTCTGCACTGTGTCCCTGGCCGGTCAGTTCACCATCGACTTCCCCAATAAAGTCACCTTTTTATATGAA
The DNA here is from genome assembly GCF_031878675.1 of Megascapheus bottae. Classification (NCBI taxonomy): domain Eukaryota; kingdom Metazoa; phylum Chordata; class Mammalia; order Rodentia; family Geomyidae; genus Megascapheus; species Megascapheus bottae. The sequence goes on from NC_143524.1 coordinate 46,796,926, forward strand.
AAAAAAAAAAGAATTTAAAAAACATTCTGAGCATGGTGGCTCATGCTAACTACGCAGGAGGCTGAGATCTGAGGATCGTGATTCAAAGCCAGCTCCAGCACTAAAGAACTTGAAACTATTATCTTCAATTAACCACTAGAAAGAAGTATAAAGTGGGGCTGTGGCTTAAGGGGTAGGGCAGTAGTCTTGAGCCAGGGATAGCGCCAAGGCACAGAGTTCAAGTTCTATGGAAGGAAGGAAGGAAGGAAGGAAGAAGGGAGGGAGGGAGGGAGGGAGGGAGGGAGGGGGAAAGAAAGAAAAAGAAAAAAAGAAAGAAAGAAAGAAAGAAAGAAAGAAAGAAAGAAAGAAAGAAAGAAAGAAAGAAAGAAAGAAAGGCAGGCCAAGAGTTTGGCCTAGTGGTAGAGTGCTTGCCTAGCATGCATGAAGATCCCGATTTGATTCCTCCATACCACATACATAGAAAAAAGCTGGAAATGGTGCTGAGGCTCAAGTGGTAGAGCTCTAGCAATGAGAAAACCCAAGGACAGTGCTCAGGTCCTGAGCTCAAGGCCTAGGACTGGCAAAAAAAAAAAGAAAAAAAAAGAATTTAAAACACATATAAATTTGATGTGGGTATTCTTTTCCTCTGTTCTTGCTGACTCAATTCTTCTTTCTCTTTCTTTTCCTATGCAGTAGTTAATATACCTGAGATACAACATGACCCCCCTCAACCAAATTCTACTTAAATAAATACTTCTCCTGTATACCAATTGAACAATTCCAGTGATCATGCTTTCTCCTATCTTTATCTGTCCTTGTTACCTTTAGCAGGTAACTAGGTTGCCAGCTGCCAGATATTTTTACCTATTTACTTGAACGTGATCATTCATTCTTTTTTACCATTTTCCTCAATACATCATTAACTAGACCTTTCTATCTCTCAAACTCTACTCTCATTACCCACTTCAACTAGCTACAATTGCCTCCCCTTCTGCCCTTCTAACAGTATATACCTGGTGATAATTGTTAGCATTACTAACCAAAGTTCTCCTTTCCCACAAAGTATCATCTTTGCCCCTGTAATCCTTCCAAGTTACTGAAGATGTGGTGAAGCCTTGATGCTAATAGCAACTGTTGCAGTCTCAGCGTGGGTATGTGTCATCTGTGATTACCACTGTGGCTAAGATTGTTCTCCTTGAATCATACATGGAAATGTCAGCTTCTTGAATACTACCTTTGACTACTGAGCCACGTCTCCTTATAAGAGAATGACTAAAATATTCACTACAATCCTGCCACTCCCCAGTCATACCTAAACATTAGTAAATTCCCAACTGAAAGAGATTTAACTCTTCAAGCAAAGTGACGCTTAGATGAGCAGATTATAACAGAGAAATATTAGCAAAATGAGAACTTATGAAAATGTTTCTCCCAAAGGACAATTAATGATTAATGGAAATCATTATACAAATAAACAAATAAATCAAGATATAAATAAACGGACTTCATGTAAAGAAAACTCCAACAAATGGAATAAGGAAGACAATACAAGATATGAAAGAATTTAGCAGATACTTCAGAAATCCTGAAAAAATTCAAACTGAAATTCTAGAAATTAAAGACTCAATAACTGAAATGTAAGCTCAATAGGAAGTCTTGCAGATAGAATGGAACAACCTGAAAATAGAATATCAAGAGTTAAAATATACTATAGGAACTACAGCAATAAGACAAAGACAGAGGGAAAAGTACTAAGACATTATGAACAAAATTTACAAAGACCTCTGGAACATTATCAAAAGCCCAAATTTGTGTATTATAGGAATAGAAGTTTAAGAGGTACAAACTAAGGGCATTGATAAAATTTTAATAAATAGAAAACTTCCCCAGCCTTGAAAAAGAAGCATACAGGTATGAGAGGCTAACAGAACACCAAACAGCCAAGATCAGAAGAAAAAAAAAACATCTCTAGGCATAGTGTAGTGAAAACAATATGCAGAACAAAGCATCCTGCATCTATAAAAGGAGAAACAAGTCACACACAAAGGCGACCCCTTTAAAATAACAGATTTCTTAACAAACTCTAAAAGCAAGGATGTCTTGGAAGGACACAATTCAAACCCTAACAGATATTCATAACTGTCAACCTAGATTAGTATATCCAGCAAAATTATTCTTCATAACTGAGAAATCAAAACATTCTCCAATAAACAAAAGCTGAAGGAATTAATAGCTACTACCAGCACCTCCACAGATAATTACTCAATACTCGTACTCCATTTCTTACATATTTGAATTGGTGACAGTCTAGTTCATATCTCTTTTTTTGCCGGTCCTGGGCTTGAACTCAGAGCCTGGTCACTGTCCCTGAGCTTCTTTTTCTCAAGGCTAGAGCTCTACCACTTGAGCCACAGCATCACTTCTGGCTTTTTCTGTGTATGTGGTGCCAAGGAATCAAACTCAGAGCTTTGTGAATGCTAGGTGAGCATTCTACCACTAGGCCATACTCCTGGCCCTAGTTCATATCTTTTTATATTGCCTATCACATGACATACTAATGTAGCTATTATATAATTTTTCATTTGTCCTTTTTTATTGTGATGGTTCTGAGGCTTGAACTCAGAGCTTGGGTGCTGTCCCTAGCTTTATTTTTGCAAGGCTAGTGCTCTACTACTGAGTCACAGCTCTACTTCTGGCTTTTTGATGGTTACCTTTCCCATCCTGGCTGGTCTTTCGATGTGATCCTCAAAGCTCAGCCTCCTGAGTTGCTAGGATTGCAGGTGTGAGCCACCAGTGCCTAGCCATGTATGAATGAGTATGTGTATAATTTGTGCAGGTACTGGGGCTTGAACTCAAGGTCTTCACATTCTTGGTTTTTTATTTTGTTTTTGCTCGGGTTTCTGCTCTAGAAAGTCCTCTTTGGCTCTTCTCCAGATTGAGAACATTCCTACTTCCCTTTTATGGTTCTTCTTTCACTTTCAAATAAGTTTACTGTTTATCTACCAAAACCAGAAAAGACTTGCTCTACCATTTGAGCCATATAAGAGTCTCATGTCTTTGTCTGACACGGCTGGCTTTGAACTGTGATCTTTAGATTTCAGTCTCCTAAGTAACTACAATTATAAGTATGCCATTGGTATCTGGCAAATCATTATATTAAATATATGATTTACAATATAAGAGCATTTCTCAGCTTGTATAGTTACTCTTTGTAGTGACCTCTATATCTTCTAATGTTTTCTTTCTAGTAATATCTCAAAGAGCCCCTCCCTTTTGGCATTTTTTTTTTTTGGTAGAACAGTTCTCAGCTTTTGTTTGTATGGAGAAATCTTTTTCTGTCTCCATTTTCTAAAAGACAGATTACTTAGGTACAGTAAGCTTAGTTTGATCTTGTTTTCTTCTATATTACTTGAAAAATTTAGGAGTCTGATGTTAAGACCTGCCTGTGGTTTCTCTTATTTTAAAATTCCATCTTTAACTTGTAAGGTTTGCTCATAATATGTTGTGGAGTAGAATTTTTTAGTTGAACCACTAGTGACCTTTGACCTACCTGTACCTGGGTTTTTGGAGGTTTCCTCTATTTTCTCTATCTTTGGTATGTTTTCTATTCTGGAATACTTGAAACCTAATAATCTGAATATTTGTTCCATACTGTCCCAAAATGTAAGCTTTTCTTTCATTTCATTGTTTTCTTTATATATTTTCAAAATCTTATTTTTGAGTTCACTAATTCTATTGATTTTCTCTGCCTTATAGTGTTTTTTTTTAATTTCACTTAATTGCATTTTTCAGTTGAAGCCAACTGTGTCTATTTCTGTTAAGTTTCACAGGGAATCATTTCTGTATTCCTTTGAGTTTTCCTGAAGGAGCTATTTTAAGTCTTCCACCAGAGACTTCAATACTGGTTACCTGTTCAATTTTTTACACCTTATTTTCTTATACCTATCAGGTGAGGTCACAGCTTATTGGATGCCAGTGATTCTTGTTGGTGGGTTATATATTAGGTTCTTTGGTTTTGTCCTCATAATGTGGCTTTGTGCAGTTTTTCCAGAAATTCTTTTTTTTCTTTAAGTTTATCTTCTCTGAGCCTGGAGTCACTTCTGCTGCTTCAGAAACAAGTGGCACATGAGATCAGTGCTTGCAGTGAGCCCTGTTGGCATGTTGGCATGTTGCCACTGTTTTAGTTCTAAGAGTCCAAGCTCACATTTACCCCAAAGCCACAGACGGTGTTTTTATTCAGCATGAACTTGGGGAGTATCTAGCCCATCACAAGCCTCTCTCTTGGGCTAAAGCAGACTCAGACACTGCGAGGGTCTCCTGGGCTCTAGACAGAATCACCTTGGAGGCTCCCATGTCACGACAGTAGCCACTAATACTGCAAAATGATACCATACACTCAGTCCACATCTACCAAAACAAGTGCAGCACTGAGGTGAACTAAGGCCCACAGTGTTGTGTGTGCCTACTGCTGAGGTAGACTCATGGCCCAAGACCACCAAAAACAGTCACCAGATTATTCCAGAGTCCGCATCCAAACAGGCCTGGGGTGGGTGGGCCTACAGATCTGCCTGTTGTTGGTTTCACCAGCTCAGCACTTAATTCCAAGCATAGTCCTAAACCCCATGAGTGTACCCTACCTAGTAACATGTCCTACCAGATGGAATCCTGCTTCCTACGTGCTGCCAAGATTAGGGCTAGTCCATCTCAACTTACGATCCAGCCTTTTGGGCTCTACCTCCAGCGTTGAGCTAGGCTGCAGCCAAGTTTTCCACGAGAATCTCCAAAGTCTCCAGCACTCCCTCAGGCAGCTAGTAATGATGCAAGCCGAAAAGATCAAGCCAGAGTTCAGCTGTTTGCTGATTGCCACCATAGGCCTACAGGGTCTGGCCTGGAGTTGGAGGATGGATAAACCTTGGCTGCCAAGGTTGATAAACACAGCCCGTGTCCCATCCGCTCTCAGGTCCTTGCCTAATGCTTGGGCATGTCTACAGGCTCCATCTTCAAGCCTTAGCCTTCAGATGCACAGGCATAGGCCTAACATTTGAGCTTTTGTGCTCTCTGCTGCTCAGTGTTGGGGAGGGGGTAACAGTTCTAGTGGTTCAGTCATAGGTACTGGTACAATGGGTACCTGGTGTAATGTTCATAAGGTTTATACACATTGTACAAGCCCATGTAAAGACAGGTTTCATTTAGGTCTATAGCTAAGTAGTACTGTGTCCTGCACATACGTGTGTACTGCGTGTCCATATGCACATGTATATATAGTACGTTTCGTTGATCTTTCCAATTGTTGATTATAGGGGTTTTTTTGTGTGTGTGTGTGCCAGTCCTGGGCTTGATCTCAGGGCCTGAGCACTGTCCTTGGACTTTCTCAAGGTTAGAGCTCTACCATTTGAGCCTCAGCACCACTTCCAGCTTTTTTCTATGTATGTGGTACCAAGGAATCGAACCTGGGTCTTCGTGCATGCTAGGCAAGCACTCTACCACTGGGCCAAACTCCTGGCCCCGACCTCTTATATTTTGAGGAATCCTCTTTTGGTACTTGAAATTTCATTTTTTTTTGTTCCAAATGACTGATGTAAGTTTCATGTCCTAACTGGACCCTACCTAATACGCGGTTGGAAGGAGTAAAGGCCCTCCAAATGTATGAAAACGAGTCTGGAAAAGTATATGGGAGGAGATTATCACTAGAAAGGAAGACGTCAACCAGCAAACAAATTAAGGAGTTAGATCATCCATGTCAAAACTGAAGACAATAGTGCATGAGTTCACTGGCTCAGTATCTTTCTGTTATGCCCATGATACTTACACAAATCACATTTAAAGTTCTGCTAAACAAATACAACCCATTTCAGTCTTTTTGGTGCTTCACATGAGGACTTCAAGGGAACTGTGAACACATCACATGGACTTACGCTACAACTGAAGCACAGATAGAGGAATTCTATAAGAAAACATGATTTTGTTCCAGCCCCTGCTCCAAGCATTCCTTTGTTTCTACTTGGACTACTGCTACATTTTTCTATCGGATCCCTGAGAATACTTTCCAAAATACATCCTTCTAAAATTATGAGACAATCTGTCCTCTAAAAGCTACTGTGGCTTCCCATTACACATTAAAGGAAGTCCAGGATCCAACCTCAGTTAGTCTGACCACCATATCTTTCTTCCTCAAGAACCGTCTCCTATTCCCAAAGCATGTAAGTTTCACATCTAGTATAGGTTACTACCATGCTCTATAAATTTGTTATTTCTCCCTAAGATCTTTTGAATACGCTGCTGCATCTGTATGGAATGCTTTCCCTTCTCCATTGGTGATTGGTAAAATAATTTTTTCCTTCAAGGCTCAACCCAAACACAACTTTGACCATAGAGATTGCTTTTTCTTTCTTTCACAGGAAGTAACCTTTTTCTACAATTGGCTTTATTCTGCCAATTCTCCTTCACTAGTTGGGCATATCTATCTTCACTAGTTAGGTGTACCTATCCATCTCCCAGCCACTCAGAAAGCCCAGAAAATATTATGTATCTAGGGAATGCTAATTAAACCACTAAGGTAGTATAAAGGATTAAGTTGGAAGCACAGATTACAATGGGCACAAGTTTGAATTATATATGGGAACTATACCAAATGTATCTGGCTTATGATACATTACAGGCTTATCTGTAAGTAACTTTGGGTAAGTATTGAAATGTGGTTTGCAAGGGAGGCATTTAATCTATGTGGTATGTGCCTAGGTGCCATCAGAACACAAGAGAAAGCTTTCCAAAGGTCAGGTTGGTCCTCCTCTGGGACATTGGAACTATCCCTTACTTTCTTTTTTTTTTTTTGCCAGTCCTGGGCTTGAGCTCAGGGCCTGAGCCCTGTCCTTGGACTTTCTCAAGGCTAGCACTCTACCACTTGAGCCTCAGCACCATTTCCGGCTTTTGTCTATGTATGTGGTACCGAGGAATCGAACCCGGGTCTTAGTGCATGCTAGGCAAGCACTTTAACCACTAGGCCAAACTCCCGGCCCCTATCCCTTACTTTCTTACCTTAGGTATATGTCAGTCTCCAGACCATAGGCACCAAATTCAACAGCCTTCTCAAAGGACATCATGGTATTTTCTGGTGCTGCCTATAGAAGAAATCAAGCCCCATTCTTGGATGTCTCTCCTCCCAACCACCCTTTTATGAGCCCAGAAATGAAAAGGGGTCGGGGAAGCAGAGATTGTCTCCCTTCAAAAAGTCTGCCTAGGTTTCCCTCTGTCCAATTGAGCATGATAGAGGAACTGACTGGAGTCAAATAACCTGAGCTCAAGTCCAGTCTCTACAGTTAATTCCTTATTCATTTCATTTCATGTCAAGACAGCTTCTTTTCCTCATCAGGGGGGCCTATGGTTCTGAGGTGCTCTTCTCTCATCTACATACCCCACACTTACCTGCTCTCATTCATGTCCATATGCTCACACCTACCATGGGCGCACCTCTGTGTGCAATGAAGACAGGCCTAGGCCCCAAATCCTCCTTCTTCTGAATGCAAGGAGAATAAATCCCCAGCGGCAACAAATACAAGCATATGAGAAGAACTACAAAGGGTAATCCAATAGCCACTTGTAGAGCTAAAAGAAAGAATAAAAGAGTTGGAAGGAGAGAAAAATGGGGGGAAAAGAGGTTAGAGAACCATTTTAGGCAACTACCCCAAAATAGCAGTCTGAGTAATACCTAGCCTAATAATTTCCTACTTTGTGGACTGGCTGGTTTCCCGTCTGTCACATTACCACTTACTTTCAGAGATTTGTACATAATGTTTAGGAGTGTTCACATGTAAGACTATTATACACGGAGGGAAACAGAGAAGGGAAAATAGGGAGAGGGGAATGATATAAGGAGCAGCTTTTCAGGGATCTGAGAAGCTTGTGAAGATCATTCTCAGACACTCTTACATTTAGGGCAGAACAGCATTATAGAAAGGATACAATCTCATAGAACTATGGGTTCATGGGGCCAGGAGTTTAGCCTGCTGGTTGAGTGCTCGCCTAGCATGCATGATGCCCTGGGTTCCATTCCTCAGTACCACACATGCAGAAAAAGCCAGAAGTCATGCTGTGGTTCAAGTGGTAGAGCACTAGCCTTCAGAAAGCCCAAGGACAGTGCCCAGGCCCTGAGTTCAAGCCCCAGGACTGGCAAAAAAGAAAAACAAAAAAAAGAAATCCGGGGTCACAACCAGACACTTATTTATCAGTGTGATTAAGGACATATGACAATCTCCCTGAATCTTCATTTTTCTTCCCTAAAACCGAACTGTCTTGCTGCTACCATAAACTTCACAGAGTTGTTTTAATAATGTTGACTCATGGAATTATTATTTACTTCCCTCCTCCTCCCTCCTTGCAGACTGGCCAGAATCCCTGTTATTCTCATTTCTTAATACTTAGTATTTTTGATCTTTGAGGATTTTACCTATTTGTACATTAAGTAATCACCTATGTTTTAAATAGGTGACTGACTTTTAAATTTGGGCTCTAGTTCTAACCTCTTAACCTTCTGAATATATCACGTCCCTGGTGATTTTGCATCTTGAAACATGTCATCTTGAATCTTCTTATTCTAACTACAATTTAGAAAATAAAAGAAAAAAGTTTATTATTGTCTCTTTTAAGCACTTGTCCCAGATATACTTTCTAAGATGTACTCTCTACACATACCTGCCCACATCTATGTGCACAAAACTTTCATGGCACCATTGTCAAACCAGTATCCCACTCAAGTCAGGAGGCAAATACTCTTGTTTAACTGATTGTGGAAAAGTAGAACTAGAGAGAAGATCCACTCTCAGTAAGGGTGATGAGAGAGAATACTTTCCGTTTTCTCTTGTTTCCATGGAGTAGGGGAACGAAGAGAGAGAAAAATCAGTGGCAGAGACAGACATGTCTGTAGAAATGTAGGTGTCCCGGTGTAACAGAGACTCACAACAGCTACTCTGAGTTACGTGGATGTAACAGGATATCGTGGTTGAACTTAGTAATATTTGAAAGCAAACTAAAAGAAACTGAGTGGTCACAATACTTTGATCAAGTAATATTAAAAATGACTTGTACTTCATCCATCTGCTTTCAGAGAGGTAATACATCATAAGAGGAAGCTAGGTTAAGCTGGGAGCTGGTGGGTGGCTCACACTTAACAATCCTATCTAGTGAGGAGAACAAGATCCCAGTGGGAAGCCATCCCGGGCAGAAAAGCACCTGAGACTGTTTCCAACTAACCAACAACGAAGAGGAAGAGGAAAAGGAAGAAGAAGAGGAAGATGAAGAATAAGAAAGAGGAGATTGAGGAGGAGGAAGAGGAGCAGCAGCAAGCAAAAGAAAGTAAAGTCTTACTTTTCTACAAGAAGAACCCTTTTTTTAAAGTTTGAACGCAGAAACACTATGACAAGTCACATGGGGTGGTAAGTGACGGCACAAGAAATACACCTGTGTAACAAGAAAATTCAAAGAGGCACAGAAATGGCCAGCTACCAGCTTTCTGTTTCTCTAAGTGGTGGACAAAAATTGAGGCCAGAGTGGAAGGGAATGGCAAGGGTCCACGCCACACACAACATACTTTCTGCTTCCAAATGGGACACGTAGAATGCCAGAGGCCAGGAGATGAGAGACATCACAGCTATGCTGCACAGGTGCACATATGGAGCGAAGATCTAGAAGAAGACAAAAAGTTCAGCTCGGCAGATCTCAACAGAGAGTGTCAAAAGCCTCACAATGTCATTTACCTTCAGCGACAGCCCAGCTATCAGCCACTTGTCATGCCAGAATTTGCTTATAACAACCAGAAGAAACACACACAGTATAATCACCAGCCAAATCAGGATCTGGGGAAACAGAAAGGATCTTCTGACTTCTAGGCACGAAATTCAGATAGAAGTGTCTTTGAAGTGACGTGGTGGCACCAATCTATAATCCCAGGGCGCTGAGGCAGGAAGGTTGTGAGTGAAGACCATCCTGGGCTATGCAGAGAGACCTTGACTTTAAAAGAATTATCCTTGGAACTTACATGTGTATCTTTTATAATATATCCGTATCTTTTCAATCTAAACATTTTGAAAATCCTTAATATTCTGTGTATCCAGTCATACCTTCTTGACTTTATGTCTTTATTACATACTTCATGGCTGGAAAATTTATATAATTATGTGGTCTGAGGCCATTCCCAGATATTCTCGTTCTGTCTCTGTCTCTCCCTCTCTCTGTACCCAGACCCTTAACATGGTTTGATGTCAATCTATTGCCACAATTTTAATTAAATGCCTTTTTTTTGCCAGTTCTGGGGCTTGAACTCAGGGCCTGGGCACTAGCCTTGAGCTTTCTCAAGGCTAGTGTTGTACCAGTTGAACCAAAGCACTCCTTCTGGCTTTCTCTGTGTATGTGGTACAAAGGAATCGAACCCAGGGTTTTGCACATGCTAGGCAAGCACTCTACCACTAGGCCACAATACCAGCTAAGTAAATTCCTTTTTGAAGTATGTTTTTGTCAACAGACTTAATAAGATCAGAATAATATTAGTATTATTTATCCTCAATGCCTTGTAGGATGTCTGGCACATGGTAGGTATCCAACAAATACCTTTTGAACAGATGAAAAATATGTCTTCAAGAACACTGTATACTTCAAGGAGAAAGAATATTGAGAATAATTTTATAAAATTATTTACTTTTTAGGGCCGGGAGTTTTGCCTAGTGGTTAAAGTGCTTGCCTAGCATGCATGAAGACCCGGGTTTGATTCCTCAGTACCACATGTAGAAAAAAAGCCAGAAGTGGTGCTGAGGCTCAAGTGGTAGAGCTCTAGCCTTGAGAAAGTCCAAGGACAGTGCTCAGGCCCTGAGCTCAAGCCCAGGACTGGCAAAAAAAAAAATTATTTACTTTTTAAATTATCTTTAAGTAATTATACAAAGGAGGTGCCACAAAACAAACCAGCTTATGAATATAATGTATCTTGGTAAGTATTACCCTTTCAACATTCTCATCCCCTTTAGACCAAAGCCTTCTCTTACTTTTCTTAGTTCTGTGGTATATATAATGAATTCTTGACTATCTCCCTTCCTTCCCCTCTGCATTTGCCCCCCACCACCTCTTGCAAGTACCCATTTTCTGGTGCTGATTTTATTGAGACTTTGACCTAGTCTTTCTACTATTTGAGCTCTCCATAGAGTCTTTTATATTTCAGTTCATTCATTTGGAAATACATATCCCTCCCAGTGAGTTTATTTACATTCACAGGCACATTCTGGCTACCACAAATGAGGGAAACCATGCAACCTCTGTTTCACTTGGTCTGGCTTGCTCCACTTAATATTTTCAAAGTGTTTCCATTTCCTTATGAATGGTATAACATTCTAATAGATTAGAAGCATCCACTTATGTGTATATACCACATTTTCTTCATCCATTCGTCCATTGAAGGGCATCTGGGATAATTCTGTATCTTGGCTATGGTATAAGTGCAGCAATGCATATGGTTGTACTGATGGCTTTGGTGTAACCTTGTTTATGTTCCACTGGATAAATGCACAAGAGTAGGGTTGTATATTTATAGGGAAGTTACAAGTTTAGTTTTTTGAGGAACTTCTACACTTTTCCTGTCCATACTGTAGTTGAACAAACTTACATCCCCACCAACATTACATTAGAGTTTCTTTTGGCCACATCCTCACCAGCATACATTTTCTTGATGATAGCCATTCTAACTAGGGTAAGGCGAGGAAATCTCAGTGTTGTTTGATTTACATTTTTTTTTCTTGTTGATCATGGAGCTTGAACTCTGGGCCTGAGCTCTGTCCCTGTGCTCTTCAGCTCAAGGCTAGCGCTCTACCACTCGAACCACAGCTCCACTTCTGGTTTTCTGGTGGCTAATTGGAGTCTCACAGACTTTTGTGCCCCGATGGTTTTGAACTTTGATCCTCAGGATCTCAGCCTGCTACTAACTAGGATTACAGTCATGAGCCAGTGATACCTGGATGATTTGCATTTCTTTTACTTCTTTTATTGAACATTTCCTGTGTCTATTGACCATTTTTACTTATTCTGAGGAGTCTCTAAGTCATTAGTCAAGAAGGCATAACTTGAGGGAGGAAGAGGGAGGAAGATGGCACCGAGACAATAGGGACACTGCCTAGCTCTCTCTCACAAAAAGAGAGAACCAGGGAGTCCCACGAATCAATTACCTTAAGAAATCCACAACAACAAACTCAACAAGCAACGGAAAAGGACCCAAACCGGAAAAGAAATCCAGATAAAGCTCACATCCAACTTTCTCAAAGAATTCGGAACGCGAGGACCCCTCCCCTACCGTGCCAGCTCCGAGCCAAGAAAAGCGGAGGGGGTGGTGGAGGGAGCCGGGCTGGGCAGCGCCGGGCCAGGCATAGAAGCAGCGGAACCAGAACAGCAAGCAACGGAACCCAGACACAGACCACAAGCGAAGGCAGAGATCCGAGGGGAGTGAAGGATTCTCCAACACCATGCAGCACCCACAGACGAACGCAGAGGCGTGAGTACCGCAGCGGGCCCCCAAACACAGAGCGGGTGCCAAGCCATAGAACTTAACTCAGACCCTTCCACCCCGCCTGAGAGGAGAAGGAGCAGGGGGGCAAGGAATTTAGAATCCTGTCCCTTCCCTCAACAGCCCCCTCCCCCAGGCCAATGACTGGAGATTGACAGGTGGGAGGTGCTAAGACCCAGCACCCCACACCAAGGGAGGCGGAGGTGTCCCAGTCCCCACCCGCCCACCAGGTTCCTCTCCCAGGCCACTGGGTCTGGAGAGTGGGGAGCACTGTGTCCCTGCCTTACAACAGCGGGTGGGGTGTACGGGACAATAGGAGCCAGCATCTGTCCCCCTCAAATCTTGAGCCGGGCATTTTCCAGCTGGGAATCCTGAGCTAGACAGCACCGAGGGGCCCCCCACAGTCACAGACTCTCTGACAAAGCAGCAGGGAACTGAAGGGCCAACCAGCAGCCAAGCTCGCCTTCTGAGAATCAGAAAGGCACAGGAGCGCACGTCCTCAGCTGGGCCCGGCCCCTGGGAACAGAGCAGACAGCTGCAGGTCCTGCTGAGAGCCCCTGGAAACTCCCAAACCCCAGACCCTTGGCTGGGGGCCCGCCCCTAGAAGCAGCACAGGAACACCAACCATCCGCCCAGCACTCTGAGACTGAAGCTCGCAGATCCATCCCACGGCCCACTGTGAGGCCACTGACTGGGCTGAGAGCTAGTCCTACAGCAGCACACAGCCTCTGGGAATCGACCAAACACCTACAAAAATGGCAAACTCTGACATAGTCAGCAGAGGAATCAATTTGGCTGAGAACCACAGGTATTCACATACTCCCAGAACCACGGTCCCAATCCAAGCAAAGACCGCTACCTACTGACCACAGAGCGAACTATAACAGTTCTCGATGCCGAGGAGAGCTCAAAGAAGAATCACGACATACATAAATAATCAAAGTCCCACGCAAAGCCCAAAAGGCAACAAGAGCGAAGGGATGAGAGAGATGTCACCATCCCAAGAAATGACACCTGAAGAGACGAAACATGACCCTATTCAAGGAGATGATTGTGAACATGACTAAAGAGATTAAAACAGAATTCCAAAAACAATTCCAGGAACATAAGCAGAAAATCTCCAAAGAGCTCCTCAAATTCAAAAGAGAAATGGAAGAAAAGATTAATACCCTCAGAGCAGACATGAATAGCTCAGCGTCCACACTTCAAGCAAAAATGGAGGCATTAAGCAGCAGATTGACGGAGATGGAGAATAGAACATCAGAAATGGAAGACAAAATACAAGAGCTGGAACAGAGAATCGCCACCTTGGAAAAATCAGTCAGAATCTACCAGAGAGAGCTCCAGAAACTTGCAGATGCAGCAAAGAAGTCTAATCTTTATATAATAGGGATTGAGGAGGAGGCCGAATTTCAGGACAAAGGTATGCAACCTTTAATCACCAAAATCAGAGCAGAGAACTTCCCCAACTTCAAAAGGGAAAATACATTATTGAAGGTTTCAGGACCCCAAGCAGGCAAGATCCTAGAAGGAACTCACCTAGACATATCATAGTAAAGACATTAGACCCAAATACCAAGGAATTGATCTTAAATGCTGCAAAAACAAAGGAGCTATATTATAATGGGAAAAAAATTCGAATCACAGCAGATCTCTCCACGCAAACCCTAAATGCAAGAAAAGCTTGGAAAAACATCATTGATGTCCTGAAGACCAACAACTGCCAGCCCACACTGATATATCCAGCAAAAGTAGCATTTACATTTGAGGGAGAAACAAGAATATTTCACTCCAAAGAGAAGCTTTATGAATACGTGCACACTAAACCAGCGTTACAAAGAATACTAATTAACCGAGAACAAATTATAGAACATCAAGAACCCCCATCAAGAAGCAAACATCTATAATTCACTAAACACAAAAGGGGGAAAAAGAGAAAGAAACTTAGAAGTAAAAATAAATAACAACAATGGACACTGACCACTTCTCCATAATCTCCCTACACGTTAACAGGCTGAACAATCCACTCAAAAGACACAGAGCAGCAGACTGGATTAAAAAACACCACCCATCCATATGTTGCCTCCAAGAGACACACCTCACTGCCAAAGACAGAAACAAATTCCAAGTGAAAGGCTGGAAATGAATTTTCCACTCCAATGCACCATGCAAAAAAGCAGGAGTAGCAATCTTAATCTCCGATAAAATTAACTTCTCAGTAAAATCAGTACACAAAGATAGAGATGGCCATTATATATTAGTAAAGGGAACAATCCATGCCCATAATATTACAGTTATAAACATCTACTCCCCCAACACGGGAGCACCCAAATTCATCAAACAAACTCTTTTAGAACTACAGAACAAGATAGACTCAAACACAATCATTGTCGGTGACCTCAATACTCCACTCTCAACAAATGACAGGTCAACTCAACAAAAGTTAAGCAAAGACACCATCGACTTAAACGACACCATAGCCCAGCTGGGCTTAACAGATGTACACAGAGTCTTCCACCCAACGGCGAAACTTTCTACATTTTTCTCAGCAGCACATGGAACACACTCCAAAATAGATCACATAATAGTTCATACAGAAAACTTAAGCAGATACAAGAAGTCTGATATAATCTCATGCATCCTATCAGACCACAGTGGAGTCAGACTAATTCTGAACAATACAGTCAAAGTCAAAAAACATTCAATCACATGGAAACTGAACAACACACTTCTGAATAACCCCTGGGTAACAGATCAGATCAGAAATGAAATTAAAAACTTCCTTGAATGTAATGACAATCAAGAAACATCACAAAGAAACTTAGGGGACACAGCAAAGGCAGTTCTAAGAGGCAAATTTATCGCACTACGAGTGCATATTAAAAAGACAGAAGAAGAGCACTTAAATAACCTTAAAAAAACCTGAAACACCTAGAGGAGCAAGAAAGAGTTAATTCTAAAACAGCTAGAAGGACAGAAATAACAAAAATAAAATCAGAAATTTCAGAGATTGAAATAAGATCTACTATACACAAAATCCATAAATCAAAAAGTTGGTTCTTTGAATGAGTCAACAAAATTGACAGACCATTGGCAATATTAATCAAAAAAAGGAAAGGGGAGACTCAAATAAACAAGATTAGAGACCCCTCAGGAACAATCACAACAGATTCCCAAGAAATCCAGTCCATAATGAATAGGTACTACCAGGGCCTATATTCAAAGAAACAAGAAAATCTAGTAGAAATGATTTAAATAAATATAGGCTACCCACACTGAACAATGATGAGGTAAACAAATTGAACAGACTAATTTCTTACAACGAAATTGTGGAAGCATTCAGGGAAATGCCAACCAAAAAAAGCCCAGATCCAGATGGTTTCACTGCGGAATTCTACAAGACATTTAAAGATGAAGTAACACCTATACTCTTGAAACTCTTCTGAGAAATAGAAGCAGAAGGAGCAATACCAAACTCATTTTATGAAGCTAATATTACTCTCATCCCCAAACCAGGGAAAGACCCAACAAAAAAAGAAAACTACAGACCTATCTCTCTAATGAACACAGATGCAAAACTGCTCAATAAAATACTAGCCAACAGAATCCAGAAACAAATTAAAAAAATCATACAATATGATCAAGTGGGCTTCATCCAACAAATGCAAGGCTGGTTTAACATTCGCAAATCAATTAATGTAATACATCATATCAATAGATCTAAAGATAAGAATCATATGATAATTTCTCTGGACGCGGAGAAGGCATTTGACAAAATACAACATCCATTCATGTTGAAAGCACTAGAAAAAATAGGAATAAGAGGTACATTCCTCAAAATAGTGGAAGCCATATATGAAAAACCTACAGCCAGTATTATACTAAATGGTGAAAGACTGTAACCATTCACCTTAAAATCAGGAACTAGACAGGGATGCCCACTCTCTCCACTTCTCTTCAATATAGTGCTGGAACCCTCGGCCAGAGCAATAAGGCAAGAAAAGGACATCAAAGGGATCCACATAGGGAAAGAAGAAACTAAACTATCCTTATTCGCAGACATGATCCTCTACTTGAGTGACCCAACAAACTCCACTCCCAAACTACTAGAATTAATAAACCACTTTAGCAAAGTGGCAGAATACAAAATCAACCTTCAGAAGTCAGTAGCCTTCTTGTACACCAACAATACACAAACAGAAGGCCAAATCAAGAAAATGATCCCATTCGCAATAGTCCCCAAAAGAATAAAATACTTAGGAATATACTTAACCAAAGAAGTAAAGGAATTATTCGATGAAAATTATAAAAGCCTAATAGAAGAAATTAAAGAGGACACTAGGAAATGGAAAAACATCCCATGCTCATGGCTAGGGAGAATCAACATAATGAAAATGGCTATACTGCCAAAACTGATATACAAATTCAATGCAATCCCCATCAAAATCCCAAAGACATTCTTTATGGAAATTGAAGATATAATCCAAAGATTTCTTGTTCCATATGAAAGACCTAGAATAGCCAAAACAATTCTAGGCAAAAAGAGCAATGCTGGTGGTATTACAATACTAGACTTCAAACTCTACTATAGAGCCATAGTAACAAAAACTGCTTGGTATTGGCACAAAAACAGACCAGAAGATCAGTGGAACAGAATAGAAGACCCAGAAATAGAACCATATACCTATAGGCAACTTGTATTTGACAAAGGAGCCAAAGATATACAATGGAACAAACACAGTCTATTCAATTATTGGTGCTGGCAAAACTGGGCAGCCACATGCAGAAAACTAAAAATTGACCCTAGCCTTTCGCCATGCACAAGCACTAACTCAAAATGGATCAAAGACCTCAACGTCAGACCGGAAATCGTGAAATTGCTACATGATAAAGTGGGAGAGACACTGGAAATCATAGGCACAGGCAAAAGATTCCTGAACAGAATCCCAGGGTCACAAACAGATCGGAGAGAGACTCGATAAATGGGACTACCTAAAAATAAAAAGTTTCTGTACAGATAAAAACATAGTTGCAAAAGTAGAGAGACAGCCAACCAACTGGGAAAAGATATTCACCAACAATACATCTGACAAATGTTTAATATCCAGTATCTACAGGGAACTCAAGAAACTAATCCCCCGAAAACCCAATAAACCATTCACTAAATGGGCAAGGGAACTAAAGAGAGACTTATCAGAAGAAGAGATTAAAATGGCAGAAAAACATATGAGAAAATGTTCATCATCTATGGTCATAAAGGAAATGCAAATAAAAACAACCCTAAGATACCACCTCACCCCAACAAGAATGGCCAAGATTTTGAACTCAGATAATGACAGTTGCTGGCGGGGTTGTGGAGAAAAAGGAACCCTACTGCACTGCTGGTGGGATTATAAACTAGTTCAGCCACTCTGGAAAGCAGTGTGGAGGTTCCTTGAAGAACTGAAAATAGACCTTCCCTATGATCCCGCCATACCACTTCTGGGCATCTATCCTGAACAACATGACCCAGGATATTATAAAGATACCTGCTCAGCTATGTTCATCTCTGCACTATTCACAATAGCCAGGCAATGGAAACAACCCAGATGCCCTACTGCAGATGAATGGATACAGAAAATGTGGTATATATACACAATGGAATTCTACATAGCCAACAGACAAGATAAAATAATGGCATTCACAGGGAAGTGGATGAATCTAGAGCGAATCATGCTGAATGAGACAAGTCAAGACCTAAGGAACAAAAGGCGCATAGCATCCTTAATATGCGGTTATTAAATCCAAAGTGTACAAGAGCGAGGACTCAATAACTGCATACCCAAAGCAATGGACATGGTAATGGAAATACAAACATAACTATATAGACAAAAAAAACCTATGACTCTATAATCATAATGTTTTATTTCATAAACTGATATGTTTCTATAACATACAAACCGTTAGCCTAAGTTTGATTAAGTTCTAAATACTAAGTCCCAGAGAATGTAATTAGAGATTTCCTCCTTGAACAATTGTTTGTTAAACTTGTCATTTAAAATATGATGTAAACATAAGCCATATAATGAATGATTGTTGTTCTTAAGGTACTATGTTATCTCTCATCACTTCTACTGTCCCTTGGTTATCTCATATTGTTACACTATCTCACTTTGTTACCTGATATATTGGATATAATTGTATTTGGTTATCTGAAATTGGATAGGGAAGGGGGGGGAACAAGATGAGGGGTGGGGGAGGGGGGAAGGGAAATGGGGACCAAGACATATGAAAGGGTATCAATGTGTGGGAATTAAGGCACCATTTATCTGGCAAATACCATGTAATCCTTCTACTAATTACAATAAAAATATATTAAAAAAAGAAGGCATAACTTTTTAAACTTCCCCCTTCAAATGCAGTGTTTATGTTTCTTTCTAGACAGATACTTCCTTTCCATAATGTAATTTTCTCCCCATTAAGTGTCTCACAAGATAACTCTTTCCTAAGCTTCAAAGTTGGATAGCATCTCCAAACTTTTATAGTCTTCCAGAGAATAAAAAATGAAGTAATACTTCCTTCTTCTACCTTATGAAAATTGTGATATTCAAAATTGTGATATTCAAACTCAATAAAGATATTAAGAGAACTGAAAGATACAGCTGAATTTTTTTAACCTATTAGCAAACCAAAATGCATCACAACATGAAGGTTAAACTGTCAAATTAAGACACACAAGTCTTATACAACACGACACTTTACAAATGAGTTATAGGATATAAGTGATCATAAAGTACAAATGAAGTATTTCCCTTGGATAAATGTGATGTCAAAAATAGCTACTCAAAGATCTGTCATGTTCTGTATCAATAAATTGTTTTTGAACATAAAATGTGAGGTTTTGAATTAATTAAGCAAGCTTAATTGGATAGGTGTTCATTTTTCTCAGGGCATCCATAAGTACAAAGGAAAACGATTACAGGTTTGGTTTTCTTATTGGGTTATTTTGAGAAAGGAAAAAAGTCTAAGTACAAAATAAAACTCTAAGCCTGGAGGAATGACTCTAGCCAATGAACCTCCATGTCTGATAAGTCTAGTTCTAGCTGGTTTACAGGCCTAAGGAAAGTAGGTATCATTGTATGGAATGTTCAATTGCTTTCCCAACTCCAACTCCATTCTTTTGCATTGCCTACAAACAACAATTAGATACCAGAACAGCCTCAGGGCATGAACACTTTGAAAAGGATGGTATGATTTTAGTAACTTACATTGGCAAAAATCCAATGGTAGATCTGAGGGAATGAATTCTTTTTTTTTATTGTAATTAGTAAAAGGGTTACATGATATTTGCCAGATAGAAGGTGCATTAATTCACATACATTGATACCCTTTCACATGTCTTGGTACCCGTTTCCCTCCCCCCCCACACCCCCACCCGTCTTGGTTTTCCCCCCTTCCCTATCAAATTTCAAATATCCAAATACAAATAAATTCAATATATCAGATAACAAAGTGAGATACTATACCAATATGAGATAACCAAGGGACAGCAAAGGAGATGAGAGACAACATAGTACATTAAGGACAACAATCATTCATTATATGGCTTTTGTTTCACTATCCTGGAGGTCCTTTCAATTAGCTTCACATTATATGTCCTTATGTATCAAGATTTTGCTCTATTGCAAATCTCTGCTAGTAGAGCCCAAGGTTTCTACTGATTATGGCGAATGAGGGAAACCATTGAGCCTAAGTTCCTTTGAGTCTGGCTTACTTCACTTAATATGATTTTTTCTAAGTCTTTCCATTTCCTAACAAATGGGGCGATGTCATTCTTTCTGACAGCAGCATAGAATTCCATTGTGTACAAATACCACAACTTGTTGATCCACTCATCAACTGAGGGACATCTAGGTTGGTTCCATATCTTTGCTATGGTGAATAGTGCTGCAATGAACATTGTTGTGCTGGTGGGTTTAGTATGTCCTTGTTTCTGGATGGTTGGGTAAATGCCAAGTAGTGGAATTGCTGGGTCATAGGGGAGTTCTATGTTTAGCCTTTTGAGGCACTGCCACACTGCTTTCCATAGTGGTTGGACGAGTTTGCACTCCCACCAACAGTGTAGTAGTGATCTGAGGGAATGAATTCTAAGGATGTTAGACGACGACGAAAATGTAATTTTAGAGAAGGCTAATTTTATTGGTAAGGTTATACCCATTAGATACTCTGATTTCAGGACATCAGAATCCAAGTATTAGGCATTGATTTATCTAAAAATCTCAACTCAGTATTAGCCTATGCTTAGTGAAATTGGAATGCCAGAAATATCTTCAGGGTAATATGAACAATCCAAAGATTTAAATTTACTGACATGATTGCATCTGTGATCAGCTAACCTATCTCCCATAATGTTCTTTGAAAGGTCTCAAAGAATACTAAAACTATACTTGAGCTCCAACCAGCATCATTTGTGTGTGTGTGTGTGTGTGTGTTGGGGGGTGTCAGTAATGGGGCTTGGGTGCAGTGCCTTGCCCAGTGCTGTTGCTCCACCTGCTTCCTCACAAGTTAATGCTTTATCACTTGAGCATACCTCCAGTCCAGCAATTTGCTGCTTTACTAGAGTTAGGATTCTTGCAGACTTTTATGCTCAGGCTGGTTTTCACCTGTAATTCTGCAGGTCTCAATACCGGAGTAGGCATGAGCCAGCAGAGCTGGAATTCTTTATGAGTCCAGCACAGAGGACAACCACTACAGTATTTTTAAGGATGCTAAGGCTCCTTGAAGGTGCCAGATTTAAGGTGAGAAAGGATGCCAATGAAATGGGCAGAATTCTGCTGTGGCAGAGGCCAACTGGTGGCACTTAACTCATTTGAGCTATATAATCAAAGACTTTCTACACTGGCACAAGCCTGGAATAAATCAGAATCCTTTAATCTTGCTAGTTCTTTATCTTGGTGTGTTAACTCCAAAATAGGTGGTAATATCAATAAGGATGATTTATTCAGTCTCTATGTTGTTCTCCTAGATCTCATGGTTCCAGTTTCCATCTGTTCTAATAACTCAAATATTTCCATCTTACATTTCTCATTTGATTAGGAGCTTTAAGGGCGCACTACCTGGATAATTTAGTATGTTCCCAGAGTTGAGGATATATAAATATGGTATCTACAACCACACCTAAAAAGACTGTTCTTGGTGTTGCTCAAGCCTAGAGCAGAGCAAAAGAAACAGTATACTTGGGTTATGACACAGGGCCACAAAGGAATGAAGCATAGTTGCTAAGGGAACAGTCGACCAGACTCTTTGAGAGAAACCACGTATATCATTTTGGAGAGATTCAAACTAAGGTCAAATGAACCTCAAAGGAGAGATTTCATGAGATAAGATAGGCATTCATGAGATTCTAATAAGGCAGGCTTTAACCATACCACAAGAACTGAGGTCAAGGTTCTCAGTAAAAGGACCGCTTAAAAAACCCACAGTAAAACACTCTGGAGAACACAGCCAAGTTGTGCACATACCCAGATGTCCCTCCTAGAGGACCAGTACCATGCTCTTTATTCGTCCCCTCTTTCCCTGTGCCCCATTCGTGCCAAGGGCAGGGGAAAGGGCCCACGTGTCCTATCACCACTGCAGGCTTCCTGCTTCAGATCCAGCCCAAAGAGGGGATGAGAAAGTTGTAAGAGCAATACAGCTGGAGCTTTGAGCTCTAACCATGAGCTACAATTTTCACCGACAGAAATGAGATTGTTCTTTGACCAAAAAGGAGTGGGAAAGTGAAAAAATTGCCTAAGATTGATGTTAAGTACAGACAGAGCTTCTGAGTTTGACATGAAGAAATCAGGAAAGGTATGGTTTGGAGCCACCTTAGGTTTAGCAAATTTGTTAATTCAATTACAGCTGTTCATTTGATTGTTCATTCAATTACTTTCATTACAATTGTATAAGCGTATCTCTTCACATTAAAGGGAGACCAATGGAAGAGAGGAAAACTGTATAAAACACGTAACACCAAGGAACACATGCATTGTCTCAGGTCTCCTACCTTATGACAGTTGTGCATGTAGAGTTCGATTCTTTCCCAGAGCAACAAAAATCCAACTACCTGAGAAACAAACGAGAAAAGTACTAAGTTTCTGTACCTCAGAATAACTTTCATAGTCTGGCACATTAAATTTTCACACTGAACTTTCCAGTCTCTGGAAGCTTACCATGCTTTGTGTGAGATGCTCTCCAATCCTTGTCACTGACAATTTGTTACCCTCTATTTGTAACTTTCACCAGCACTCCCAGAAAGAATTCATTATTTCCTCTAGGATTTCAAAACCACCACTCTAGTGGGTGCTCTTCCTGAGTTCCGCTTTACCTCCTAACCCCCAAATGGTCTTCACTCTAAGTATTACTCTAAAAGGACAGAGCATGAGATTCATCTTTCCTTAGATTTTCTTTCCTTACTTTCCCCCCATCTTTCTTCCTTTCTTTTCTTCCTTCCTCTTTTTTCTTACCAGTAACGTGGGCTTAGCTTTTTTACTTATTACTAGTGCTCTATCATGTAAGCCACAGCTTCACTTTTTTTCATAGTTAATAGAGATAGGAGTCTCAACTGATTTTCTTGTCTCGGCTGGCTTCAAACTGATCCTCAGATCACAGTCTCCTGAGTAAGGAGGATTACAAGCACAAGCCTTCAGTGACCTGCTCCAAGTTCTTTCTTGGGGAGCAAAATGTCTGATGTTGTAGCTGTAGTTAATGCCAAGATATGATCAACAAATCTCAGATTTAAGTCTAAATCTAGCCAGTCATCAAGTTAGTATGGAAGGTGAAACTACAGAGTCTTCAGATGACAGGATATTAACGCCAGGTTGAACACATAAAAGCACATTTTAATTCAAGTAATTTCACGTGCCTATTAAGAGATAATTAAATACTATCTTTCTCATTTGTACAAAGGAGCAGCAGCTCAGGGGAGACATCACATGGGCAAGATTACAAAGTCACATAACCACAGTCCTTTGTCACTGCTGCTGTCATTTTTTGCATGTATGCAAGAAGAGGTAGCAACAGTTGACAGTCTGTTAAAATACAAGATTAGTGACAGACATTCCTACCTTAGAAATGAAGAAGATCATTTTCCTGCTAATTGTTTATCAAAGGGCTAACAATCCAGTGGCTGCAACTTGGCCACATATCTCCATTTCTCCGATTAAAAAAGTAATTTCCTAATCGTTCTCTCTGCTGGTAGCTTCCATCCCACAGCTTCCTGAAAACATAAACCTGTTTTTTTTCTTTCTTATCTTCCAGCCTTCTCAAATCTACCTCAGAGTCTCCATTATTTGTCATTATGCTCTGAGCATTAACAAAATATCTTCCATTTTTCTTTCTCGCTACTTCTCATGGTATGTTCCTTTAGCCCAGAGTGTTCTTCCAGTCCTTAACTGTATGTCCAAATCCATTATCCCTTAGATCTCACTCTAGTGAGATGCTTGAGTTTTTTGTTTGCTTGTTTTTGTTTTGTGCTGGTATCAGGGCTTGAGCTCAGAAATCTGTGCACTGTCCTTTAGCTTTTTTTTTTTTTTGCTCAAGAGTAGTACTTTGCGGCGGCTAAAGCCACACTGCCACTTCAAGCTTTTTGCTGATGAATTGTAGTCACATGGACTTTCCTGCCCAGGCTGGCTTTGAACTCCAATCCTTAGATCTTATTCTCCTGGCAGGAGCCATGGTGCACAGCAAGATGAATCTTCTTGGCTACAGCTACCTCTTACTTCCCTGAATTCCTGCAGATCTTCACTTAGACCTCTCCAGTGACAATTTTACTGTGCTACCTGTGTTATTTTTGCCCAAGATTTAGTTGCCTACTCGATTTTAAACAATGAATGAAGGCATAATTATAACTTTGCATGTGCCAGTAACAGGACTTGAACTCTATGCCTCCCAACTCCTGCTTAGCTCTTTTTTGGTCAAGACTAGTGATCTTCTGGTTTTGCATGGGTAAACTGAATATGAAGAGTCCCACAGATTTCTCTGCCAAGGTGACTTTGAACTGTAATCCTCAGATCTCAGGCTCCTGAATAGCTAGGATTATTAGGCATAAGCCAACAGTGGTTGGGCAACAACTGTAATTTTCTATCTTATACCTGTATATATGGAATGTCCTTCATGAAAAGTTGCTGCATTTCTTTTACTAATATCTATATACTCAGTACTTATTACAATGTTCTCCTCATATAACAGTTAATAAATCTGTTGAATTAACAGTGGTGCTGTGGCTCAAAATGGTAGAGTGCTGGCCTTGAGCAAAAGACCTTAAGGACAGCACCCAGGCCCACAGTTCAAGCTCTACAACTAACCAAGAAAGGAAAAATGAACACAATTGGCAACAGATGTAGGAATCAGTTCTTTTTCCATTCGATAGGAAATCAGGGGTCACAGAATGATGCAATCAGAGGAAAGTATTTGCCCTACATATGAATGAGAAACTCAACTGTTAGAGTTATCCTCCTCTTATATTTCCATTTCCAGAGTTTTCTCTTGCATGGTGTACTCTTCTCATGCAATTTCACACTACCATATCAGGCAACAAAACGAGAGGCACACTATTTCCCAAGGACTTTTGTTAAAACATAACTTTGTGTTTCAGTTCAATGACTAACTGAACCCAGAAGGACTGCTGATGTGAAGCTGTGGGTGTCCAAAACCACTGGGTAAGTATGAAACAGGGAAATAGATGACAGGGACCCTGTCATTCTTTCAGAGGACAGCATTACTCATATACATCCTCTAGAAGCCCTGTCGTCCTCCCTATGTACCTCTGGTACCTAGATTTACAATAGCTCACATAACCCCCAACTCTGCTAAGACCAGAATGATACCAGCTTTGAGGATTCCCAATACTGACTAAATACCATTTCACAAGCAAGAGCAATACCCAGGCCATTCATGAAGTAGAAAGTATTACTCACCATCAACAATGAAGTGTAGGCAGTCAAGGTTCCACCGAAACTCAGCATAACAATGGACCAGTAGAACCATCTTCCTGTTCCTAGATAAGCAACCCTGGGGGAAAAATTGGTTTCCATCAATAAAATACATAAATTAGTGGTAGCATCTGCATCAAGGACAAGACCAGATGGGAATAAGACATAAGAAATGGAGTACAGGGCCGGGAGTTTGGCCTAGTGGTTAAAGTACTTGCCTAGCATGCACAAAGACCCGGGTTTGATTCCTCGGTACCACATATAGAAAAAAGCCAGAAGTGGTGCTGAGGCTCAAGTGGTCGAGCTCTAGCCTTGAGAAAGTCCAAGGACAGTGCTCAGGCCCTGAGCTCAAGCCCAGGACTGGCAAAAAAAAAAAAAAATGGAGTACAACAAGAACACATTTTTGTGAACAGAGCTGTGGGAGCTCTGGGGATAGTCAAGTTTCAGCTGTGTCCTAGGCAATTGGGTACATTAATGAGACTTCTATAAATGGTAGGGCTTTTAAGGTTTTTTTTTTTAATATTATAACCTTCTTTTAAAAAAAATTATAATAGGGCGGGAGTTTGGCCTAGTGGTAGAGTGCTTGCCTAGCATGCACAAAGACCTGGGTTCAATTCCTTGGTACCACATACACAGAAAAGAAACCAGAAGTGGTGCTGTGGCTCAAGTGGTAGAGCACTAGCCTTGAAAAAGCCCAAGGACAGTGCTCAGGCCCTGAGCAAAAGCCCAGGATCAGCAATAAATAAATAAATAAATAAATAAATAAATAAATAAATAATAGAAATATTCTATAACACTAAAAGAGCCATTCCTAAGTTCACTCCTTACACCCATTTTGGCAGGTTTCTCGTCCATGTTCACCTCTCTCTTCTCACATAACTGACATTGTGACCACCATATCAATTGCTCTGTTCTGTGTGAGAGTCCCTTAAGTATCGTAATAAAGGGGAGAAGTTTCAAATGAAGAGAATGCAACACTTATTCACCAAGATTATAGCAGAGAACATCCCTAACCTCAAAAGGAAAAAATCTCACTCCCTTCACAGAGCCCTTCAGAACACTCAATAAGCAGGACCCCAAAAGGAACTCTCCCAGACACATTATAGTAAAAACATTAGACCTGAATATTAAGGAGCTTATCCTTAATGCTGCAAAAACAAAGAAAAAAAATAGAATCGCTGCAGACCTTTCCACTCAAACCCTAAATGCAAAAAAAGCCTGGAAAAATATTATTCATGCCATGAAGACCAACAACTGCCAACCCACACTGATATATCCAGCAAAACTAGCATTTATATTTGAGGGAGAAACAAGAATATTTCATTCCAAAGAGAAGCTACATAAATGTATGCACACTAAACCAGCATTACAAAAAATATTAAATAATCAAGAACAAAGAGCAGAACAGCAGGAATTACCATCAAAAAGCTATCACCTATAAATCAGTAAGCACAAATGAAGAGAGAGAGAGAGAGAGAGAGAGAGAGAGAGAGAGAGAGAGAGAGAGAGAGAGAGAGAGAGAAATACAGAAGGAAAAGTAATGATGAAGAACGCTAACCACTCTCCATAATCTCCCTAGATGTGAACAAGCTGAACAATCCAATCAAAACACACAAAACAGCAGATTGACTTAGGAAACAAGACTCATCAATTTGCAGTCTCTAAGAGACCCACCTCACTGCCAAAGACAGGAAAAAATCTCCAAGTGAAAGGATGGAAAATAATTTTTCACTCCAATGCACCATGCAAAAAAGCAGGAATAGGAATCTTAATCTCTGACAAAATTAACTTCTCAGTAAAACCAGTACATAAGGATGGCCATTACATATCAGTAAATGGGTCAATCCACAACCAGAATATTATAGTTATAAACATTTACTCCCCCAATGTGGCAACACCTAAGCATGTCAAGCAAACTCAGAGTTACAAGACAAGATAGACTCAAGCACAGTCATAGTGGGAGACTTCAATACACCACTCTCACCAAAAGACAGATCAGATCAACGATAAGCAAAAATCCTCTGAGTTAAATGACACCATAGCCCAGCTAGGTTTAACAGACATACACAGAGTCTTCCACCCAATGGCAAAGCACTACACATTTTACTCAGCAACTAATGGAACATACTCCAAAATAGATCATACTCCAAAATAGATCATATAATAATTCACACTAAGAACCTAAGCAGATCCAGGAGGACTGATATAATACCCTGCCTTCGGTCTCATCACAATGGAATCAGACTATTCTAAGCAATATAGTAAAGGGTAAAAAATATTCAAACACTTAGAAGCTAAATAACACACTTCTGAGTAACTCCTGGATTACAGAACAAATCAAAGAATAAATTCAAAACTTCCTAGAATGTAATGACAATCAAGATACATCACAAAGAAGCTTACGGGACACAGCAAAATCAGTCTTAAGAGGCAAATTTACCACACTAGGAGCCTATATTAAAAAGACAGGGGCCGGGAGTTTGGTCTAGTGGTAGAGTGCTTGCCTAGCATGCACGAAGACCCAGGTTCGATTCCTCGGTACCACATACATAGAAAAAAGCTGGAAGTGGTGCTGAGGCTCAAGTGGTAGAGCTCTAGCCTTGAGAAAGTCCAAGGACAGTGCTCAGGCCCTGAGCTCAAGCTCCGGACTGGCAAAAAAAAAAAAAAAAAAAAAAGACGGAGAAGCTCGTGTAAACAACCTAAAGAAGCAATTGAAGCACCTAGAGGAGCAAGAAAAAGTTCAATCTAAAACAACTAGAAGGACAGAAATAACAAAAAAAATCAGAGCTTGAAATAAGATCTACTATACATAAAATTAATAAATCAAAAAGTTGGTTCTTTCAACAAAATTGATGGACCTCTGGCAAGATTAATCCCAAAAAAAAAAAAAAAAGGAGAGGGGAGACTCAAGATTAGAGACCCTACAGGAACAATCCCAGCTGGCATTCAAGAAATTCAGCCCATTATGAATAAGTATTCCCAGGGCTTATATTCAAAGAAACAGGAAAATGTAGTAGAAATGGATGATTTTTTTAAATACACATAGGCTATCCACACTGAACCAAGAAGAGGTAAGTCAACTGAACAAACTGCTTTCATACAATGAGATAGTGGAAGCAATCGGAGAAATGCCAACCAAAAAGAGCCCAGATCCAGACGGTTTCACTACAGAATTCTACATGACTTTTAAAGATGAATTAATACCTATATACTTGAAACTCTTCTGAGAAATAGAAGGAGCCATACCAAACTCATTTTATGAAGCTAATATACTCATCCCCAAATCAGGAAAAGAACCAACCAAAAAAAAGAGAGAGTTACAGACCAATCTCTCTGATGGACACAGACGCAGAGCTCCACAATAAAATACTAGCCAAGAAAATCCAGAAACAAATTTTAAAAATTATACACTATGATCAAGTGGGCTTCATCCCACAGATGCAAGGCTGGTTTAACATTCACAAATCAATTAATGTAATACATCATATCAAGAGTTAAGGTTAAGAATCATATAATTTCTCTGGACACCAAGAAGACATTTGACAAAATACAGAATCCATTCATGTTGAAAGCACTAAAGAAAATAGGAATAGGAGATACATTCTTTAAAATAATTCAAGCCATATATGACAAACCTACAGCCAGTATCATAGTGAATGGAGAAAGACTGGAACCATTTACCTTAAAATCAGGAACAAGACAGGGATGCCCTCTCCCTCCACTTCTCTTCAATATAGTGCTGGAACCCTCGGCCAGAGCCAATAAGGCAAGAGAAGGACATCAAAGGGATCCACATAGGGAGAGAAGAAATTGAACTATTCCTATTCGCATATGACATGATCCTATACCTGAACGACCCAATAAGCTCCACTCCCAAACTCCTAGAACTAATAAACCACTTTAGCAACCTTCAAAAGTCAATAGCTTTTCTGTACACCAACAATACACAAATAGAAGGAGAAATCAAGAAAATTATTCCATTTGCAATAGCCCCCCCCACAGAATAAAATATTTAGAAATTTACTTAACCAAAGATGTAAAAGAATTATTTAATGAAAACTATAAAAAGCCTAAAGAAGGAAATCAAAGAGGATACCTGGAAATGGAAAGACATCCCATGCTCATGGATAGGGAGAACCAATATAGTGAAAATGACCATACTGCCAAAACTGATATACAATTTCAGTGCAATACCCATCAAAATCCCAAGGATATTCTCTACTGAAATAGAAGGTGGTGTAATCCAGAGGTTCATATGGAACAACAAAAGACCTAGAATAACCAAAACAATTCTAGGCAAAAAGAACAATGCAGGTGGTATTACAATACCAGACTTTTAACTCTACTATAGAGCCCTAATTAAAAAAACAGCATGGTATTGGCACAAAAATAGACCAGATGATCAATGGAACAGAAGATCCAGAAACAAAACCACATAAATATAGCCAGCCTATATTTGACAAAGGAGCCAGAGATATACAGTGGAATAAACAAAGCCTCTTCAATAATTGGCTCTGGAAAAACTAGGCAGCCACACACAGAAAACTAAAAATTGATCCTGGCCTTTCACCATGCACAAACATTAACTCAAACTGGATCAAAGACCTCAATGTCAGACCGGAAACACTGAAACTGTTACATGATGAAGTAGGAGAGACACTGGAACTCATAGGCACAGGCAAAAACTTCTTGAACACAGTCCCAAGGGTCACAACAGACTGGAGAGAGATTCGACAAATGGGACTACCTAAAATAAAAAGGTTTTGCACAGACAAAGGCATAGCTACTAAAATAGAAAGGCAGCTAACCAAGTGGGAACAATATTTATATTACATCAGACAAATGCTTAATATGCAATATCTACAGGGAACTCAAGAAACTAATCCCCCCCCCACAAACCAATTGCTAAATGGGCAAGGGAACTAAAGAGAGACTTATTAAAAGAAGAAGTTAAAATAGCAAAGAAACAGTTGAGAAAATGCTCATCATCCATGGTCATAAAGGAAATGCAAATAAAAACAACCCTAAGATACCAACTTACCCCAACAAGAATGGCCAATATTCTGAACTCAGACAATGCCAAATGCTGTCAGGGTTGTAGAGACAGAGGAACCCTACTGCACTGCTGGTGAGAATGTAAACTAGTTCAGCCACCCTGGAAGGCAGTTTGGAGGTTTCTCAATGTATTGAAAATAGACCTTCCCTACAATCCCTCCATACCACTCCTGGGCATCTACCCTGAGCATCATAACCCAGGATATGATAAGGACACCTGCTCAGCCATGTTCATCGCTGAGCCAGGCAATGGAAACAATCCAGATGCCCTACTGCAGACGAATGGATACAAAAAATGTGGTACATATATACAATGGAATTCTACATAGCCACCAGACAAGACAAAATACTGACACTCGCTGGGAAGTGGATGAATCTAGAGGAAATCATGTTGAGTGAGGTAAGTCAAGACCAAAGGAACAAAAAGCGCATGGTCTCTTTAATATGCGGATAGTAGATCCAAACAGTACAGGAGCGATGACTCAATATTCGGGTACCCAGTCAGGCACGGTGGCTCTCGCCTGTAATTCTAGCTACTCACGAGGCTGAGATTTGAGGATCAAGGTTCAAAGCCATGCCCAGCACAAAAGAACCTGAGACTCTTATCTCCAATTAACCTCTAGAAAAAAAACAGGAAATAGGGCTTGGCTCAAGGGTAGGTAAGTAGCCGTGAGCCGAAGAGCTCAGGGACAGTGCCCAGGCCCAGCGCTCAAGCCCCATGACCCACCAAAAAAAAAAAAAAAGTTCTGGTACCCAAGGTTATTGACACGGTCTTGAAGACATAAACATAACTACACAGACATAAAAATCTATGATGGGATCTATACTCCATAGACATGTTATGTAGATCAATATGTATCTGTGACGTACAAACTCTCAGCTTTATTTTAATTATATTCTAAAATCATGTGCCAGTGATTGCATATAGAGATTCCCTTCTTGAATTCTTGCTTGTTAAACATGACATTTGAAATATGATGTAAAAATCAGTGTCAATAAAATCTTCCAAAAAGAAAGGCAGGCAAGTCACATCCTAGTAAAAGCAGTTCCACTCCATGATACACGAAAGAAGAGTGCTCTGTAGAAGAAGAGTTTATAGCCTACATAGTCATCCGTGGTGGCAGTGGTATGCAGTGGTATGCAGATTTTGCCACACAAACTCTGAATCCAAGGAGAACATGGCCTGGTAAAATCCAAGCTCTGAATGACAATTGCCAACCCAAACTGGTGTACCAGGCAAGGCTAATATTCCCAATTGATGGCAAAACTTGAAGACAGTGTGACAAAAACTAAAGGAATTCATGAATGCTTCAGTACAAGGGATATCAAAGGGAAGCAAACAATATAAAGAAGACAGTTTAGTAAACAAAAAAGAGGGAAGAAGCACACCACAGGAAAATAACAATATGGCAGGAAACACGACATATTTCTTCAGAGTAGGCATGAGTAACTCAGGAGACTGAAGAATATGGTGCCAGGAAATCCTCTGAGAAGACTTTGGAAACATAGAGAAAGATTCCCACTGACCAGGTTTGATCTCAGTGTGAAGCGGGAAAGCCTGAGCGGGGATAGGTATACAGGCTTGGGTACTGAGAGGCCACCTGCCCCAGGCAGGCATCTTTCCTCTGTCTGTGAAAAGCCTAACATTTTCCTACTCTCCCTACTCTGGTCCTTTCAAATGGAGGTGGAATCCCCGTGGCTGTCAGCCCTTATTAATACAAAATAAAAGTATCAAAAAAAAGAAAAAGAAAAAAGCACTCACCAGTCAAAGTCAAAGTATTCGTTGGAGGTTTCTATCCACAAAAACAGCAAAATGACGGAGAGGGAAAATGAAATCACCAGGAGGAGGAAAAACACCTGCTCTATCTGGAAAGAGAAAGAAGTTGAACTTAGTGTCATACATCATGTTATCTCTGTCGTTTCTGTATACGTTTATCATGGTCAGCTAGCTGCAATGAGCACTGCACACACCCCAGGCTGGAATAACCACTCCTGTTTTTACCCTCTGCGATCTGGTGCCTGTCCATTTGTAACATTTATTATACCAAACTGTAATTACATGGTTATTTGTCACTGTTATTTTTTTAAGAAAAAAAACCCTTTCCTATCAGTACTACTAATACCTACCAAAATTTCTTGAATGTAGTTGGCTTTCAAAAATCATCCGATGAATTCATTCACCTCTCCATCTACCAAATCTGTTCAGTTATCCATTCTGGAAGAATTCATTCGCTCATCTTTTCATTTAGTCATTTATCTACCCACTTGGGAAAGTAAGAAGAAATCCAAGTTGGGGAATACTATTTCATAGCAAGACAATGCTAGAGACTTCGCAAGCTACTTCTGCTCAATTTATTTTTCAAAAGAGCTATATAAATTAGGTATTATTAACTTCTAAGCTAAGTGCTATAAATTAATGGTCTCTAGGTCACACTGTCAGAAGTGGCAAGGGTGAAGGTAAGATCTAGATCTGTGTGAGCTCCAACTCAAAATGGAGGGCATCTGGAGATATTCAAACTGAGCCTTGAGCCAACCCTAGCAATAAAAATCTGAACACAAACCAGCCATGTCACAAGTTACCAAACCTTTTCTGAGAGGATGAAGCTTGGGTTGCTATCTCAATAGAATCTTAAAAGTTTTTTTTAACCATATGAATAAGATATCCTACTTCTTTGGATAGTTTTAAATAAGTAAGACAGAATAAGCCCTTCTCTAAGTTCTCAGGTTATTATAAGGATAATAAGAATAAAAAGAGAAAACAGAAAAGACTTTCTGAAAAACTGAAAGGCAATAAACTTATTACCCTCTGAATGCAAGAGGAAGAACTGACCCAGGCCTTAAGCATGTTCTCTCAAAGGAAACTTGAGTGAACTTTTTTGGGGGTGGGGGGGGAATGGAGTTTGTGGGGCTTGAACTCAGGGCCTGGGTGCTAGTCCTAAGCTTTTTCCCTCAAGGTTAGTGCTCTACCACTGTGAGCCACAGCATCACTTTCAGGGTTAATTGATAAGAGTCTCGTGAACTTTGCTGCCCAAGCTGATGACTTTGAACCATAATCCTCATAGCTCAGTCTCCTGAGTAGCTACGATTACAGGCATGAGCCACTAACACCAGAATAAGTGGACCTTATGCATACATGCATGAGGGAGGGAGAGGGAGGCAGACACAGACACAGACAGAAAGTATCCTGGGGCTTCAACTCCAGACCTGGGCATTATCTCCTGAGTTTTTTTTTGTGTTTTGTTTTTTGGGTTTTTTTTTTTTTGCTTAAGGCTGGCACTCTACCACTTGAGCCACAGTTCTAGTTTTGGCTTTTTGGTGGTTAATTAGAAGTACATGTTTCCCAGACTTTCCTGCCCCTGCTGGTTTTGAACTACAGTCCTCAAATTTCAGCTTCCTGAGATTACAAAGTGTGAGCTACCACTTCTCACCTCTTGAGTGGACTTTCAAAAACAAGTATGGGGACAGTGGGAGAAAAACAATGTCCAACAAGAAATGTACTCACTACCTAATCTAATCCTTCTGTACATCACTCTGATAAAATTTTACAAAGTATCAAATGGATGGACCTAGAAAAAAATGTTAAGTGAGGTAAACCAAGTCCTGAGACACAAATGGTAAATACTTTTCTCTCTCATGTTAAGCTAGATCTTAAAACATAATTGGACATGATAGCCTATACAGACTTTCACACAGACTAAAGGAAGATACGCTTAGAGGAACCCAAAGGTATAACTTCTCTGAACATTTAAAATACTGTTTTTCAAACTCTAGCAAATGAAAACATGGATTTTTAGTTGTTACTGTTGTTGGTTATAGTGGTATTTGTTTTTGCTGTGGATTTTTTTCTTTTGGGGGGTAAAAAGGGGATGCAGAAAGGTGAGAAGGAAGAGCAAACAGGTGCAATCATGTTATTCAGTAAATACTATGTGGAAAATGGCCCATGTAATTTGTGGGCAGAAAACCAAGGGAAAATGAAGGAAGGAGTAACACTGTCCCAAACCAATTACCTGACTTATGAAATGGCACACCCTTTGTACAAAGCCTTAATAATTATTATATATATCAATATCAAATAATGCCCCTCCCCTGCTTAAAAACTATCCAGTGCTTCCTGTCATTCACACTGCCCTCAATGGGTCACAGCTACTACTGGGTCAGCTAAGCCCAACCCCACCTCATCTCACTCTATCTGGCTCCCTTTCCACATGCCAGCCACACTAAATGTATTCTTATCTCAAGAGGCTTGTTTGTACTTACTAGTTCTTATGCTTAGAATTTTTTTGCCAGTCCTAGGGTTTGAACTCATGGCCTAAGCACTACTGTCCTTGAGCTTTCTCAAGGATAGCACTCTACCACTTGAACCACAGCACCACTTCCCTGCTTTTGTTTGCTGGTCCTGGGCTTGAACTCAGGGCCTAAGCACGGTCCTTAGATTTTTCTCAAGGCTAGAGCTCTACCACTTGAGCCACAGCACCATTTCCGGCTTTTTCTATGTATATGTGGTACCAAGGAATTGAACCCAGGTCTTCGTGCA
This sequence comes from Megascapheus bottae, assembly GCF_031878675.1. Lineage (NCBI taxonomy): Eukaryota > Metazoa > Chordata > Mammalia > Rodentia > Geomyidae > Megascapheus > Megascapheus bottae. The sequence goes on from NC_143524.1 coordinate 46,831,976, forward strand.
TGCTAGGCAGGCATTCTACCACTAGGCCAAACTCCCAGCCCGTCTTTCCTGCTTTTTCAATGTATGTGGTACCAAGGAATCAAACCCAGGTCTTCGTGCATGTAGACAAGCACTCTACCACCAGGCTAAACCCCTAGCCCAATGTCTGGAATATTTAATCCCTGGTCAAAAACATCTACTTAATTGCAACCAAACCTCATTTTCCCTTGAAGGTTCACTAAAGGACTAAATATCAAAGTGAATGTTGGAATCTCCAAGCTGCCGGGGAAGGGACTATGGGAGGGAGGGAGGGAGGGAAGGAGGGAGGGAGGGAATGTTGTGTGTGGTATGCATGTGTGTGGTGTGCACATGCAGATGTGTGGACAAGGAGGTAGGGGCAGCCAAGTCAAGTGTCTTAACCTCCTGGAGTTCATTTGCTATTCTTTTCTTTCTCCTCTACATCTATTTTTTGGTGGTTGTGGGTGTTTATATCTGCCTTTTCTTTTTCTTGGTTGTGGGGCTTGAACTCTGGGCCTGAGCATTGTCTCTGAGCTCTTCAGCTCAAGACTACCACCCTATTGGAGCCACAGCACCACTTCCAGTTTTTCTAGTGCTTAATGGAGATAAGAGTCTCATGGACTTTTAGTGCCCAGGCTGGCTTTGAACTGTGATCCTCAGATCTCAGCCTCCTGAGTAACTAGGATTACAGGTGTGAGCCACCGTGCCCAGCTTTATTTGCTTTTCATTCATTTACAAATCTTTTAAAAAGAAATTTAGGGTTGGGGTAGTGGGAAAGGGGTAAAGGAGGAGAGTTGTGGCAGAAGAGCAGGAGGACATGGAGATGAAGAGAATTAGCCTGGAGTTAAGGAACAGAGCCCTGGAGGAGATAACAGAGATCATCCTTGATAATTGCCTGTGTGTCAATGGGGAAACTGAAGTCCTAAATGACACTTGGAAAGAACTAGAGTCTTTGAGTATGAACGTGAAACTAAGTTCACTGGCCCCACTCCCCAGCTTGAATAAGTTGGAAATCCTGGTAACGTTCAAATCCTACGTACCACAGTCCGAAGGGAAACAAAATTCAAGATCTCAGTACCATAGAAGTTCTGCAAAAATCTTAAAGACGTGAAACTTCTTGACTTGTTAAACGGAGAACAGAAACCAGGAAGGATACAGAGGAAGTATTTTTGAGCTGCTCTAGCAAATCACACAGTTAGATGGACTTGATCAGGAGGATATTGTAGCACCAGCCTCAGAAGAGGAAGATGATGGATAAACTGGTCTACTTGAAGAATACGAAGAGGTTAAAGATGAGACAGAGTCAGAAGAGAACGCGGTCTTTCAGACTTAGTGAAAAAAGAAACTCAGGATGAAGAAGATGACTCTGTTGGAGAAGGGGAAGAAGATGAAGAAGGTATTCTTTGTGGAGAGAACAGAAAACAAGATGCTGAGGATGGTGGAGAAGACTAGATTATTCTGAGTCAGTTCTCTTGTTCCCTCGGCTTTGTTTTCTCCCTGCCAGATGATCATCTGTAACTTTTTGTGGAAGTGTGGTTTTCCTATTTTTGCCTTATCAATCTAAATTAAGATTTACTCGTTTACTAATGATCATGTTTGTATGTAGAGAAAATTTTTTGACTTGATAAGGTAAATTTTATGCTATGTATCATTTCAGCACAATAAAATAAGGGATTGATGAGATTCTTTTCATGGGAGATATGAAACTCAAGGCTGAAAAGCTTCCACAGGACTTGCACAGGGGGCTGAGACTCAGGCAAAAATGACTTATAGTCAGTGAGTCTTGAGGGAGCAAAATCAGTAGAGAAAATTTTTCAATAACTCCCTCAACCCATTCATTGTGAAATTCTGTAGCAATGTTTTTGGAATCTTTAATTTTTCTAATGCAGGACTACTGTCTTAGATGTTTTTAGCCAATAATTAAAACATGATCAATTTTACATAGGTGTAGTCTGGTGCATCTCATTTATAAGGTTTTAAGGTCCTTTATAAATTACCTGAAAGTACAGTCAGCTATAATATGAAAGAAAAGTAGCCTCTTGATAAGCTGTTTATTTTTGTAGAGGTGACTTGTATTTTTAGTTTGAAAGCAGTAATTTTTATTTTTGGCTCTGAGTATTTGGGGGCCATCTTGTCATTTGAATAAATTGGAAAGTAGAATCAAATAATAAAGGTCCATTTAGCGGTCAGTGTGGTTCATGGATATGAAGGAAGTTCTATTCAGTATATAGTCCATGACTGAGATTTTATTTTGGAAGGAAAAATTGCTTATACTAAGTGCAGAGACATGCAGGCCAGCCTTTGCTTCAGGCTGTAGATCACAACATGACAGTGGTGTTTATTTTGTTTTAGAAATGCATTTTCCTCTCATTTCTTTATGATCAGCTTCCCTTCTAACTTCATTCCCTCTCCTATTCCAAAAGAAAGATGGAAAGCTTGTGGCTATCCAAAAAACCCATAGTCTCATATCTCAACTACCTTTTCAGGCTTGTCTGATTTTAAACGAAGTGGGAGAATTAGAGTGCTCTCTGAGATACAATATTATGAATACAGTTTTTTTTTTTTGCCAGTCTTGGGCTTGGGCTCAGGGCCTGAGCACTGTCCTTGGACTTTTTCAAGGCTAGAGCTCTACCACTTGAGCCTCAGCACCACTTCTGGCTTTTTTCTATGTATGTGGTACCGAGGAATCGAACCCGGGTCTTCATGCATGCTAGGCAAGCACTTTAACCACTAGGCCAAACTCCCGGCCCCTATGAATACAGTTTTATACAACAAGCTTGGCTTCCTGTTAAATCAAATCTTTCTTGGATGATAATATGAAATACCCTGTCAAGATAAAGAAAACTAGAGGAGGCTTTAGGAAGTAGCATTAGCATTTCTCAAAAGTCAGAATGATTACCTGTTGATGAGATAGTCAATATTTTAAATTGGTTTTCCAAATGATTTGGAAAGTGACCTTGTAAAGTTTTTACAACTTCTCTGAGATTTCTATCATTTTCTATCTATAATTTTAAAGTATAATCAAGTACCTATTTACTTAGAGAATAGTAGGCAGTTGGAAGAATATTTGAAACTAAATTGAAAAGAAGATTGAGATCTATTTTCAAATTGTTTCCCATTAAAAATAAAAAAGTATTTGTGATTGCTGTGTGTTCATTTTTCTTTATGTGGATACTAATTAAAACTTGAGAGCAGACAAGTCCATCTCCCTTTTGTCATGGAGGCTCAATGTTCAAGATAATCTTGACAATTTAAAATGTATTTCCCTTTGTTTTGTATGTTTGTAATTTTTTTATGTATCAGGACATCATCTGATGTTCTGCTTCTCTCTGAAACACATATCACTGTCACTCCATTTTTTTTTGCCAGTCCTGGGCCTTGAACTCAGGGCCTGAGCACTGTCCTTGGGTTTTCTCAAGGCTAGAGCTCTACCATTTGAGCCACAACACAATTTCTGGCTTTTTCTATGTATATGTGGTACCGAGGAATCGAATCCAGGTCTTTGTGCATTCAGGCAAACACTCTACCACTAGGCCAAACTCCCAGCCTGTCACTCCATTTTTTAAAAGATATATAATTTAGTGATTTTAAATAAGAATTATGAAGTTTTTGAAAAACTAAAATGTCTGCACAATTGAGATAAATTTGGTGGGGGAGAGTCTATCTGCAACAGATGAACTTTTTTCTTCTGATTTTATCATTTGAATTGCCTGGATTAGTTCCAAAAGTGCTCACTCTGCTATAAAATGCTTCAAGTGAAATCTCTATATTGGCTTATTCTTATCAACCATCTTATTTGCAATCAAAACTATAGAGTTATTTGGTTTGAAGACTATATTTAGAGCCTCCACATAACTTGTAAGACTTTATGAGCTCTGTGGGTGGTATTTTCATGCAAAGAAGCCGGGTGGGTTTATGTATTTTGCAGAACTTTTGGGTCCTGTTTTAATGGGTTTTTTGTATGGCAATATGTATATAATGTGTTAAGTTCTTCAAGCATCTTGCCTTAAAATTTTGAATACTTTGGTGCAGGTGTGTTTTGATAAGTTTTAAAAAAAAAAAAAAACAAGAAAAAAACCCAAAACAAAAAAAAAACCCAAAACAAGAAAATGAATGTTGGGCATGGTGCCTTATGTCCATAATCCTAGCTACTCAGGAAGCTGAGATCTAAGGATCACGATTTGAAGCCAGGCTGGTCAGCAAGTCGTGAGACTCATCAATTAACCATGAAAAGTGCTAAAATGGAGCTGTGCCTCAAGTGATAGAGTGCTAACCTGGGCAAAAATGCTCAGGGACAACACCCAGATCCTGAGTTGAAGCCTCAGAACTGGCACATGTGTGTGTGCCTGTGTGCGTACATGCATGCATACACATGTGCACATGCGCACACACAAGCATAAAAGAGACAGTATGGAGAAGGTAAAGAAAATCCTAGAGTGAGGGGCTAGAGATGAAGCTCCATGATAGACAACGTCCTGACAATCTACCACACACACAAAAAAAGAGGAGGAGGAGAAGGGAGACGTGTGAAGGGGGAGGAAGAAAGGAGTGAAGAAAAAGGAAGAAAGAAAAGGAAGGAGAGGAGGAGAAGGAGACAGGAGGAACACAAAGGGGAAATGAGAAGAAAGAGGACAAAAGAAAGGAGGAGGGATAAGAGGATAGGAAAAGAAGGGCAAAGGCTTAGGGGAGAGGAGAGGAAATGGAAGGAGGAAGGGGAAAGGAAAGGAAAGAGGGGAAAGGGAAGAGGAGGGGGAAGACCATGGGGAGGACACGGAAGAGAACAGAAAGAAGGTCGCAAGGAAGAAGATGGTAATAAAAAAATGAGGACAGGAAATCCTTAGTTCAGTAAGTTCTACTTGGCTCTGTAAGTGACACAGTCCTTTCATGGATTATGCAGCCTTCGGCTCCTCCATCCTGGAGGTTCTAGTGAGTTCTAATGGCCACGCCCAGCTCATATCTATGAAAGTGTACCCGAGAGCAGCAACAGGATCCAAGTTCTGTTTTTTCCCACTGCCTGAATTCCCAGTGACAACTGTAGATGCCAGTAAGGAAGGTGATATAGCGTCTGTAATTGAAGATGTGTGTAATCCATGAAGTAGCGTTCTTTGTCGATCCTCTTGACTTTCCCCCGGGCTCAATCCTGTTAACCTCCTTAACCATGATTCATCCTTTTGCTGAAAGAACAGGGGAAAAAAATCAGAACCTCAAGTGGCTCCAATTAATGTACTAAAACTCAACTTCAACAGAAAATTCTAATAATACATGAATACAGTAATAGATAACTTACAAATAGGGATAGTATACTGGAGTCTATACATGTATATTATCTGTACAGCCCTGTGAAATCCCCAAGGCTTGTAAAAGAACCTCACAAAGGAGGTGACAGAATATCCAAGGCTCAGATAAGGCAAGAAACAGCTGTCAGTCCAAGCAAAATATCATTTACTGCATGAGACCTTGGGTAGCACCCTCAGAAGTGCATTGCCTCAGTAGTGGAGAAAAGTCATGCAGTACACACATTAAAACCAGACATTAAAGGTTACGACAGTCTGGGAACAAAGCCAAACAATGCCCAGTACCCAAAGAAAAGAAAATCAGCAGGAAAACACAATCCATATGAAAGTGTACAAAGGGAGAGGAGGGGAAATCAGCCAAGCAATCAGATATGCTTCAGATTTAAAAATGTCAAGCAAGCTGGGCACAGTAGCTCACTCCTGTAATCCTAGCTACTCAGGAGGTTGAGATTTGAGGATTGTAGGTTCAAAACCAGTCCAAGCACTAAAGTCCGTGAGACTCATCTCCAATTAACCACAGCAGTGGCTCTATGGCTCAAGGGTAGGGTGTTAGACTTGAGTTAAAGAGCTCAGGGACCGTGCCCAGGCCTAGAGTTCAAGCCGCACTACCAACAACAACAAAAACAAAAAGGCAAATAAGGATGTTATATTACAGCTATCCTATATGTTTAAGAAAGAGAAAAATAAATATATAAGACTAGCAAGGTATTTTTCAAAGATTTAAATTTAACTGTAAAACATGAAAAATGTAATTCAGAGATGAAGAATACACTTCTTGGATTAAAAGGATTGGTGTGCTGGTATATGCCTATAATCCCAGCATCCGGGTAGGTAGAGATACAAGGACTATGATTCAAACCCAGCCTGAGCACAAGTTACTGAAATTCTACCACAAAAATCAAACCAAAGAACAAGAGATGGGGCATGGCTCGTGTGGTAGACTTCTTATTTACAAATGTAAGACCCTAAATTAAAGCCCCAGTCTCTTTTTCTCCTTTCATTCATGCATATAGTGCATATAGTCTCTCTCGTCCTCCTCCCCCTCTCTCCAGCAGATTTATAGAACTCCAAAGCCTGGCCAAAAAAATGAAGAGTAACTGCAAGCAGATTAACTAGAAAGAATCTAATACCAACCTATTGAAGTATGCTTAAAAGCACAGGTAAAGAGAAAAAAGTCTCAACTCTGGCCAGAGAAAAGGCAACAAGTACAGAGAAACAAAGAATAATCTCTCTAGTCTTTGAACAAGAATGACATCTGGATCCAAGCTTTGGTGGCTCACACCTGTAATTCTAGCTACCCAGGAAGCTGAGATCTGAAGACTGCAGTTCAAATCCAGCCTGGTCTAGGAAGTTCATGAAGACTCTCATCTCTAATAAACTACTAAAAAAAGGTTGCAAGTGAAACTGTTGCTCAGATGGTAGATCATTAACGTGGGGCTCAAGGACAGTGCTCAGGCACTGAATTCAAGTCCCAGGAACAGCACGAAAAAGAATGACATCTTACAGAAACAAAAATTGTAAGATAGTGTTTAACAATGTTAAAGTACTTTTGAAAGGGAACAATACTGGTTAACCTAGAATTCAAAACTCAGAAGAAACAGATTTAAAAAATCAAAGTGCTTAGTCCAGCACTGTGGCACTTCTCCAGTTCTCTAGAGGCTGGCTAGGAAGGTCAAGAGTTCAAGGCTAGTCTGGATTATACAGTGAGACACTACTTCAAAAAAAAAAAAGGAAAGGGGAAGGCAGGACTTGTCTACCTTTGGCAAGGTCCTGGGTTTGTTCCCCAGCACCACAAAAAGAAATATATTACAGGGTATGAAAGAAAAGGGCACCAGATAGAAATATGCATCTACAAAGATATACTGCAAATATATGATATACAATATTACCTTTATTCATAAAATCACTTCAAAAGTTAATGTATACTTATTTACACATATTAAACCAGTCTTTCATTCCTGGAATAAAACAAACTTGATCATAGTGCATGATTTTTTTTTGGATGATTATAATGTTGGCTTCATATAATGAAGCTTTTTTTGTGTGGGGGGGTTAATCGTGGGTTGGCTTTGAACCACAAAATCCTCAGATTTCAGCTTCCAGAGCAGCTAGGATTACAGGCATGAGCCACCAGCGCCCAGCTAATATGAGTTTTATAGTGATTCTTCCCTTTCTAGTTCTTGGAAAAGTTTGAGAAGTATTGGTTAGTTCTTCCTTAAAAGTCTGATAGAATTCAGCTGGGAAGGTCAAATATAAAATACAGGCACAGTAGTGGAAGCCTACAAACCTAGCTACTCAAGAGGCTGAGATGGGACAATCATGAGTTCAGAAGTTCAAGAGCAGCCTGGGCAAGGTGAGATCTGGTCCTAAAAATACATTACCCTAAAATTCAAAGTAACCTTTGGAAAAAGGTAAATGTAATAAGGTAACAAAGAAGGTAAAAAAAAGTCAGGTATGGGTCACATGCCTATAATCCAGCATGAAAAAGGGGGAAAGACTGCAAGTTCCAGCAACACAAAAGTCACTGTCTCAAAAAGTTAACTAAAGGGCTGGGAGCATGGCCTAGTGGAAGAGTGCTTGCCTAGCATAAAGAAGCCCTGGATTCAATTCCTTAGTTGCCACATACACAAAAAAGCCAGAAGTAGTACTGTGGCTCCAGTGGTAGAAATCTAGCCTTGAGAAAGCCAAAGGACAGTGCCCAGGCCCTGTGTTGAAGCCCCAGGACTGGCAAAAAAAAAAAAAAGTTAATTAAAATAACAAAATGTGGGAAATGACACAGTATAAATATTACTCAAAGAGATAAAATGAGGTAGTATAAAAGAAAATGGGATCCAAAACACAGTCGCAATATGGCAGACATAAAACCCAAATGTAAATAAACTTAAGATATACATAGTGTAATCAGTCTGATTTTTTTTGTTTTGAATTTGTTTTTATTTATTGTTCCTTTTTTTCTGTCCTCATGGTCTTGAACTCAGGGCCTGAATGCTGTTCCTGAGCACTTTTGCTCAATGCTAGTGGTCTACGTCTTGGAGACACAGCACTACTTCAACACTCCAATTTTTTTTTTTTTTTGCCTGTCCTGGGCTTAGGCTCAGGCTAGAACTCTACCATTTGAGCCTCAGCACCACTTCTGGCTTTTCCTAAGTATGTGGTACCATGAGATTGAACCCGGGTCTTCGTGCATGCTAGGCAAGCACTCTACCATAGGCCAAACTCCCAGCCCAACACTCCAATTTTTAAAACAGCAGGTATCTTTAGATTTTAGTTGTATGTACACGAGAACCACTGTGTGTGTGTATATGTGTGAGTGTGTGTGTGTGTGAGTGTGTGTGTACACATATGCTGTTCCTAAGGCTGAACACTACTCTTTTGTGTTCAAAATTAGCATTCTAACATGAACCACAGCTCCACTTCTGGATTTTTACTGGTTAATTGGAGATAAGAGTCTTATAGAATTTCCTACCCAGCCTGGCTTCAAAGTGAAATCCTCAGATCGCAGCCTCTTGAGAAGTTAAAATTGTAGGTAGATATGAGCCACTGAATTTAAAATCTAACAACCTACTGAATTTAAAATCTACCAAAGAAAAAGAGCAAGAGTGGAGAGATAATATGCAGAATCATAGGAAACCTTTGCAAAGGCTCCATCTAGTAAGAGATTCATATCCACAATCCACAGGAATTCAAATACCTCAACAACAATAACAAAGTGAGCAAGTGATCTAAATAGACATTTCTCAAGACAAAATATATAAATAGCAAAGTATATATAAAAGGTTCAATATATAATCATGGAAATACAAATTTAAAAACCACAGTGGAATATTATCTCCGAGAAAAGACCATAATTAGCCCAGGGGCTGGTGACTCACACCTGTAATGCTAGCTGCTCAGAAGGCTGAAATCTCAGGATCATAGTTCAAAGCTAGTGTGGGCAGTAAAAGTCAGTGAGACTCTTATCTCCAATCAACTTTCAAAAACAGACAAGTGGAGCTATAGCTTATGTGGTACAGCACTATCTTTTTTTTTTTTTTTCTTTTAAGAACACTATCTTTGAGTAAAGGAGCTCAGGAACAGAGCCCAAGCTGAGTTCAAGCCCTAGGACTAGAAGAAAAATCAAACTACCAAAAAGCCATAAGTAGTAGAAAGCCAGCCTTGAGTGATAAAACTAAGATAAGACACCAGTCACTGAATTCTAACTCCAGAAACAGAAAAGGCTAGAAGTGGTGCTGTAGCTCAAATGGTAGAGCTTCTAGCCTTGAGAAAATCCAAGGACAGTGACAGTGCTCATGCCCTGAGCCCAAGCCCAGGACTGGCCAAAAAAAAAAAGGTTAACAAAAGATCAGCAAAGAAACTTCTGAATTAAATTACACTATTTCATTTTTTTTGGCCAGTACTGGCTTAAGCTCAAGGCCTGAGCACTGTCCCTGGGCTATCTCAAGGCTAGAGCTCTATCACTTGAGCCACAGCACCACTTCTGGCTTTTTCTATGTATATGGTACTGAGGAATCAAACTTGGGTCTTTGTGCATGCTAAGCAAGCACTCTACCTCTCGGCCAAACTCCTGGCCCCTTAAATTACACTATTAATCCAAATGGACTTAATAGACATCAACAAAGTTATTTCACCCAGCAACTACAGAATACATATGTTTCTCAGCAACCCATGGAACCATTTCTAAAATAGATTATATCCTAGTATGTACAACAAGCCTAAGAAAATATCAAAATACGTAACTCCCTGTATTCTCTCTGGTCACAGTGGAAGTAAACTAGAACTCAACAGCAAAGATACTAGAGCCAGGAGTGTGCCCTAGAGGTAGAGTGCTTGCCTAGCATGCAGGTATCATTAAGTTCCATTCCTTGGTACCACATACATAGAAAAAGCCAGGAGTGGTGCTGTGGCTCCAGTGGTAGAGCTCTAGCCTTGAGAAAGCCTAAGGACAATCATCAGGCCTTAGTTCAAGCCCAGGGACACGAGAGAGAGAGAGAGAGAGAGAGAGAGAGAGAGAGAGAGAGAGAGAGAGAGAGAGAGGGAGGGAGGGAGGGAGGGAGGGAGGGAGGGAGGGAGGGAGGGAGGGAGGGAGGGAGGGAGGGAGGGAGGGAGGGAGGGAGGGAGGGCCACTGCAGGCTCTGGTCTCAGAGCCTCCTCAGATTTTCTTTGTTCTTTTTCTCATTTTTCCTCACCACCCTTCAGAACCCTCCAGCAACTCACACAGCAGACAGCAACAACACACCTGAGATACAAACGCGGAAGTCTTGGAATTGGAAATGCAGCCAGCGCGGTACACCAGCACTTCCATACTCACAAGCGCAGCATCACCACCACACAGCAGCACCGCACCGTGTGGTAGACTCAGCCTGCCAACCTCCTTACCCCTGCAGTGCTGCACCTCACCGAGACCACAGCAACATTGCTACAGGACTCAGTGGGACCTCTAACGCAAGGAAAAAATGAGTGTCCTGTCCCCTCTTCCTTCCCTGCCACCAGCTGCACCACATCAGCCATATCCAGAAACAAAGCACACTTGGCAGGACCTCTAACACCTAGATGCAGCAAGTGTCCCGCCCAAAACTCCCCTCTCACCCCAAATGGAGCTGCCAGTGCCAGTGACCTCCAACAGCCTCCTGGCATCCCATCACTAGAAGGGGTCCCCAATATTATACAACCACTTTTTAGACTGATAGATGCCAACACAGTAATGGTGGGAGAGCTTAGTACCCCATTCTCACCAAAGAAGGTCAATCAAAAGACTAGACAAAAAAAGCCTCTGAATTAAATGACACCGTACCCCGAATGGACTTAATAGTCATCTACAGAGTATTTCACCCAACAACTACACAATCCATGCTTCTCAGCAGCCCATGGAAACTTCTGCTAAATAGATCACATCCTGGGACCTTCAAGAAGCCTGAGCAAATACAAAGGGGTTGAGATAACTCCCTGTATTCTAGCTGATCACAATATTAAAATAAGTCTCACCAGCAAAAGGTATTACAGAAAACATTCCAACACATGGAGACTGGACAATATCCTGTGGAACAACAGGTGAGACAGGGAAGAAATTATAAAGTTCCTACAATTCAATCAAAATATATCATTCCAGAACCTCTGTGGTATAGTGAAAGCAGAGAACAGAAACAACCTCATGAAGCAACTAAGGCTTCTAGAACACAGGAACAAATCAAACCTGGAAGAACCAGACACAGAGAGAAAGGATTAGGACAGAAACCAATGAATTAAGAGACTTTAAAAAACTATACATGGGGGCCAGGAATCTGGCCTAGTGGTTAAAGTGCTTGCCTAGCATGCATGAAGACCCGGGTTTGAATCCTCGGTACCACATATAGAAAAAAGCCGCAAGTGGTACTGAGGCTCAAGTGGTAGAGCTCTAGCCTTGAGAAAGTCCAAGGACAGTGCTCAGGCCCTGAGCTCAAGCCCAGGGCTGGCAAAAAAAAAAAAAAACTATACATGGACTCAATGAAACAAAACGCTGGTTCTTAGCCGGGCACTGGTGGCTCACGCCTGTAATCCTAATTACTCAGGAGGCTGAGATCTGAGGATCGCAGTTCAAAGCCAGCCTGGGAACTAAAGTCTGTGAGAGTTTTATCTCCAATTAACCAGCAGGAAACGAAGTGGCACTGTGGCTCTAGTGTTTAGGCACTAGCTTTGAGCACAAAGGCTCACCCAGGTCTTGAATTTAAGTCCCAAGCCTGGAAACAAAAAAAGCTGGTTCTTTGAAAAGACTAAATAAAACTGACAGAATCCTAGATAAGACAAAAAATAAAAAGGAGAGGAAATTCAGATCAACAAAATTAGAGGTGACAAAGGTAACATTGCAACAAACATCCCAGAAATCTAAGATTACGACGAAATGCTTTCAAAACCTATACTCAATTAAGATGAAAAATCTAGCAGGTATAACAAACTACCTAAGCTGACCAAGTAAAAATAGGATATAGGATTTGCATCTGGTATAAAGAATGCCTTGGCATACTAAAGCCTGAGAAATCCTGTGGTGTACAAAGGGACGGATGTTGCCTTTCTCTGTGACTAGTCTGACTGCATGGCTAATTTTGTATAGTCTACTAATGATTTCACCAATCAAAACAAAGAAACAAACAAACTCCTATCTCAAAGCAAAAAGAAAACAAAACAACAACAAAAAAAAACAGAGAAAGAAAGAAACATCAAGGCCCAGCAAGCTGGTCTCCACACAGCCTGGTACAGATAGCCACTTGGTGTGGCCATCAGCTCACCAGCTCAGTGTGGATCCAGGAATAGCACAGAAGTCCAGTTTGGTAAGCCCATTACTCTTAGCTCAAGACAGATTTCTGCTTAGAAGACAGATTTCTGCTTAGAACAATCTACCAAGTGGCCCACCAAGATGCACACAGCTTTACTGCAACCCAGAAAACTACTTCACAGGAGAAACCTGGGAAAGGGACCATGCCAACTCCCAAACAGTGAGTCACAAGCTCACCATTCCTAGCTGACCAGCAAGAATGGTTTGGGGGGAATGGAGTCCCAGGCTCTGAAGTAGGCATGGGACATAGGAAGGCAAGGAGAAAGCAGAAACAAGAAATAAAGTTAACAGCTTCAGGTTCAAGAGACCGTACTGGTCTCGGCCTGTGCCAGAAAAGGGAGGGTTTAGCTTCCTGCAAACTGAACCAGAGACAAGGAACAAAAGGAAAGTGAGGGTAAGGCTTCCAGCCAAGCTTCAAGACAACATGGACAGGAATTGATATTGAATCTCAAGCAGAAACGACTTGAAGGACAGTGCTACAAACCAGAGTCCCACAGGAGCTCCTAGCCAACAGGTAAAGGACTTAAAGGTGAGGCCTCATACCAGTCTTGCCCCTGAGCTAAGCCCCCATTGCTGAGAGACCAGCACAACAGAGACGGGGACTAAATGGTACTCCAAACTACAATTGGGCCCCCCAACTAAGCCACAGGTGTTGAGTGAAGAGCCAACTTCCAGATCTCTTCAAAAATAGACATGGACTCAAAGGGTTTCAGGTTCAGAGCTCTGCCCCCAACCTAAGCTTGTAGAGCTGAGGGAAGCACTGGCTTCCAGCCTCTAACCCTGGACCACACATCTAGGGTCAGAGGCCACAGGGGGGTAAAGGGGGGTGTCCAAATACAGACATTTCTCCTGGCCACAATAGTGGTCACAAAATCAAGGACAGAACCAAAGGGTCTCATTTTCACCTGGTGGATGCTCGACTCTCCCCCAGCCCTTCAATCCAATAAACATACATCAAGATCGAAGGAATAGAAAAAATGAACAGAACTTCCCTACTATAGATTTTACCCACTCTAGACTGAGATAAAGTACAAAATTGACATCATCCGCTTAGTCAACTCAAAACGGAATAACAGTAGGAAGATATCAGGTACCTGAAAATAGCAAAAAGACCTCAAATGGGTAAAGCCCAGGGAGGGGTGGGGGAAAGTGGAAGAAAAACACGAGAAATGGTGTTAATGTTCAAGAAGCAACGTACCCACTATTTGATGAATGTAATTGTAACCCCTCTATATGTTACCCCAACAATACAATACACTAAAAAAAAATGAGTAAAGCCTATCACAGAAATCTAAGAAATATGAGAAATCAAGGAAATACAACAGTGGCAGAAATCATCAATAGATCTCAATAGATCTAGAAGAAATTTCACAGATAGAGTTAAAGGACTTACTGATGAAAATGACCAATGAAACACTAAAAACCTATACAAGACTTTTTTTTTGGTCCTGGGGCTTAAACTCAGGGCTGGGGCACTGTCTCCTTCGGCTTTCTCAAAGCTAGCACTCTAACCCTTGAGCCACAGCACCACTTCCGGCTTTTTCTGTGTATATGGTACCAAGGAATTGAATCCAGGGCTTCATGCATGCTAGGCAAGCACTCTACCACTAGGCCACGCTCCTGGTCACAAGACATTTCTGAACCAAAGAATAATAGAAGAATTCATAGAGAACACAAGTAAAAAGTTAAATTCCAAAAAATGACAAATGAGGCAAATGAAAAAACAGTCATTTATTTAAGAGATGGAAGAAGGCACAGATAAATAAATCAATAAAAAAAAGCCAATACAAGATCATAAAAAAAGATTTCAGTAAAGAGACAGAACCCTGAAAAATAACCAAAAAAAGGTAGAAAAATAAAAAAAAATAGGAGCCAGGAATTTGACCTAATGGTAACGTGCTTGCCTAGCATGCACGAACACCCAGGTTCAACTCCTCGGCACCACATACATAGAAAAAGCCGGAAGTAGTGCTGTGGCTCAAGTGGCAGAGCTCTAGCCATGAGAAAGTCCGGGACAGTGCTCAGGCCCTGAGCTCAAGACCAGGACTGGCAATAAATAAATATTTTTTTAAAAAAAATAAATATTAAAGGGGCCAGGAGTTTTGCCTAGTGGTAGAGTGCTTTCCTAGTATGCACGAAGACCCGGGTTCAATTCCTCAGTACCACATACATAGAAAAAAAGCTGGAAGTGGTGCTCTGGCTCAAGTGGTAGAGCTCTAGCCTCGAAAAAAAAGTCCAAGGACAGTGCTCAGGCCCTGAGTTCACGACTGGCAAATAAGAAATTTTAAAAAAATAAATAAAGTAGAAAACATCTCCAACAGAATAGATGACATGAAACATAGTTTTGAGGTGTGAAGACAGAGTAGACACAACAGAAGTAATCCCCTAAAAATTCAAGCAACAGGAAATGAATTTACAAGAACTTTAGGCTACAATCAGAAAACCTAATTTGTGGCTGATAAGTAAAAGTATTGAGGAGGAAGGAGAAGAGCAGATGTAGGAAATATATGTACCAGAATTATAGCAGAAATTTTCCCAAATATTAGAAAAGAAAAGCCTGGGCCAGTTGTGTGGCTTAGTGGTAGAGTGCTGGCCTAGCATGCAGAAAGCCTGGGTTTGATTCCTTGGTATATACACAGAAAAAGCTGGCAGTGTGGTGCTATGATTGAAGTGACAGAACTATAGCATTGAGAAAACTCAAGGACAAAGTGGTACTGTGGCTCCAGGGGTAGGCTGGTAGCATTGAGCTGAAGAGCTCAGGGACAACGCCTGGGCTCAGAGTTCAAGCCCCATAACCCACAAAATAAAAATGGAAGAGAAAGCTCAAGGATAGTGCCAGGCCCTGAGTTTTAAGCCCCAGGACTGACCAAAAACAAAAACAAACAAAAAACCATACATCTACGTATAAGAGGCATTTAGAACACACTACAGACCAGACCCAACAGAATCTCCTTTTGCCACATTGTGATCCAAACTAGTTCAATAGAAAACAAGGAGAGGATACTTAAAGCTGTGAGAGACGAAAGACTACCTATAAAGGAAAATCAGTTAGAATAATTGCCGATTTCTCAACTGAAACCCAAAAAGCAAGGAGGGCTTGGCATGATGTATACCAAGCATTGGATATAAAGAAATATCAAAAATACCGTACCCACCAAACTTTCATTTATAACGGATGGCCAAATAAAATCATTCCATGATAAACTAAAACAATTGAATACCACCAAACCAGAATTACAGAAGATACTCAAAAGATGTCTTACAAACAGCAAACCAACGTGAACACAAAATATATAAACTAGACCCTGCCTGATGAGCAGATATGAGACACAATCCCTAAAAAGGGAGAATGTGACAGGCACTATCACTTACCTCTTAGTTCTAATGATAATGATGGGTTCAGTTCTCCAATCAAAACACATAGGTTGGCTGGTAGGATCAAAAGGCATAGGACCCATCCATCTACTGCCTCCAAGAGACACATTTAGCCAACAAAAACAAGTATCTATTTCAGGTAAAAGGTTGGAACAAAGTCTTTCAAGCAAATTACCCTTTTAAAAAGGCTGGAATAGTAATACTATTTCCAGATAAAACAGACTTCAAATTAAAACTAGTAACAAGATATAAGGAAGGACACTACATATAAAGGCAACTCTACAGCAGGAGGACATAACAATTCTCATTATCTATGTACTGAATGCTGGAGCTCTCAATTTTATCAAACAAATACTACTAGACTGAAAAACACACACATCCAAACACATTGATTGTTGGTAACTTCAACCCATCATCACCTCTGGATAGATCAACCATGCAAAAACTCAAAAGAATGTTCAGAGCTAAATAACTGCATTGAACAGCTACATCTAACAGAATCTACATTATCTTTTTTCCAATCAGCAGTATCACAATATATATTCTTCTTGGCAGCCCATGAAACATTCCCCCAAGCAGACCTATCCTAGGTCAAAAGGCAAATCTCTGCAAATACAAAAAAACCAAACTCTTCCCTTTAGCCTGTCAGACCACAACAGAATACAATTAGAGCTCAATAACTACAGCCATCACAGAAAACACTCAAATTCACTGAAACCGTGTAGTACATAACAGACTGGTCTGTGGATCATGGAAGAGGTAAGGGAAATTCAAACATGTCTGAAATCTAGTATAATACACAAAATACCAGTTCCTATGGGACAGAACAAAGATAGTACGCAGAAGAGAGATTATAGCTATGCATCAACAAATTAGAGAAATTTCAAATCAATACTCTAATGATGCATTTCAGGCTCCTAGAAAATGAGGAACAAGGGGCCAGGAATTTGGCCTAGTGGTAGAGTGCTTGTCTAGCATGCATGAAGACCTGGGTTCGATTCCTCAGCACCACATACGTAGAAAAAAAACAGAAGTGGTGCTGTGACTCAAGTGGTACAACTCTAGCCTTGAGAAAGTACAAGGACAGTGTTCAGGCCCTGAGTTCAAGACCCAGGACTGGGAAAAAAAAAAAGAAAAAGAGGAACAAGCCAAATCCAAAACTAGAAGATTGAAGAAAAATTTTAAATTAGATAGAAATAAATGAACTGGAGACTGAAATAACCAGGTTTGATTCCTTGGTATCACCTACATAGAAAAAGCTGAAGTAGTGCTGTGGCTCAAGTGGTAGAGCTCTAGCCTTGAGAAAGCCCAACAACAGTACTCAGGCCCTGAGTTTCAAGCCCTGGGTCTGGCAAAAAAATAAAAGTATACAAAAACATGGAAAAGACAACTTAGGAGTGGTGGCAAATGCCTGTAATTCCAGTACTCAGGAAGCAGAATTTTAAGCTTGAGCTGGGTATAGAATTGAGGTCTGGACTAGCCTTGGTGGTTATATAGCAAATCCTAGAGAGGAAGGATGGAGAGAGGGAGAATTGAAAAGGCAGAAAAGACAAGCCATAGATTGGCAAATACATTTGCAAAACACATTATCCAGAAAAAAGACTTCGAATCCAAAATACACAACCACTTCCAAATCTCAAAAACACAAAATAAAGAAAATATGCAAAAGGAGTTAAAAAACAGAACATTTATACATGTTAAATAATACATGACAAGGTGTCTGACATCCATATGATAAGGAAATTTGCCAATTAACACCACAATAACCAATTCCATCAATTATAACATAGTCTCCACAGAAAATGCTTTGGTAGTTACCAGTTTCCTGTAAAGCTAAATACACAGCATGTCCAGTATGTGTCACTTCTCAATTCTACAAACTGAAGTTCATACACAGAGCAGCCTTATTTGTAATCAAGACCCAAATGTTCTTTAAAGTGTGAAAGTATACAAACCACTATACATTTGTATACTACAATGCTACTCAACCAGGAAATGAACCAACTTTGGGAACACATGACATGAATCAAAAAATACTTGATACCAAATGAAAGCAGGTACTCTGGAAAGGGTGTCCTGTGCAATCCTATTTACATAGCACTTTGGGAGCAGGCAGGAACAACCATAACAGAAAGAAACAAATCAGTAGTTGGTTAGGGACTGGCAATGGGGGAAAGGACTAAAACCACAACTACTACTCAATTTCTCTGTGCAAAGGTTCTTGCCTATTATTAGCCCGTGCTATGTACCATGGTCTGAACATGTGCTTCAGAAGCCCCTGTGCTGACGAGTTAATCCCCCAACTCCATATGCTAACAGTTTGGAAGTGGGGGCTTTGAGAGGGTATGAAGATTAGAAAAGGGAAGGGTACCTGTGGCTTTATAAAAAGCCAGTCATGGAAGTAAACTAGGTAGACTTAGTTTCTATGATTGTCCACACTTTCATTCTGATTTCCTCCTCTCAAAAAAAAAAAAAATCTCTAAGCCCCAGATCTCCTGGTACTTTGTCCTACTCCTTCAGTATATCTCTCTATTACCAGAACCTAAAAAAGAAATCCACAGTTTTCATCAGTTTACATCAATGTCAATACCTTGTTCACACATATATTCAGTCAATTGGTATTTTACTGAGCACTTACTACAGGCTTGTTACTGGACTAGACAATGAAGATAAAATAGCAAAGGAAACATAGTTCCTCAAAGGTAGCCTATATTTAGAAAAAGTCCTGCAATTGTAATAGAGTACCAATTCTGATGTGAGACTTCCCAGAAACTGTGGAATATTTTCAGGACTCAGATCTATCCTCAAGGACTTACAGCAAGGATAACTTGAACAGGGTTACAGGCTCCACATAAACAGAAAAGGCTGGAAGTAGTGCTGTGGCTCAAATGATGGAGTGCAAGCCTTGAGCAAAAGCAGCTCAGGGACAGTGCCCCAGCCCTGAGTTGAAGTCCCAGGACTCCCCCAAAAAAGTTACTTTTTCGTAAGCTATTTACATTCCCCAACCCATGGCCTCTCTCCATTATCTTTGAAGTCAGCATTGCAGAATTTTCCTATCTCCTTTTCCTGCTTGTTCATTCCCACTTTTCTCTATTATGGGATCAGAAAAGAGCCTAGCTATGCAATCAGGGCAGAACCATTCCACCTATGGAGGGTCAACATTCCTCACTATGACCTTGAGCAGTCTCCAAGCAGGCTCCTAACCACAACATCATGACCTTGAGCAGTTGCAATCCAGCCCCTGGGTATTAAATCATGGTCATTGGCCTCCGGAAGACACATGGAGAGCTCCTGTAGACTGTGTGGAAGCACTGATCGGGTCTGAGCACTGGTGTAGTCTGCAGGATAGCCAAAGATATCAAGAGCCACATAGCTCTCTCCTAGAGACATCTTATGAACACTCAGGTGGTGCCCTACCATGGAAGCCCTCTCATTTGTGAGAACTCTGCTTAGCTTTTTCTTTTTCTGTTCAGTCATGGGGCTTGAACTTTGGGCCTAGATGCTGTCCCTGAGCTCTTCAGCTCAAGGTTACTGTCCTATCCCTTGAGCCTCAGCCCCACTTCTCATTTTCTAGTGGTTAACTGGAGATAAGAGTTTCACATTCTTTAGTGCCTGGGCTGGCTTTGAACCTCAATCCTCAGATCTCAGCCTCGTGAGTAGCTAGGATTACAGGTGTGAGCCACTGTGCCCTGCCCTGCTTAGCTTTTTCTTTAACAAAACTCTGGCACCTTACTTTCCTATCTGTGGAGTTATTTTTTAAGACCCTATAGATGGAGAATTTGATCCAGGTGTGGCAACTTTCAGGTATCAATCACATGTTTGGACAAAGATCCTCTCTCCTCCTTTAAGGGGCCTTGTTATTTAATTGGACACACCCACACAATGCAGGCGCTCCTCACCCCAAGATCCTCAACTGAATTACATCTCGGAAGTGCTTGCTTTCTACCACGGCAGAGGACAATGGGATCCACAGGTTCTGAGGGTTAGGATGTGGATATCTTGGGGTTTCCCTAATTCAGCCTACCATAGTTTCAAAGATCTCCAGTTTCTTTAATTTAATTTTTTATTTTAATGTATAGAGGGTTACAGTTATATTCGCCAGATAGAAGGTGCATTACTTCTCACACATTGATACCCCTTCTCATGTTTTTGTCTCCATTTCCTTCCCCCCACCCTCTTCCAATCATCTTGTTTTCTCCCCTTCCCTTTCCTATTTCAGACAAATAAACCTATATACAATATACCAGGTAACGAAGTCAGATACTGTAGCAATATGAGATTAACCAAAGGGCAACAATGGAGAAGAGAAATAAGATAGTGCATTAAGAACAACAATCACTCAAGATAAAGCTCTTCTTTCCATATCCTAAAGATCCTTTCAGTTAGCCTCATCCTATATGGCTTTCTGTATCTAGGTTTTGCACTATTGTAATCCTCTGCTAGGAGGGATCTCTGGGTTTTTAAAGCCTGGACAGACATGAGAAGGGCTATCAATGTGTGAGATGTAATGAACCTACCACCTGGCAAATGTAACTGTAACCCTTCTATATATTACCCCAACAATTAAAAAAAAAAGCCTGGTGGGGGGAGGGAAATGGGGACCAAGACATGACAAAGCGTATCAATGTATGTGAAGTAATGCACCTTCTATCTGGTGAATATACTGTAACCCTCCTATTAATTACAATAAAAAATATATGAAAAAAAAAAGCCTGAACAGACCCATAGATCTAGAAGAATCCTTAGTGATTATTCTGTTTGTTCTGCTAATTTCACTCCCGGGTAACTTTCCCTAAAGTCAAGCAAAAAGTAAAACCTTATTTCAACAAGAAAAACTTAGTGGTGTAGAGGAAGCCTAGATAAAAAGAGCTGAAGGCATGGCTCAACTGGTAGAGTGCCTTGTGCTTAATCAAGGACAGGCCTTAAGTTCAATCCCCCCTCAAAACAAAACAAAAAACTAGTGTAGGAAGAAGAATAAAAAATACCCCCCCCAAAAGCAAGCTAAAAATATAAAAAGAACACAAAATAGGGAAACAGGGAAAGAAATAGTTAAGATTCTTTCCTCCTTAGTAGGGTTAAGGCCAAACTGTTTTTAATTATTGACACAATGGATATGAGGGGAAAATGACTCAGTTGGTGATGAAACCAACTCCAACTCACACACACACACAACTCAACAGCAGCAATAAGCAACAACAGTGTATCAAGAAAAATTAAAACTAACCAATTGTAAATTTTAGGGATTCTAGTGGCACTTGAGCCACAGCACCATTTCTGGCTTTTTCTATGTGTGTGGTACTGAAGAATCAAACCTGGGACTTCGTGCATGCTAGGCTAACACTGTACCCTTGAGCCAAGCCCTACTTTCCGTTTTTTAGAGGTTAATTGGAGATAAGTGTCTCAGGTCCTTTTGTGCTAGGCTGGCTTTGAACCTTGATCTCAGCCTCCTGAGTAGCTAAGATTACAGGCCATGAGCCACCACGCCCGGCTAACCAGTATTTTTGTCTATGCACTAGCCAGGATAGCCACATTCATCTTAAAAACCTATATTTAAGAGATCAATAAATTGCTTCCTTCCACGTCTCTTATTTTCACACCCATGCATCCAACAGCCTACCGAAATCTCGGCTTGGATCTCCCATAGACATTTCTCTAATACGTCCAGAACTGAACCCCTGATTCTCTCTCCCGAAACCTCAATCAAGGATACCATCTTTCACCTGGCCAGGATCAAGCGCACGAGGCACCGTGGGGGCCAGGCAGACGGAAGCGAAAGCCTTCAGCTGCAGGGACTTGAGAACAGGCCTTTAGGAGGGCACCGAGGGAGCCCCCCCAACCCTCCGGGCTGCAGGCCGGCTCACTGGGATAGAATGCCTCCGTCCCTCCAGGGCTGGGCGCTTCATACAGGGGAACTCACCCGGGGTCGTCGTTGAGGGTCTATGGCAGCGCGCCTCAGGCTTGGTTGCCTGGATTTAGTAATTCCAACGTGACTTCCTGGTTCCGGTACTGTTTGAGAGGCGCATCAACACCTTACTTATAGTGACTTCACAGTCCCATATGCAAATGTGGGGTTCACATTTGCCAAGACCCGTGTCTCCACGCTGGAGGCCTGCTGAAGTCCTGCAACCCGTGCCTGGGCGTGGCTTGGACGTTGTGTGGGTGTGTCCCTGCGTGATGAGGGCGTGGCCAGGTGGTGTGTGGGTGTGGCTCTGTATAATGTGGGCGTGGCCAGACGTAGTAGGGGAAAAAAAGAGACAAATGTGGGTGTGGCCGAATGTGGTCACAATGGACGTGGTCTCAGAGCAAGAATGGACCCCCAGCCTAGGCACAGAGCCCCACAGTAAATAAGTTTAATGGTGCTGGGGGTAGAGCCCAGGGCCTCAGAACCCTGAATAAGTTCTAATCATACTGACACGGTCTGTTTTGGTTTATATAAAAATAAGTAAAATCTTTGTTTTTGTTACTCATTTCACACATTAACCATTTTTTTGTAATCAAATTCCAGCTTTTTTTTTTTTTTTTTCTTTTGCTAGTCCTGGCACTGTTCTCAAGGCTAGTAGTCTGTCACTGGAGCCACAGTACCACTTCCCGCTTTTTCTAGGTATGTGATACCAAGGAATTGAACCCAGGTCTTGGTGCATGCTAGCTAGGCAAGCACTACCACGAGGCCAACCTTCTAGCAAATTACAAATTTTTAAAATTTTTTCTTCCACTCTCTCCTCCTCCTTTACTATTTTATCTTGTTCATTATCTTTGAGGCTTTGGGCCATTTCTCTCTGATCTCATTTCTGAGCTCTAGATCCTTATAGCCTACTGCAGATTAGCTGTCTTCACTAGCATTCTGCTACAAATACCTTACACTCAGTAAACCATAACATAAATCAATCCTACCCTTTCAAAAGTAAACCATAACATAAATCAATTCTACCCTTTCAAATCTCTATATCTGTGACCTCAAATCACTAAATGACAAGGTGTGAAACCAGTGTTTCATTTTTGATACCTCCCATTCCTTTGCAGACTCTGACAGTTCTGTTCACTGTATTATTTCTGTTCACTTGTGTTTATCCTATTCTCTTGTTGAACTTTAGGGCCCACTAAACCTCTACTCAACTCTGTGTGCCAGCTACCTGGGCACGGGAACAGACTTCCAAAGAACCATACTACTTCCAGTTTACTTCCCCCTAAACCACTTAAACAACTGGTGATTTAAAAAATCTAAATCTGACCATGCTTAAAAATTTATTGCTAGGTTAATGTTTAAACTTAAGTCCAATCTTGCATTTTTCTCCATTCTCTCTTCCATTTTCACTTAAGACTGTGACCACAGCAGAACTAAACCTCTCAAGTGTTCTTTTACACTGTCCTGTGTCTTGGTACTGGGCCTCAGCTTGAGAGCTCTTGATCTAGCTCAGCTTTCCACTCATGCTGGTAGTTTACCTCTTGAGCCATGCCTCTATCTCTAGCTTTTACTTTGTTGTTGTTGTTGTTGCTACAGGTAAAATCCTTGCAGATTTTTGTGTCCAAGTTGGCTCTAAGCTGCAGTTCTCAGGTCTCAGCCTCCTGAGCAAGTAGGATTATAAGCATGAACCAGGGTGCCCTACTTTGTCCATTGTCCTTATCATGCTGTTCTTACATCCATACCCACTCTAACTCCCATCTTCCACCTGGTTAACTTTCTCAGTTTGAGTCTACGGTCAAAAGCTGTCTTCATGGGGCCAGGAGTGTAGCCTAGTGGTAGAGTGCTCACCTAGCATGCACGAAGCCCTGGGTTCAATTCCTCAGTACCACATACACAGAAAAAGCTGAAGTTGGTGCTGTGGCTCAAGTGGCAAAGCATTAAGCCTTGAGCAAAATGTGTCAAGGACAGGGCCCTGCCCCTGAGTTCAAGCCCCAGGACTGAAAAAAAAAAAAGCTGTCTTCAATCATTCCCATCTGTTCCTTACCAGAAGACCCAAGTATCTCCAACTGTGTTTTCTCTGTTTCCCTCTCAAAAAACCTCTTATTACAATATTAGCCACCCTGCTGAGGTCTTATGATCTATATGCTGGTGGCTAAGCCATATCAGATTCATTATCAGTACCTACTGAAATGCTTGGCACAAAAAATAAAAATGAAATGCTTGACATATGCCAGCCAGTTGGTTAAATTAACCCCAGGAAATTGCTCATCCACCTACCCTTAACCTGAATAAAGCAGTAATATTGAATTCTTTCTGACCTAGCTGATTTCCCTGGAGTGGGTCTCCTAATGACCACTTGTAATGACATGGTACTATGAAAGAGAGATTCGTGATTTTGATTGGTGATAGTGTATGTAAAATAAGGTAGGTTGAGTGAGCCTTACAATATTTACCCTCTGGAGTTAGTCTGAGATCGCTTAATCTTGACACACCATCATTATGCAGTCAGTACCTCTGAGGTTAGTTAGCAATCAAAACGTTAAGCATTAAACGTTTTCTAGTATGCACCTTCTGAAAGCCTATTTTGACTGCTTGAGAGTTGTCGCTTATATTTTTTTATTTTTTTATTTTTTTTTCCAGCCCTGTGCTTGGGCTTAAGGCCTGAGCACTATTCTTAGGTTTTCTCAAGGCTAGAACTCTACCACTTGAGCCTCAGCACCAATTCCAGCTTTTTCTATATATGTGGTACCAAGGAATCGAACCCAGGTCTTCGTGCATGCTAGACAAGCACTCTACCACTAGGCCAAACTCTTGGCCCTCTTCTATTTTATTAACAGTGTAAAATAAACCATTGTTTTTGGTCCTAGGTTTGAGTAAAGATGGCCTAGTCCTATTTATTGCTCTTGGTTTTAAAGGTTGACATGGCAAGATGCAAGGCAAACAAAACTGGAGTTTTGCAAAACAGAACATTGAAGAGATTATCAAATGTCTCATTTCAAATAATGTACTTAGTACATTTCTGTGGGAAGATTAAAACGTGGCTGTCAAACATGAGTAATTCAAGTAGACTTGATGTGGTTTTGTAAAGACCACAGATGCTCACGTCACAGCATTATCTGCCCACTGTAGGAGTCAGAACCTTTTCTGACAAAGTGGTTGCTTAACATAAACATTGCCATTTTGATAAGGGGAGCTGCCATCTTATAAGAAAGATATTTGAATTAAGCTACATCTTGTTATAAGAACTGATTCTTCTAGGCACTGGAGGCATGTCTCAAGTGACAGAGAATTGTTTTTCTCAAGTCTTGACCAGTTGTCCTGGTTTGGGTTGATTGCTTTTCATCTCTTTAAAACTAGCCAATCATACAAGATTGTGAACCTAAGTTCTAACCTATCAGAAGGCAGGAAATGTGTCAAGGATAAAACCTGGGTGAATTTCCATCCAGCCTGTGTACTTACTTGGCTTCTTGTCAGCAGCACTCTCTTCTGCAGAAAGAAAATCTTGCCAAGATTTTTTCAGGTTGGTGTCCTTTTCCCTACATGACATCCAATATCCCAAGCCAATTCCAAGATTACAAGTGCAAGGCCCCGAGTTCAAATGGAGAGTGCCACCAACAAAGAAAAAAAACAAACTAAATTGTAATACCCCAGCCATTTTGAGGAGCCCTGAACCTCTCAGCAATAGAGCTATCAGCAGTGAACCAAACCAGGAGTCATTTTAATAGCAGCTCAGTGGCTCTCCACCTTGGGGCTGAGCTCTTAAGGGTAAACATCACACACAGGTGATCATAACTCCACACAGGTGGTCATCACCATATGATGTCACCTTATGATGTGCACAGTCAACGACAAGGATAGGACCACACACAGGTGGTCAAGTAAGTTAAGCATTTTTTACAAAAACAAAAACCATTTGGCACCTAAGCCTGCCAGGTGATTACAAAACCAAAAGTTCCCATTGATACTTGGGAAAGATTTTTTTTGTTTTTCCCAGCAAAACAGCCTTAATTTTATAGAGTTGTTACTCATCTAATTAAACTGTCCTTTCGCCATGAATACTGTTGAGTCTAGTAAGTCCTGTCTAGTCTTAGACAAAAAAAGTGTGAGCTTAGACACACACACACACACACACACACACACGCATGTGCACATGTGCAAACATGCACACACTTCAAGAAGGGCACATGCCTAGCAAAGTATATCACTTTGCTATGCCTAGTATATCACTGCACACATATCCATACACATACTTACTTTTCAAACTACAACCTGAAAGATGTACTCATTTCTTTAAAACTTCTGTAGAAGAAGCCTCATTTGTCCAAAAGTTCCCCTAAGAAACAAAGTCACTGAAGGAAGTTTTTCCTCGTGATCACCGTTAACCTGATCACAGAAAACTTTGCTCAAGAGAGCCCAAGAGAGCTTGCAATACATTCTAGAAGGTCTATTTCAAATATGTGACAATCAATCATACATATGCACGTACATAAAACATTTATGGTTTAGAATCTAGAGTGGGCCATGTTCGTTCACCTAGGCCTTTGTGTGCAGAAGAGATTTCTCAGCTCATGTCATCGTTCCTAGTTCCTTAGTGTGTAGTCAAGCTAATAGCTTGATTATTTGTACCTTTCTCATTCCTATAGGAGTAATAGTTAAGGATATTTTAAATGGTAGTTATCTAAATTTACAAAATGAAAAAGGAGATTATCAAAAAAAGAGACAAACTTAGGACTTGTGGGTACATATATAACTCTACAAAGCTAAATGCCTTAAGCAAGCCAATTCCTTTGAAGGCCCAATCCACAGAGAATTAAGTCTTCTGCCAAGCAAAAAATTCTCACTCAAACATAAAAAATGAACTACATTTTTTCTTTTGCGGTGCTGAGGCTTGGACTCAGGGCCTGGACTACACCTGGGCTTTTGTGCTGAAGGCTGGTTAGCACTCCCACCACTTGAGCCTCAGCTCTACTTCTGGCTTTTTTGTACTTTTCAGTAGTTAACTGGAGGTAAGAATCTCACAGGGGGCTGGAAATGTGGCTTAGTGGTAGAGCATGTGTGAAGCCCTGGGTCTGATTCCTCAGTATCACATAAACAGAAAAATATCAGAAATGGCACTGTGGCTCAAGTGGTAAAGGGCTAAGCCTTGAGCAAAATAAGCTCAAGGACACTTTCCAGGCCCTGAGTTCAAACCCCAGGACTGGTGCAAAAACAAACAAGAGCCTCTGAGACTTTTCTGCCTGGACTGGCTTTGAACCTTGATCCTCATGATCCTTGGATCTCAGCTTCCTGAGCAGCTAGAATTATAGGTATAAGCCTCCCATGCCTACAATTTTTCTTGTTTTGTTTATCTGCTATTACTGATACTTGAACGCAGAACTTGGCCGGCCTCTCAGTGGCTAATTGGAGATAAAAGCTTCACAGAATGGATTTTCCTACCAGAACTGGCTTTAAATCAGGACCCACAGACTTCAGCCTAAGTAGCTAGGAATACAGGCATGAGCCACCAGCACCCAGTTTAGTTCTAAAATGGGCAGAATTCAAGCTGATTGTGTATTACCTATGAATGGGATAAAAGTACAGAGAAGCAAGACTGATTTTGCTAAAAGAATGGTAGTTAACCCTTGGAGTTGGGACTATAATGAAAAAGGGAATGAGGTACCATCAGTGTTTCATTTCTGGATTTGGATGGTGAATACATGTGGTATTTACAATTGTTCTTTAAATAGCACATGTATTCTGGGCTCATTTCTCTTAATTTATATTTATTAAAATACATACTAGTGTCTATATTGGTAAAGGGGCATATTATCTGCAACTTAGTCTCAAATGGTTCAGGAAGAACCATTATTAATTATGTCGTTAAAAAAAAATAAAAGGAAGAAGAGACAGCAGTGAAGAAAGACATAGTCCAAGTAGAATATTTTCATCTCCTTTTATTGAAGGAATTAGAAACTTGTGCTACTGAGGCAGCGGCACCTCAGAGCAAGACAAGGTAGTCAGTGGGGCTGACATGACAAGCCACAGTGCTGGCCAGGCATCCTACCACAGTGGAAGGAGCAAAACCACGAAGATAGGAGGAGGTAGCAAACATCCCCAACACCTAGAATAAGCATTTCCACTTTTAGATAGGCCATGCATTTAAACAACAGGGTCCCCTTGTAACTGATCATAATTCATCTCAGGTCATCCGATTCATCGCCAACTATGATAGAGTCTCAGGTTTAGAGACTTTTGACCCAAATATTTAGGCCATCAGAAGATTTGAGTTACAACTTTCGGCTCTTTATCCCAGATGGAAAAAGAGGCTGAGTTCTTGAAATGTCACACGAGTACAGCTGGACAGGTGGTGCTGATGCCCAGCCTTGCTCTAAAAGTAGCTGCATTTTTTTTTTCCCTCCTGACTTTTCACACTGCTCTCACTCAGCATGTGCCCTAGGAAACAGCTCAGTGTTATAAACAAGGACAGAATGGGGGCAGCAGCCTAGGGGAGGCAGGGAATCAAAAGCTGCTACATAGCCAAGACCATTTCACAAAAAAACTAAAAAATTAAAATTAAAAAATAAAAACCCAGCATGGGGAGCGCTATTGGGTCAAGGTCCCTCAAACAGCTGCTAGAAGCACACACAAAGAAAACTGTGTTAGATCTCCCATGTCAGGGTCAGCTGCGCCAAAGTCATGGTCCAGGAAACAGAGCGACTTCATGTCCCTGGCAGGTTACCAAACCCCGTGGCATTCCCAAGCTGTTCTGGTTTTCAAGCACAATGAAGTGTTGGGGGCTGTTTGGTCACAAAAAACAAGCATTGTAGAAATCTCAACAGATTGTAAATTGACAATGTGATCCAACTATCAACTTCCATAGTTAAGAACTGATTGTAAGGGTTAAGCAATGGGGGCAGTTGAGATTTTGCTATGTGGAAACAGGGGTCTAAGGTTTATTCACGTAAACCATGGATTATAAACCATCTTCACATCCACTAATGGGAGGGAATCTCTTCTTTAGAAATGGCCATCATGAGGCTCGTCGTCCAGTTGCAGTTCTCCTCAGTGCTGAACACAGGGCTTCCAAGGACCCAAGTCTTGAGAGCACTAGACCAGGAAACGGGAGAAGCAATGCAAGGAGAAGAGGGCATCAGGGCTGGAATTTCCGAAATGAGCGTTTACTTCACAGACGGCTTGGCACAACGAGGCTGGGGTGGGCAGCATCTTAGTGATTGTTCTTGGTTGCCTCCTTTGCTGCAGCAATCAACGGAGTGAGGCTGGAGAGGGGCTTAGCAATCTTGAGGAACTGATGCTAGACAAGGAAAAAAAAAAAAGAGCAAAACACATAACTATCCTTGTTCCTTAGCAACCACTAATGAAACATAAGGGCATTTGTGTTTCTACCAGATGCTGCCTGAGAGCTTCAAATCACCTTCAAAATCAAAGAATATCTTTTTCCACATTTTGAATAAAGGGGTTAAAGTTACATAGGTCAGGTAAAGAGTATATCTCTTTCTGGACAATGTCACCTGAAGGGTATCTTAACAAATCACTCTGGAAAACTGTTTGGCAGTTATCAACAGATAAAAATCTACCTACCTGTCTCCTAGTAATTCCAAGAGAAATAAGTTCACATAACCACAAAGACACATTTACAGAAACTTTACTGTCACAGTAACTGGGAAGAACACAGAAAAATTAGACAGAAAAATTATGCAGAAGATGAACAAATGATTGAACACTGACGACAAGTTGAATCCCACAGACATGTTGAAAAAGTTAGATACAATAGAGTTCAGATTATATAATCCTATTTCTTATTAGGTAGGACTAAACGATGGTGATAATCAGAATATCTTTAGGAAAGATACTGACTGATCAGAACCTACTGGTATACTGTTCTAGAAATCTGTTTAAAATACTATTTTTAAAACAAGTAGGGTCTCATGAGTTGTCTAGGCTGATCCTGTACTCATTCCTGGGCTCAAGTGACCCTCCTGCTGCAGCCTGCAAAGCTGGAACAATAGGCACATACTAGTGTGCCTAGCTTGGAATCTATGGTGGTATCTGTGGGTCACATTACATCAGGAAAATGGAAAAGGAGGTCTACCTCGTGGCCCAGTGCTCATTTCCTGGTTTTGGGACCCAACCTGCCTGTCACCTGGTTGGAAGGCTTAGCTGTGGTTTGTGATATAAAGTAAGGCTACCTCTGGGACTGGCCCCAAACACTTCCACCTTCTCAGACCTGATTCCCCTTCTTTACCTTCCTCCCCCCGCCCTGCCCATCTTTGTGCTGATAGGCTCCTGCATCCTATATTAGCTAAATGTACTTCCTCAATAAACGAGTTCCTGCCTTGACGGGTCTCCCTGATGCGTCTGATCGTCCTCTGACGAGGGAGGGTTAGGGGGCCGTCAGTCGGCCCTCTCCTTTCTTGGCTCTTCAGGGTCGGGGCATGTTCTTTCTATCCCTCCTGTGGGTCGTGAGGGGCCAAGGACTAAAAACCCCGACAGTATCCTTGAGTCCAGTAAAGCCAATCAATCCACCAAAGGTTTAAATAGTTCTCTCCTTTCCCAAGTCATTTTCATGGGCTGTATTTTGGGCCATGCTTTCAACAGTTGTTTTTTTTTCCCCCATCAGTTGTGGGACTTGAACTCAGGACTTGGGTGCTATCCCTGAGCTCTTTTTGCACAAAGCCAGCACTCCTACTCCTCTGAGCCACAGCACCACCTCTGGTTTTCTGGTAGTTAATTGGACAAGACTAGCTTTGAGCCACTGTCCTCAGATCTCTGCCTCTGAGATGTAGTATGAAAACTGCATCCAAGTTTTCAGTAAATGTGTTAGGTAAAAATGCAAAAAAAAAATCCTTATGCAACTCAAAGCCTCTTATCTAAAAAGGTTATTTTTTTCACATTTAGTGCAAAAGCTTTGTATCATGAAGGTGTAGGACATTTCCTCCATTTGATAAAGAAATGCAGGAATATATAGTTACAATACTTCCTTTTCTGTTATGGCTACCATGAAAGTGAAAAGCAAATGTAATGCTTAAACAAAACTTGTTAACTTGTGTAATTAGCATATCTGATGTGTAGCGATACACAAAGAGAAATATAGACACGAAAGTTCTCTGCTAAAAGCTGATTCATCATCATTTGGGACAGAGGCAGAATATTAGAAGGTAATGAGACAAGACCTTACTATTAAAAGAACAAAAGGTTTTGGCTAAAGCTTGAAGACATAAATGGCCATATCTCATTCTATGAATTTATTTCCACACATGTATTCTCAAGGAGAAACAGATATGAAAACTTTGTTATTTAAGCTGGGCATAGTGGCTCACACTTGTAATTCTCTCTCAGGAGGCTGAAGTTGGAGGAATGTGGTTCAAAGCCAGCCCGGGCACTAAGAATCCTGAGACTCTTATCTCCGATTAACCACTAGAAAACCGGAAGTGGTGCTGTGACTCCAGGGGTAGAGTGGTAGCCTTGAGCTGAAGAGCTCAGGGATATTGCCCAGACCATGACTGACAAGAAAAAAAAACACACAAAAAAGCCCTTTGTTACTTAAAATTCTCAAAGCTTTGGCTTTTAATATTTACCATGTAGAAAAGTTAAAAAAACCACAGTTTTCGGATCATGTTTCTACAACTCTCCTCTGAGTTGACAAAGAAGTAACCCAGCATCCAATTGTTTCTCTGAACAAAGTAAATTTGATAAGCCCTGTAAATCTTCCCAGTTCTGACACTTTTTTAGTGAGTCTGTAGAACAGTGGCCAAAAAGCATACAAACTGAAGCCAGACATAGGCAGAAATGCAGGACCCAAAATTTGTGAGTTATAGAATGCTGAAAAATGTACTAACTTCAATTTTCTCACTATAAAAATGGGAATTACAGAATCTATAATTCAGTGGATTGCTGTAAAGAATACATACATTCAGGTACACATGCATGCATACATATACAAGTGCTAAATATTTAAAATGTGGTAAACTATATTATAATGACTGGCTATATTATTAGGAAGAAAACTCTGGAGGCACTCACTGCAGTTTGGTAGCTAGTCAAGAATGATATCTTCACCAATCTCAGGCTTAGCATAGCGTTGGCACATTTCCCAATGCCTAAGGTTTCTACAATACAACTCATGTGAAAGATAAAGGAGATTCTATATTGGTCTGTTTTTTGCCAGTCCCGGAGCTTGAACTCAGGGCCTGAGCACTGTCCTTGGGTTTTCACAAGCCTAGAGCTCTACCATTTGAGCCACAGTACCACTTCTGGCTTTTTCTATATCCATGGCAGGCAAACACTTACCACTAGGCCAAACTCCAGGCCTTATATTGATCTGTTTTAAGGGTTACTTTGCAGAACTCTGATCTCCCAGCTAACAGATCAATGTTCTATAATTTTTTGTTTTGTTTTTGTTTTGTTGGTCATGGGGCTTGAACTCTGGGCCTGGATGCTGCTGTGAACTCTTCAGCTCAAGGCTAGTCCTCTACCACTTGAGCCACAGTACCACTTCCTGTTCTATAATAAATAACCCCAAATACAAAGATATTTACAATGCAGAAAAATACTTTAAGCTAATCAGATCTGAGTCAGCTCCTGGGTCTGAGATAAAACAGAGATTAACAAAACAGAGATTATAATCCAGTGCAAAGAGATGTTCATAACTAACACAGGGCAGTGAGCTAGGTCCTGCCCTGCCCGCTCTGCTCAGTTACTCTTGGGCTTCGTGATACACAAGTAAGTGACACAGCAGGTAGACCAATCACTACCACAAAGCTGATTAACAGTGATACTTAGAACTAAATCACTAGCAGATGCTTTAACAAAAGGACACTAGAAATGATTGTAATGAGACATAATTATTGAATACAAGTGATAAAGCCTCCTTAAAGGCAGGTTTTGCAATCATATAAAACCATTCTGCAGCTGGGAATGTGGCCTAGCGGTACAGTGCTTGCCTACCATGCACAAAGACCTGTTTTTGATTTCTCAGTATCATATTAAAAAAAAACAAACCCAGAAATGGCACTGTGGCTCGAGTGACAGAGTGCTAGCCTTGTGTAGAAAGTGCTCAAGGACAGTGCCCAGGCCCTGAGTTAAAACCCCAGGACTGGCAAAACAACAACAACAACAAAAAAAAACCCCACACCATTCTGTAACTTCAGGATTAGGTAAGTGGAATTTTAAAATTTCTTGGTAAATCTCTCTCTGAGGGTCTATATAACCTTGTAAACTCTCTACAAACAAGAAGAATATTAATGCAAACATCTGAGGTTTCCAAAGTAACGGTGAACACTCCAAAGACTGCACTAACTAGTCTCTAAACTTGCATTGCTTCGCTAAAAATATCTGAAAATCTAATTTAACTCCTCAGACAGCTGCTCCTTGAGACTCAAACCAACGCTGCCAGATTAATCAGGCAAAACAAAGGAGGTCTTAAAGAAAGATACTGAAGTTCAATAGGAGCTCAAGAAGTAAATTTTAAGGAGGATAGACAGAGGTTTTAACTCTTGCCATGCCAGGGATGGAACTCAGGGCCCTGTGCATATTAGGTAAGTGTTCTATGGCCCTTGTGTGGAGGCACAGTACATAGGGTCAAGCTGACTTTGAACTTATGATCCTATTTTTCTCTGCCTCCTAAGTGGTGGGATTTCGCATTTTACCTTGGGACCTGGATGCTGTCACTAAGCTTTTTTTGCTCAAGGCTAACTCTATCACTTGGGCAACAGCTCTACTTCTAGGGTTTTTTTTTTTTTTTTGCCAGTCCTGGGCTTGAGCTCAGGGCCTGAACACTGTCCTTGGACTTTCTCAAGGCTAGAGCTCTACCACTTGAGCCTCAGCACCACTTCTGGCTTTTTTTTCTATGTATGTGGTACCGAGGAATCGAACCCAGGTCTTCATGCATGCTAGGCAAGCACTTTAACCACTAGGCCAAACTCCCAGCCCCCCCCCCCTTTTTTTTTAAATAGGCATGAGCTACCAGCACCCAGCTGATGTGTAGTTTTAATAAGCTGAAGGAGCTAAAGGACTATTGTGACAAAAAGGTCCAGGGATGACTCCAATACAGTGCAATTGTGAGAGGAAGCCTAGTTCATTATTGACCTCACAGATAAAAATAAAATAGAAAGGGTGATTAGTGATTACTTAGCTTAGGCGCTTCCCTGAGGATGGGTAGTTACCTGCAGGAGCTCTTTAGCTGAGCCTCTCTTTTCCACATCCATCTCGAGACAGCGGTTTAAAAAGTCCCGAAAGATAGCAGACAGCTTCTCTGGGTTCTGAAGTTCTGGGGTCCCATTGGTGGCAATGAGGTACAAGGCCTGTCAATGTAAATGGAGAATCATGTTAAGGTTCAGCTCGAGTTTCACCTGGTCTCCGACATGCCCTCTAAAAAGACGGCCAGCTGCTGAATGCTCAAGGATATAAAGAGGCAACTGTGACATTCTGTAAAGAATATGATCTAAAGATCAGGTTTACCATTTAAAAGCCATATAACTATGTGTTTGCCACCCAATTTCCAACTTCCTTATTTATAAAGTAGTACCTGTGACTTGTGTCTATAAAAAAATTAAGAGTATATTTAGAAAGCACTTCATAAACTTATGAAATGAATTACAGACCTAAACATGATTACTTTTCTTGATTACAGATCTAGAAGGCTTGTTATTTATTTAGCTTGGTGAGTTAAACATTTGCCCACATTCTGGCAGAAATGATTGTTGGTGCCATCACCTGAGTAGTTCAAAAGGTGCCCTCCACCTTTGGGAGAGGATTCTAAGAAGGAATGTTCACTTCCCACATGCCTTTTCCAACTCTTTCTTGGGAAAGGTAAAGAAAAATACAGTAACAGAAAGCTTTTACAAGCGCTCAACACTTTAATTCACAAGGTATTTATTTAGCTCTTTCTCATTTAATGACCACAGTAACTCTAGGTAATAGTCAGGAAGGACTATCACACATATAACTATGCCTAGAATCACACCATTCAAAGTACATGTGCTCTGATTCTATCCTAGGCTTTTGCTTTTCCCAGCACTGGTACTTGAACTCAGGGCCCTGCACTTGCAAGGCAGACCCTCTACCACTGAGCCATACTTTTGATCCTGCTTTCACTGAGATAGGAGTTAACTCCCTGCTCAGGTATGTACCTGGGTGACAGTACAACTACCTTAGGCTTCCCATCATAGCTGGGGTGGATAGGAATGCACCACAATGTCTAGCTTTCCTCTGTTGAGCTGAAGTCTTAAAGACTTATCTGCCTGGTCTGGCTTAGAAATGAAATCCTCTCAGCTTCAGCCTTCCATATAACTTGGGAAGACAGTGAGTCCACCAGTGAGCTCAGTCAGCTACAGGTTGAGAAGACATGAAATTTCTGTCCAGGTCAGTCCCAATTCTCTCACTCCTAGCCCTTCCCAAGGAGCTAGGATTACAGAGATGAGCCATTTTACCTGACCTGACTCTCTTCTCCATCTTATTTGTACCACTCCACTGGCTATTGTCTTCAAATGGGCAAGGCCAGTTGGAGGCAGAGGAGGATGGGTTACATGTGCAGAATCAGAGAACAAAGGTGGGACCAAAGGGTAAAACTGGGAAGTCTCAGTTTGGTACTCTGAAGCCCTTTCCAATAATCAAAACTATCCAAGGATGACGTGAGCATGTAGGTAAGGGTAGATGTTTGCCTACCAGCAACAACACCAATTCCTTTACTAAAGGGGAGATAGATTAAGAAAAACAAAAGCCATCAGAATAACTTCCACAGTTCTCCTAAAACAATATTACCAACCTATGTACATCTCTGTTGATATACTCTGCTTTCCTTTCCTATTACAATAGATTGTCCATGTTTTCTCTAATGCCACTTATCTGCTCCCCCTCATCTAATTAAGACCACTACTCTTGGGGGAGGGAAAGTGGGAAGGGTTAACAATTTTCAGGAAGTAATGTACTCACTACCTTATGAATGTAACTATAATCCTCCTATATATTATCCTGATAATAAAATTTAAATGAAAATAAGACCATCACTCTTGCCATTGTCATCTTTTTTGTGCACGACCATTACCACATCTCTACTGGATGTTTCCAAATTAGCACACAAAATCATCTTTTAATTCACCTCTTTCTAACTTTACTTCATTTATAACTCTTTAGGAAGATCTGTCATCTTCATAGCAAAATTTCTTCAAGAGAAAAAAAGAAACATTAAATACCATCCCAACTTCTACTCTCATAAATTGGGCTTCATCCCTATCATTACTGACAACTGATCTTCAATGTCACTAATAAATTCCATATTGGCAAGTCCAATGTTTATTTCTCAGTCTCATTATACACTGTCACATTTGACACAGTGATCCAGTTTCCTTAAAATATTGTTCTCTGGTGTTCTAGACACACATCTCTGTTTTCTTTGCTGTGCAGGAACTCTTCTTTTTTTGGTGCTCAGGGTTCTGTCCCTCAATTTTTTATTCAAGGCCAGTGCTCTACCACTTGAGCCACAGAGCTACTTCTGGCCTTTTATTTATTTATTTTCTTGGTGGTTAATTGGGGTTAAAGAGTCTCACAGACTTGCCCAGGCTGGCTTCAAACTGTGATCTTCAGCTCTCAGCCTCCTGAGTAGCTAGGATTATAGGCATGAATCATTGATGTCTTGCAGGAACATTTTTATTTGATGTGAGCTCACGTGTCAGTTCTTGCTCTTATATGCTGAGCTTTCGGGAATCCTACTCAGAGAGCTACTGCCTATGCTTATGTCTTCCACTGTTTTCCTGTAGCCATTTCAAAGTTTCAGGTCTCAAGTTATCAGAATGTCTTGAATGTGATAGGAATAATCAAATAGTTACATATTTTGGGGAACAGGGTGCTGAGGCCTTCTATCATACTAAGTAGACACAAATACTGAATTATATATCCTTAGTCCTAACATTGATGTTAAGTTCAACAGTGTCAAGGTTTGCTGTGGTTTTTGGTTTTGTTTTTTTCAGATGGGATCTTACCTGGAGTATCCTCAAACTCATGATCCTGCTGACTCAACTGCACTAATACTGAGATTATAGATGCACAGTAGCACACTCAGTATGAGTGTCTACTTATAGCCATAAAAGATATCTATGTAGGCTGCTCATTCCTGAGTTGAGTTAGCCCTGGCTGGTCAGCGTAATAAACTTTAGACTTTTTTTTGGCCAGTCCTGGGCTTGAGCTCAGGGCCTGAGCACTTTCCTTGGACTTTCTCAAAGCTAGAGCTCTACCACTTGAGCCTCAGCACTACTTCTGGCTTTTTTCTACGTATGTGGTGCTGAGGAATCGAACCTGGGTCTTTGTGCATGCTAGGCAAGCACTCTACCACTAGGCCAAACTCATAGCCCCAACGTCAGACATTTTACAATTAAAAAAAAAAATTAAACAAAAACAGATGTCCATGTGAAAGCCTGATAGAGTAGCCAGAATCCCATTTTTAGGACAAGAGACAGTGGCCCAGAAAATTTGAAATAGGACAAATGACTCACCCTCAGAGGGTTTTCATTGAGGTATGGGGGCTCTCCTTCAATCATTTCAATAGCCATGATGCCCAGGGACCAGATGTCAACCTTGGGTCCATAGGCCTTTCGTGTTACAACCTCGGGTGCCATCCAATATGGAGTTCCCACCATGGTGCTCCTTTTGCTCTGTTCTGGAGTTATCTGTGCACAGAATCCAAAATCGGCTAGACAGAAGGAAGAGAGAAAAAGATAAAATATTTATGATACTCCTTATGCAAGTACTATTGCCTGCCCATGTTTCAAACTCTCTTGGCTCTGCAATCCTTGTCTCACCAACTAGGAGTCACTTGACCACCACCTTTGCTGTCATCTCCTACCCTATTCCCTGTTCACCCTCAACAGAGCAGGAGGACAATAAGAAACATCATCTCTAGCTTCCGACCTTTTCAAACTAGAAAGTCCAGAGATTGACATCCAAATAACACATTTCAGTCATGACTGCTTGACCCAATTGTGTGTGTGTGTGTGTGTGTGTATCTGTCTTTCTTTCTTTTTTTTGTTGGTCATTGGGCTTGAACTCTGACTCTGGGCCTGGCACTGTCCCTAAGCTCTTCAGCTACAACGCCACTTTCTATTTTCTAGTAGTTAATTGGAGATAAAAGAGTCTCATGGACTTTAGTGTCTAGGCTGGCTTTGAACCTCAATCCTCAGATCTCAGCCTGAGTAGCTAGGATTACAGGTGTGAGCCATCAAGCCTGGCAATAAATAATTCCTTATAATTAAAAATTATTACAAGAATCTCACACTAGACTGAAAATTCTTTGAAGGTTGGGAAAACATACCCTCAGTGCCCACCACAACATATTGCAGAATAGTTATTCAACCAAAATTTGTTTGTTTAAAGTAGAAAAGAATGGGAGAAACCATAAAAAAGATATAGGGTAATACTGGGGAATATACACTTCTTTACAGAGTCCACAGTATTCCCTGAAATAACAGACTCTGGTGGTTGTTGTAGTGATTGTTAAATGATTAATTATAATCCCACGGAGAAGGGCTGTACAAGGAGAAAAGTGTTATCATTCTCTTTGTCAATTCCTTATTTTTGTGCCAGTCTTGGCACAGATCCTAGGCATTATCCCTAAGCATTTTTGTTTTTATTTTTTGCTCAAGGCTAGTATTCTAACTCTTGAGCCACAGCTCCACTTCTGGCTTTTTTTTTTTGCTGCTTAATTTGAGATAAGAGACTCATAGGACTTTTCTGCCTGCACTACTTCAAACTGTGACCCTAGATCTCAGCCACCTGAGTAGATAGGATTACAGGCATAAGCCACCAACACTAGGCTCTTTATTTTTATTTTTTAAATTACCCTTAAGTAGTTGTATGAAGGGATTTCAATTCAACATGTTAATTTGTGAGTACAATGCATCAATGTCACCCTTTCATCACTGTCCCTTCATTCCTTTTTTCCCCCTTTCCCATCATTTTTAAGACTTACTTAACTTGACAGAGCCATCCATTCCCAAAAGAATATTGTCGCTCTTGATGTCTCTGTGAATGACTTGGTTTGAATGCAGGAACTCTAGGGCCTGCAGACACTGTTGAAGTGGCACAGGTACAGGGAGAAAAAACAAAAACAAAAACATATGAAACAAGACAGGAGAAAAACAATGAATCCAAAGGACTGGCTTTAGAATGAACCAAGACTTTTCTTAGCTAAGGATTTTTTTTGTTTTTTTTTTTTTTTGCCAGTCCTGAGCTTGAGCACAGGGCCGGAGCACTGTTCTTAGACTTTCTCAAGGCTAGAGATCTAATACCTGAGCCTCAGCACCACTTCCAGCTTTTTTCTATGTATGTGGTACCAAGGAATCAAACCCAGATCTTTGTGCAGGCTAGGCAAGCACTCTACTACTAGGCCAAACTCCTGGCCCTGCTAAGGATCTTTTAACATTCCATGCTATCTTTCATCTTTTAAGCTTCCTTTAAGCAAACATGTTCTTTCTATGTATTTTCATGTTTGAGCAAGTAGACATACAGAAGAGAGAGTAGAAGCAGTGAGGATAACCATGATGATAGAAATGATAAAATACAAGGCACTATGGTAGTGCCAAGACTAATTTCTCCCACTTCCCCAGAGCCCAGGCTGCAGGCTCACTGGATGCGTATCTTGTGAATAGGAAGACAGAGGCCACTTCCTGCTCAAGGCTTCTTTGCCCTTAGTCTTACCTCACGGCACACAGCAGCAATCTGTCCTTCATCCATACAGGTTTCTGTCACCACATCTGTCAAGGAACCTCCAGCCAAGTATTCCATGACAACCCATAGCTCATCTCCTACAAGGTAACTACAGGAGAACAGACAAAGGATAAAAATAATCAAAGGATAAGGAGCCATGCACTGAGTTTCAAAGGCTAAGGAATACGCATACAGAGTAAAACTGTAGCTTGATCAGCTGTGGAAGTCTAGATTCCTTTACTTTGGAGAAAAGCAAATCTGTGATAAGAAACACCAACTTTAAAGCATTTAAGCATACTCCTGGAAAAAGTACATATCTTTTGTGAAACCCCAAAGGGCAGAACTAAGAACATTATATAGGACATAGTGTTGGAATATAATAAAACCATATTTCATCACAATATAACTTTAGCCATCTACCCATTTCATTACCCATCCAGCTATGCTCCTAGAATTCGAAGGACTAGAATGACTCCCACAGCTCTCAAAGCATCTAAGCAGCATAAAGACATTCGAAAAGGCGGAAATTCAGTCTATGTTAACAATATTAGAAAGAACCATTTTTTTGTTTGTTTTGGTTGGTTGTGGGGCTTGAACTTTGGGCCTGGGCGCTGGCTCTTCAAGTCTAGTGCTCTACTACTTGAGCCACAGTGCCACTTGCAATTTTCTGGCAGTAAACTAGAGATAAGACCCTTCAGAATGTTGCTTCTCACTGTCCCTGTGCAAACAAGAAAACTATTTATGAACTAGAAAGTGGGCCATCACTAGACAGTGAATCTACTAATGCTATGCCTTGAATTTCCCAGTTTGTGTTGCTTCTAAGTCACTTAGTCTTTGGTCTAGCCCACTTGAACGAAGATCAGTTATCAGTTATCAAAAGATAACTGTTATCAGTTATCAAAAGATAACTGTGAATTGGGTAAAAAGTTATCACTACCATGAGCCTAATCTTTCTATAATGAACAAACAATACACATTTAGAATCTCTCACCCTTAGACTCACTGGGGGAAGACAAGGAGGATCCAAGTGACTATCTGTGGGCACTGAACAGGGCCCCTTTTGTCTGCATTATGACATGTCACTGTCAAAGCAAAGACAAAGCAAACCAGACTCAAGATGTCTCAAACACTTCATGGTTCCTGTCGGGGTCCTTCATCCCCAGTCCCTCTCTACTGGGGGGGGGAATATGGGGAAAAACACACCCAGACCAGGCCAAGCCGCGAAAGGAAGGGGCCCACTGTCCTCCTGCGCTCAGCCTTCTTACCCCGGAGCACGAACAGAGACACCAAGCAGCTTCATCAAGACAGGAAGATCTCTCTCCCTTTATTCCCTAAACCCCTCCTCCTTATATTGGGTGAGGGAGCCTATCAGTATACAAGATGGACAGGACAAAGAGATCCACGTGTTTTATCCCTACTACAAGCCTCAGCAGAAAGTTATTAGACATGGTGTTACTTGGCCCCCAAAAATTCCAATCTGCACATTAAAAAATTCTATCTCAAAGGAAAGCTCCAAGACTGCACATTTGGAAAAGAACAGGGTTGGAATTTTTCTCTGGGTCATCTCACAAAACCCACAGGTCCTCACTTGAGTTCTCAGATTAAGGATACCCTCATCTGTATTTAGAGGTATTTTTCCCCCATATCAGACCAGGTGTTATTTGAAGGCTTAGAGTGAGTGCTGTTTACTTCTGATTCCATAGTATAAGCCTCTGGTACATTAAGGTATGATCAATAAACACACCTACAGGTCTTCCGATCTCACTCCCAGAACATGAATCCTTCATTACTATGGTCCTACATTTTACTGTTTTTGTGCCTGTAAGATGGAAAATCAATTTATAAGATATGTCATATCCTTATTGACAGCTGTTGTGGATTAAATATGGTCTGTTTCCAGGAATTCTTGCACGATTTTATTCACTTACATCATATATTAATGGTAGTAAGAGAACAGAACCTTAATCTGACTACAGTTTTTAAAGGTGAAGATTCTGGAAAGTGATTAGGTTTAGATGAAACCACCACGATCAAACCCTGCTGGCTTCCTAAGAGGAGGACCAGATGCATAGACATAAACACACATGCTCCCAGTCTCCTGCCAGGTGCTGCTCTGCAGCGCCACAGGACTCTTTCAGCAAGAAGACCATTACTACAGGAGGCTCCTAGACTTCGTTCCTCTAAAACCAGGAGCCCAAATACATCTCTTTTCTTTATGAAGTGAGCCACAGTGCCACTTGTGGTCTTTTCTGTCTACATGGTACTGACAAATCAAACCCAGGGCTTCACGTATGCTAGGCAGGTACCCTACCACACTCCCAGCCCCTATAATACATTCTTAAGGAACTTAAAGATAAGTAATAACTATAGAGGATTCTTTAGCGCTACTTAGGACCCATGTCAAAGACACACAGCCATCTTCAAGAATAAAGCTTTCTCCTGTAGAGCCACCAACTTCATATATATAAGGAAGGTCAAAGTCCAACTCATTTCCTCTTTAAAGATACCAAAAAGAAAGCACAAAACAATACTTGGGAATGTGGGACAGGCAGAGGTAGCTGGTAATGCCACCCAAGTGTTAGAAAGAAACTCAATGAACACCCTAGTTTCACTTGCTCATTCACTAATTTTGGAAGTCATGTAGCTAGGTGATACATTGTCTCCCAGTAGAGTTGATGTAAATTAAAGATACCACCAACCATCATGACTAGAAATACCACACCATAAAAAGATCAAAAGGAAATCTTACCTAAATTCCTAGATCACTGTGGCCTATTCTCACACACGCATATACATATATATGCCTCCGTTTTGTTGGCTTATCTCTTTATCCTATTATTCCTATGTCTGTGACTCAGGTGTCTAGAGTGAGAAGCTGATTTATGAGCCAAGATCCACCCTCTCCACTCTTTGGCATTAATGCAAACTTCCTTCCCCATTTGCTTTCTCTTGAGCCACTAGGCTCATCAGGTGTCAATTCAATCAGATCTTCTTTTGGTTACATAGACAGTAAAAGAATCAAGATGCAGTAGAGCTCAAGACTTAGTTCAGTATCTATGATGTATCTCAAACGTGAGTAGGAAATTTCTTTTTTTTTGGTGGGTCATGGGGGATTGAACTCTGGGCCCGGGCGCTGTCCCTGAATTCTTCAGCTCAAGGCTACCGCCCTACCCCTGGGCCTGGGCACTGTCCCTGAGCTCTTCAGCTCAAGACTACTGCCGTACCCCTTGGGCCACAGCCCCACTTCCCATTTTCTAGAGGTTAGTTGGAGTCTCTAGTTCTTTAGTGCCCCTCTGGCTTTTGTACCTCTTTAGATCCTTGATCCTCAGATCTCAGCCTTGACCCTAGGATTACAGGCGTGAGCCACCACGCTTGGCAGAAATTTGATTTTTATAAAGAAAAGAATGACATGATAGAAACAGCATAGATATTGGTGCCAGGAATATTCAAATTAAAAACTGTAGTTTGCTATTTACTGACTTGCTGATCTCAGTTTCCTTATCTGTGTACTATAACGAAACTACTATGGTTTGGATATGAACTGTCCTGCATATATGAAGCTCATGTTTTTTGACTTGGTTCCTAGGCAGTGACGTGATTGAGAGGCGACTGAATCACGAGGGCTCGAATGTCATCAATGGATCAATCCAGTCATAAGTGATAATGATTGTTAGGTGGTGAAGCCTCAATCAAAGGTCACATGAGTGTGTCTTTGAAAGAGGTATCTTGTCCCTCTCCACTACCTCTCCCTCTCTCTAGCTCTGGCTCTCTGCCTCTTGAACACCATGAGGTAAGTGGATTTCCTCTGTGACACCTTTCTTCAATAATGTTGCTGCCTTACTGAAGGCCTAAGAGCAATGGAGTTAGCAACTATGAACTGAAACTTCTGAAACCCTGAACCAAGTAAGTTTTTATTCCCTGAAGTTTTTGTCACGGTGGCAAAAGGCTGACTACCTCACAAGACCACACCCAGCAAAGCCAACACAATGCTAACTACAATCACTATTACTGCACTGAAGGGAAGAATTTTTTTTGACAGGTTATAATGACAAGCTGAGATAATAAAAATGATATTTGTTGAAGACAGCTAAAAATTTCTACATTTGTAGTATAATACGAGGTAATGGATTTTTAGTTGCTACAACTTTAGGAGGCACCCTAAAAGTCCAAACAC
The DNA here is from genome assembly GCF_031878675.1 of Megascapheus bottae. Taxonomy (NCBI): domain Eukaryota; kingdom Metazoa; phylum Chordata; class Mammalia; order Rodentia; family Geomyidae; genus Megascapheus; species Megascapheus bottae. The sequence goes on from NC_143524.1 coordinate 46,875,718, forward strand.
ATGAAATCATAAAGTGTGCTGAGTTTGGCAAGTCTATCCCTCTCCACAGTGCTCTCTGACTGTAAATCAGAAATATTGATTACTGAGCACCCCACTTTAAAAGAATAGAAACACACTAGGAACTCCTCATGAGTAAGAGCAGGGCAAGGTAATACTCAGGATGTAGAAAGAGGTAAATACCTAGATACTGACTCTTGCAGGACAAACAGGACTAGGATCAGCTGTTAGAAGGCAGAGTGATAAGGTTCAGGATCACCCAGAGGATTTTCCAGCAATCAGGTGTCTGTTGTACAAGGTCAGACTCAAAAGAGCTCAACACCACAGCAGACAGAACTTGGAACTGTTTTACATGCCCAAGGCCCCAACCCTCTGCTGAGGCCAACCCATCATACCTGTCCAAGTAGTTCACAATATTTGGGTTCTTGTTTTCCCTCATAACCAGGATCTCATTAATAATCAGCTCTTTCTTCGGCTGCTGCTGCAGATTCATCTGCTTAATGGCCACCTGAAATCACAGTGCATTCAGTGTGTATTCAACATTTACTGTGCATATACTCAGTGCCAGATCTTAAGCACAAAGAAGACAAAGATAACTAATATATAGCATTGCCCCTCAAGTAATTCATAATTTAATGGTAGGAAAACAGCTCTCAGTCCCTGAGCCAGCACAATTATGAAAACAAAGGTTCTTGGGCCCCATGTGAAGCCTATTAAATCAGAAACCCTACTTTAAAAAGATCTCTTATTCTGATAATACTGAGGTTAGGATTAAACTTGTACGTACTTTTTTTTTTTTTTTTTTGGTTGTGGGGCTTGAACTCTGGGTCTGGGCACCACCACTGAGCTCTTCATCTCAAAGCTAGCACTCTACCACTTTGAGCCACAATGCCACTTCTGATTTTCAGGTAGTTAATTAGAGTCTTATGGCTTTTCATGCCCAGGCTCGCTGTGAACTGTGATCCTCAGATCTCAGCCTCCTGAGTAGCTAAGATTATAGGTGTGAGGCCCAGCTAGAAAAAATATTTTTTAACTGATGGCTGATGGTTCATGCCTAGAAGAATGATGGTTTGAGTTTTGGACAGAAAAGTCTGTGAGACTCCAGCTCCAAAATAACCAGCAAAAAAGTAAGGCTGGAGGTATGGCCCACATAGTAGAATATCAGCCCAAGTTCAACCACTGATACAGACCAAAAGAATTTTTTTTCCCAGAGCTGGTGCTTGAACTCAGGGCCTGAGCACTGCCCTTGGGCTTTCTCAAGGCTAACGCTCTACCAATTGAGCCACAGCACCACTTCCTGCTTTTTCTGTGTATGTGGTAGTAAGGAATCTAACCCAAGACTTCATGCATGCTAGACAAGTACCCTACCACTAGACCACACACCTGGCTCAAGAGAAATTCTTTTTAAAAATCACAATATATAGCTACTTAGGAGGCTGACATCTGAGAACTGCAGTTCCAAGTCAGCCTGGGCAGGAAAGTCCAGGAGACTCTCTAACAAACTACTCAGAAGCAAAAGTAGTTCGGGGATAGTGCCCAGGCCCTGCATTCAAGACCAACATAAAACAAAACAAACAAAAAGCAAACACACACACACACCCTACAATATATTAAAAGAAGCTAGAGCTAGGTATGCTTCTATATACATGTAATTCTAGAAGGTGGAAGGATCATAAATTTGAGGAGAGGCTAGGCTACACAAGAATGTGTTAACAACAAAGATAACTTTTCCTTCTGTTTAAAAGCATAATGGCTTCAGGTTGTCTAAATATATTCCTCAGCTCAATATTAAAAGTTTTCATGATCTCACTCTTACCCTACTCCCACAGAGCCTCATACACTAAGGATCTTTGTTCTGTTTAGAACATCTAACATCACTTCTACACATCAAAAGCTTTGTATCAGGCTAAAGGAAACCTCGTGCTTTTCTCCTTTTATTTATTTATTTTTCTTAAACTGGAGTGGTGGTGGAGATTTGAATTCAGAGTCTCATGCTTGCTAGGTTGGCATAATACCACTTGAGCCATACATCTACCCATGGCCTTTTTTTTTTTTTGCCAGTCCTGGAGCTTGAATTCAGGGCCTGGACACTGTCCTTGGATACTCTATCAAAGCTAGCACCACAGTGTCACTTCTGGCCTTTTTTGTGTATGTGGTACTGAGGAATTGAAGCCAGGGCTTCATGCATGCTACGCGAGCACTCTACCACTTGGCTAAGCTCTTGGCCCCTTGGCCTCTTACATATGGTTTTTGCTGGTTCTTTTTATTTTTTATTTTTTGCCAGTCCTGGGGCTTGAACTCAGGGCCTACGCACTGTCCTTGGACTTTTCTCAAGGCTAGAGCTCTACCACTTGAGCCACAGCACCACTTCTAGCTTTTGTCTATGTATATGGTACCGAGGCATCAAACACGGGCCTTTGTGCTTGCTATGCAAGCACTCTACCACTAGGCCAAACTCCTGGCCCCTTTTGCTGGTTCTTTTTTTTTTTTAATTAAAGAATTTATTAACATTGATTTTTACATCATATTTTAAATGACAAGTTTAACAAACAAGTGTTCAAGGAGGGAATCTCTATTTATAATCACTGGGACTTAGTATTTAGAATTTAATCAAAATTAGGCTAAGGGTTTGTATGTCATAGAAAAATATTAATTTATGAAATAAAACATTATGTCTACAGAGTCATAGGTTTTTATGTCTATATAGTTATGTTTATATTTCCATTACCATGTCCATAGCTTTGGGTATGCGGTTATTGAGTCCTCGCTCTTGTACTCTTTGGATTTAATAGCCAAATATTAAGGATACCATGTGCCTTTTGTTCCTTAGGCCTTTTGACTTGTCTCACTCAACATGATTCGCTCTAGATTCATCCACTTCCCTGCGAATGCCATTATTTTATCTTGTCTGTTAGCTATATAGAATTCCATTGTGTATATATACCACATTTTCCATTGTGTATATATCCATTCATCTGCAGTGGGGCATCTGGATTGTTTCCATTGCCTGGCTATTGTGAATAGTGCAGAGATGAACATAGCTGAGAAGGTGTCCTTATAATATCTTGGGTTTGCTGGTTCTTCTTAGAGATGGAGTATAGCAAACTTTTCTGTGTAGGATGGCACTGAAAAATGACCTTCTAGATTTCAGCCTCCTGGATTACAAGTGTGAGCTATCTGTGCTTAAACTTCTGGCATATTACCTTGTGTGAAATTTAGGAGTATATGGGTATGGGTGTGCAAGTGTATGCATGTGCCTATACATGAGTATAATTTCTAAACATTTGAATAAAAGCACATGGTCTCTTCTGCTTGATCCAGATAGATAAATAAGATGGACAGATGGACAGCTGTTCTTTAAAGAATATGAAAATTAAAAGCATGACAGGAGAGCATCAGAGGGTTGCTTTCTTTGTTTCCAAACTACACACACACACACACACACACACACACACACACACACACACACACACACACAAATCAGCAATGGACTCTATCTCAAAGGAATGTACTTTAAGTTGTTTGTTAAATATTTATTCCCTAGGTGCCGGGAGTTTGGCCTAGTGGTAGGTGCTTACCTAGGATGCACAAAGACCAGGGTTCGATTCCTCAGTACCACATACATAGAAAAAATAGCTGGAAATGGTGCTGAGGCTCAAGTGGTTAGTTAGAGCACGAGCCTTGTCAAAGTCCAAGGACAGTGCTCAGGCCCTGAGCTCAAGCCCAGGACTGGCCAAAAAAAAAAAAATTATATATATATATATATATATATTTATGTGTGTGTGTGTGTGTGTGTGTGTGTGTGTGTGTGTATTCCCTAGAAATATTTTCCCCTTTTCCTGCTTAATGGGCAAGAACATATGCATCTAATAGGACGAAACTGTCTTCCTAGAAGCAGCAAGAAGTATAAAGAATGATTCAAATTTTTATAGTAAAATGGTCTATTATATCTTCAAGTCAACTATGGATTGTTTTCTGCAGATGATATAATTATTAAGAAATAAAAATATTCCCTTTTTGGGGGGAGGGAGGTGTCATGGGGCTTGAACTCTTGTCCTAGGTGCTGTCCCTGAGCTCTTCAGCCCAAGGCTAGTACTCTATCACTTTGAGCCACAGCACCACTTCTGGTTTTCTGGTGGTTAATTGGAGATGAGAGTCTCAATGACTTTCTTGCCTGGGCTAGCTTTGAATCATGATTCTCAGATCTCAATCTCCTGAGTAGGTAAGATTACAGGCAAGATTAGTGGTGCCCAGCAAATTATTCCTTTTAACATTTTTTTTCCCATCTCTTCCATTCTCAACCTCAAATGAGAAAAAAAGGAGCAAGGCTTCCTGATAAGTCAGCCTCTTGACTTTCTATATGTAACAAAAGCTCTGCTCTTCCCAGTTGGATAATCCCCAATAATCACTCATTCATAAAGACAGAGCATCAGCTAAAGATTTACACTCCCTGGGGCAGGAAATAAGGCCTTCCTGACCACACTGCATTAGCCACCGCTAATGGACTTGCTTCCATTCATAGTTCTGTAACCACAGACAGCCACATAATGAAGTCAAGTGTCTCTTTCCCGTGACCAGCTTCTCACACAGGCAGCCTCCAGGATTTCCAGGAAGCACCTATCGTCTGCCTGCCTTCTATCACGGACCATAGAACCTATGAGGCCAGAAACATCACAAGCAGGAGCCTTGTGTACCTAACTTTAGGTCTACTGTGGCTTTCAAGATAGAAACACATAGTGTTAGGAGGCTAAAAAAACTAAAAAGGAAAAGTTCTCACTATCTTACTTATGTAAATAGAACTCCCCCATTCATCACCTTTATAATAAAATAAGCTAACCCAGTCCCTGTTAATCACTAAAAGCAAACTCTACAAAATGGTTATTTATGCAAACTATCCTAAAAATCCTTATCTATGAGAAGAAAGTATTACCTACCCTTAAGGATTCACTTTTTTTAGGACTAGTATTCTCTTTTATTTTTACCTCTGCATCAGAGTCACATCTTTAAAACTGGTATGTTAATAATACTTTTTCCTCACTACTATTTTACTGAGCACAACTTCCTGTTACCATTATAAGAGTCAGAATTCTTCTGGCTTAAGGAATATGAGGATCCTGGACACATAGTAATAGAAAGAACAGATTACATTAGACTAGACTAGATTAGGAGCCAAGAGACATGGGTTTAAATGGCTTATATTGTACAATTTCCCACTTGGCAATCACACAAGATTTCTTGGGCAATAACAACTTCCTCAAACCTATACCTCCACCTTTTTCTTTCTTCTTAAATGCTATCACTTACTTGGACGTCATCTTCATGCTCAATCACCAAATGCTGTCAAATCTAACTGCTAAGTAACTCTCAAATCCATCTACTTCATATGCTATTTAATCTAGATCATTGTCTCTTACCTGTAACTATACAATCACCTCTTGACTCACCTGGGCCACTCTTCCCTTACCAACTCAGTTTGTTTTCCAAATTGTAGTTATGATAACTTTTCTGAAAAAGTCTCATGTTAATCTGCTATTTGATTCTACAATGGTACAGGAAGAAACTACAAATGTCCTTGTTGAACTAAGAAGGACTAGAAACTATCCCCAAACAAAAAGGAAATGTAGAACTGAAAGGATAACAGGGGCTGATGGACACTTACCTCCTGTCCTGTGGCTACATCCATTGCAGTGTACACAGTTCCCGAAGCACTAAATAAAAGGGGGTAGGGGAAGGGAAAGGGAAAGAAACAGGTATTCAATGAAGTGATAACTTAAATGTAGCTCTAAACACAGTGTTAATGACAGCAGCAAATATAAGCCCTCTCCTTCTTTTTTTGTCGGTTATGGGGCTTGAACTCAGGCCCTAGGTGCTGTCCCTGAGCTTTGCTGCTCAAGACTGGGGCTTTACCATTTTAAGCTATAGCTCTACTCCTCTCATTCTTGTATATGAACAGCATTATTTGGTAGTAAACACAGCAACAGTATTCAGCTCCAAGACTCTATTCCATAAAGAATCTTTTTGTTGTTGATGTTGTTCTAGAGTTTGAACTTGGGGTCTTATACTTGCTAAGCAGGTACTTGACCTTTTACCCATTTTACTTTAAAAAAAAATGGGATGGTGCTAAGGGCTTAAAGTCTGGGCCAGGATACTCTACCACAACTAGAGTTCCACTTCTGGCTTTGTGGTGGTCAACTGGAGATACAAGTCTCTCATACTTTTCTGCTTGAGTTGGTTTTTAACAGAGATCCTTAGATCTCAGCGTCTGAGTAACTAGGATTACAGGCATAAACACTGTCTCTCTGCTACTTTGGTTATTTTTGAGACACAGTCACAAAGTTTTGCCTGCACAGGCCCGGACCATAAGTCTATTTATGCTTTTCTCTTCTTTTCTTTTGGTAATAGAAAACAGACTTATACAACCACAATCAGCTTTTTTTTGTTAAGATGAAGTCTCACTTACTTGAGAGGAAGAAGTAGGGATGACCTCAAACTATGATCTCCAAGATTTCTGCCTTCCAAGTAACTAGGATTAGAGGTGTGACCCACCACACTGGGTATCCAAAATGATCTTGACATGCACTTCCCACTCTGAAATTATGGGATATTATGGACCTATAATATCTAACTTTCAACCATTTACCCTGTCAAGAGGATATGTCTATTTTATTTTCTGTAGTTTGTATTATTAAATGGTCCTTAGTTGTTATATTTTCAAATATAAAATGATATTAAATGTATTTTCCAAATAAAAACATTCCCAGAAAATCAGATATTACTTCTGTCCCACCTTCTGGGTAAGAATAATACTGTTAAGGCTCGTAGTGCATATCTGTAAACCCAATTACTTGGAAGTGGAGGCCAGAGATTCATGTGTTAAAGGCGAAGTAAGTGTGACCCTATAAGGCCAACCTAGGCAGTTAGTGTAACTATTTCAAACACAAAATAAACACGAAAAGGTCAGGGGCATAGCTCAAGTGACAGAGGCTTTTCTGACAAGTGTGAGGCCCTGGGAAAGTGCTTCAAGTACTGAAGAAAAAAAAAATCCTAGGGCTGGGAGTTGGGCTTAGTGGTAGAGTACTTGCCTAGCATGCACCAAGACCTGGGTTCAATTCCTCTGTACCACATACATCGGAAAAAAAAAAAGCTGGAACTGGTGCTGAGGCTCAAGTGGTAGAGCTAGCCTTGAAAGTCCAAGGATAGTGCTCAGGTCCTAAACTCAAGCCCAGGTCTGGCAAAAAAAAAAAACAACAACAACAAAAAAAAAAAACAAAAAACAACAACAACAAAAAAAAAAACCAACAAAACATACAATATCCTACCAGACACACATGTATACATGTATGTATATACACATAAACAAACAGATGGAATATAGTGAAAAATACTATGAGAGTAATCACATTCATTTGTAAAAATTAGAACCCTCACTTTATGATTATTTTATAGTAAGTTACAACACATCTGTATCTATACATGCCATATCAACTACAGATGATGCAACCTGAAGACATCTACTCTTTTGCAAGAACACATTCAGGAAACTCCTGAGTGTTTACTTCCATGAGAATTCCTGTCAATTCAGGAGGAAAAGCCAATTTAAGAATGTCTTTCAGTTTAACCAGTACTCTTTATTGGAAGCCTCGCTACTGCCTGGAAACCGGTCATAAAGTAGTACTGGTTATCAAGTAAAAATGGCTTATTTGTATTAACAGTTACCTGATCATCCTGTCTGATCATTTTCTGTTACAAAGTGTATGCTAGAGACTATCTTCCTATCCTTTACCCTGCCCCGGATCATATCATACACACCTCCCTGAAAGGGTAAACCTGTACAATCCTCGGGGGACTGGACATTTGGTCTGTCTCCATATTACATTAGAAAGCTATTTCTGGTTTGTACCTTATTTCCACCTTTGAACTGACATAATAATAAACATGTGAAACATAACTGCCTTCAAGTCTTAAATGGGAGGGACAAGCCAAAATTGTAACAGTTCTAATTTATCACACTGGTACAACATTTACTTTTTATAAATTTATTTCAGTTTTTTATTTTTTGTTGGTTGTGGGACTTGAACTCTGGGCCTGGGCTACCACCTTACCCTTTGAGCCACAGCACCAATGCCACTTCCGGTTTTCTGGTGATTAATTGGAAGTAAGAGTCTCACAGACTTTTTAGTGCCCAGGCTGGCTTTGAACCCAGATCCTTAGATCTCAGCCTCCTGAGTATCTAGGGTTACAGGCCTGAGCCACCATGCCCAGCAACATTTACTTTTTTTAAGATATGGAATGAGGAAGTCTCAATATAGGTGATTAGTAAATATTTCATTCTTGCTTTAGCACCAACGGATCTGTCAGGGAAAGCAAACAAACAATATCTATTTATGTCTTATATATCGTTTGGGGGGGGCCAGTCCTAGGCCTTGAAATCAGGGCCTGGGTTCTATTCCTGAGCCTCTCTATGCTCAACGCAGCCTACCACTTAAGCCACAGTGCCACTTCTAGCTTTTTCTGTTTATGTGGTACTGAAGAATTGAACCCAGGCTTAAGAAATGCTTAGGCAAGCACTCTGTCATTGAGCCAAATTCCTGGACCTATTATGTATCTATTTTAATAAACAGACATTTTGGAGATAAAGAGCAAATTTGGAGGTAAATCCATAGTCCTTCTTCCCTAAACAGATGAAGAAACAGATGAAGAAACTGAAGTCTAGAGAAGGAATTTAACTTCTCCACACTTGTCCTTGTATTTCTTTGCTACATTCTGAATGCCTTGAGTTAACTTCCTAATGAAAATGCATGTCCATTACTCTATAAGGAAGCAAAATTATTTTTTTCAGAATGTTAACTATCTTACCTGTTATATCTTATACTAGTTGAGACTCAAAAAAGTATATCAATCCAGAAAAACCATCAGATCAGGATAAAAATCCAAAATTGTTCTGAATAGTAAGCTAAATTATAGATGTGAATACCAATAAATTCCTAAATTTGAAACACTCTATCTTATTTGCAGAAGTTCTGGGGTACACAAAAAGAAAGCTGAAATCAAATTTCAATACCCTCAGTATCAATGTTTTCCTACACTAACACTAACAGCCTACTACAAGCCAGACTTTTTATTCCACTTTCCTTTTAATTTCAGCTCTTTTGGTAAATCTGTAGAAATATCATTACTTTCATTTTTTTATATAGTTACAATTTACCAAAATAATATGCACAAAGCTTAAGCATACTAACAACTTTTGTGTGTATACGTGCTGATCCTGGGACTTGAACTTAGGATCTGAGTAGTAATCCTTAAATCTGCGTGTGTATGGGTGTGTGTGGGTTTGCGCGTGCACCCACGCATGCATGCATGCCAGTGCTACTCCTGAAGCTTGAACTTAGGGCCTGGGTGCTGTCACTGAGCATTTTTGCTCAAGGCTAGTGCTCTACCACTTGAGCCACAACTTCCCTTCTGGCCTTTTTCTAGTTAATTTGAGGTAACAATTTCATGGACTTTCTTGCCTGGGCAAATTCTGATCTGTAACCATCAGATCTTAGCCTCCAGAGTAGCGAGGATTACAGGCATGAGCCACCAGTACCTGACACCTGGGTGTTTTTTTTACATGTGCAAACTATCAGTATTGGCCATCAAGATCACCCTAGAAAGTTCCTTCCTCCTCTTCAATGTCCTGTTGACTTCTACTATTCTGACTTCTATTACTAGATATTAGTTTGACCTGTTCTTATAATTCATACCAAACATTTGTAAAAGACTTACAAACATAATTGCTTGTCTTTCTGTCTCCTCTGTACCTGAGTTCCTTGAGGGCAGGGAGGGTGTCTTCTGGAGCATTACTACTCTCCAGTACCCAACACACAAGAGGAACTCAGGTAAGACTTACTGAGTGCAGTAATAAGGGGACAGCATTCAAGCTGCAATGAAAAAACTACAGAGCAAAAGTCATAAATTCTGGCATTCACTTGGAAATATAACTCCTCTTACATGAGCTTTCAGAAGGTCTACAGCTCTGGGTGTTCTCTTTCATATTTGTGCAGATAAGTCACAGTGCTAAGGCAAACAAGGTTTATCTGGAAAATCAGGGCTATAATCCGAACGCTGGTTTGGTGCTAAGAAAATATATGGTTCTTGTACTGTCACTGTAGTGATATTTTTAGCAACATGGTCAGCTAATAGTATATCTCTTGTGTAAGGACAATTTTGGCAAGCCTGAGCTCAGCCTAACACCCTCCAGATGGGTGAGGGGAGTGATGAAGAAAGGTTTATGAGAGGCTAAACAAAAGAAAAATCATGTATGTCAGCACAATTTTAAGTCATTTCATTAAGGAAAGAAAATGCCCCTACTAACCCTTGCCCAATCTTCTCAAACCGTGTATACTTCTTCTTAGGATCGCCCACACTCACTATGCTCCCTTTAAAAGAAAGAGAGACCATTAATCATTTTTTCAGATCAAGATACAAACAGACCCTATAATCCCCAACCCTGAAATTGGTGAAGATGAAAGAAATACCTATTATATCCCAGATATCCTATGCAAGCCCCAAGGATTTTCATAGGAAATTCCAACCAAAAGTTTTGTCTGACTTTTTACTCATAATCATCTACTTAATTTCTAAACCTCTGAAAGCTACTCATTCACTTTTAATTGATTATTTCATTCAACAAATAATTATATGTCCTACATATGTTGGGCACTGAGAATAAAGAAACATTTTAGATGCCATAAAATATAATAACATTGTTTAAAAAAATGCTAAAAAGACACAGAAAGAAACACAGAAACAGACCAGAAAGGCTTGGCCAAAGAACTGTCTGAGCCAAGTTTTAGAAAATCAGTATAAGTCAGCCAGAGAAAGCTAAGAAGAGGTTTGCAGCAGGTAATATTATGCCAGTCCAAAGCCAGAGAAACGAGAGTTCCACGGGTTTCACAATTTGTATTGCAGAGATGGGGAACTGAGGCCCAAAAAAGGGGAAAATACTTCTTGAAGGCTACCCACAGCAAACAGGTGTTAGGTTAAGAGTAGGAGGCTGTGTTTTGTTTTGTTGGGTTTTTTTTGCCAGTCCTGAGCTTGAGCTCAGGGCTTGAGCACTGTCCTTGGATTTTCTCAAAGCTAGTGCTCTACCACTTGAGCCTCAGTACCACTTCTGTCTTTCTTCTCTCTATATGATACTGAGGAATTGAACCTGGGTCTTCATGCATGCTAGGCAATCACTCTACCATTAGACCAAACTCCCAGCCAGAGACTATTTTTTTTTTCTTTGAAGGAACGTAAACTATTTTTCAAACAAAAAAATGAAACAAATACATTTAGTTATGAGATGAGATCTACAAAGAAAGTTTTACCTGAATGAGAAAGAAAAAAATAGGATGAGAGATAATATTTAGAGATAATTTAATTTTAATGATACTTTTCCAAATTTGACACATAGGTTGGTATACAGTCTCCTATACTGTATACATCAGTATTGGAATCATGAATTTGCAAATTAATAATTTAATGCTGACAGTTAAAATCAAAAGCACATACTTAGGGAGAAGGTCATCTACAGAAGTGAGGAGAAATGAGAAAACAGGTTCAGAAGCTGAGACTGGTTTTTAAGTCTCCTGTGCCAATATAGTTTTCTAATAATACAAATTACTAGGATTTTAAATTTCTCACATAGAGTATCTCATCTGTTTTAAAATGCCTATTTAAAAGGTGGGAGGAATGATATAGAACTCAATGATAACAGTAGGAAACTAAAACACCAGTCAGTGGCAAGCCTGGGGCTTCACCACAAGTACCCTAACTTCCTAAGGCCAGTCAGCAGGGAGCTAATACTTAAGTACTGTCCTTTAAAAGCAAAAAGTTGGTTTAGGGAAAAAGGTCATATATAGGAATAAACAGATGACCCAGTAAGTGGCTTTTAATTTATCATGTTATGAGGACCGTTTGCAAGGGAAATTTTTATTAGTGGAAAAACATTTGAAAAGTCAAACAAGAATTATTAAGATGTGGGAGAAAACAAGGTAAGAGGTGACTGTTCTAAAAGAAATGTACTCAATTATGTGACTGAAGTAACTGTAACCCCTCTATGCATCATCACCTTTACAATAACAATTAAAAATAAAAAATAATTATTAAGAAGCAGTTGGAGACATGGTTCAATTGGTAGAGCACTGGTTAATGAATGAAAGCATAACGTTCTGAGTTTAAGTCCAAGCCTCAGACCAGAAAGAAGGAAAGAAAGAAAGAAGGAAAGGAAGGAAGGAAGGAAGGAAGGAAGGAAGGAAGGAAGGAAGGAAGGAAGGAAGGAAGAAAGGAAGGAAGAAAGGAAGGAAGGAAAATAATTATTAGGATGAAACAGAGAATTACTACAGAAGCATGGGCTGGGAATGTGGCCTAGTAGTAGGCTGCTTGCCTAGCATGCATGAAGCCCTGGGTTCCATTCCTCAGTACCATATAAACAGAAAAGGCCAGAAGTGGTACTATGGCTCATGGGGTAGAGCCCTAGCCTTGAGCAAAACAAGAAGCTCAAGGACAGTGCCCAGACCCTGAGTTCAAGCCTCAGGACTGGCAAAAAAATAAGGGGGGGGGGGGGAGGAATAATAATAATGAACCAGAACCTTACTTTAGAAAGTCATACCAGTTTGAAAACTTAAGCTAAATCAGTCATATCAAATCCTCTTTGAAAAAAAAAAGTAGACATAATAAATAGAGCAAAGATTTTGTTAGGCCTGGTGTAGTGGCTCATGGTGGTAATCCCAGCTACTTTGGAGGCAGAGATCAGGAAGATATCAGTTTGAGGCCAGCCTAGTTAATAAGTCTACCAAGTGTAATACTTCCAACATTTTAATCCAATTATGGTGGAATCAAAAGTAGGAGGGATATAGTTCCAGGCTGGCCTCAGGTAAAAACATGAGGATTTTCCAGTGGGGAGAGGGGTGGAGGAAGAGAACTAAAAGAGAAAAAAGATGGGAGGTATAACTCAAAAATCAAAGAATAAAGGGCACAGGTGGCTGACACCTGTAATCTTAACTACTCAGGAGGCTGAGATCTAAGGATCAAGGTTCAAAGCCAGCCAGGCACAAAAGGACCTGAGACTCTCATCTCCAATTAACCTCTAGAAAACAGGAAGTGGGGCTTGGCTCAAGGGTAGGGTGGTAGCCTTGAGCTGAAGAGTTCAAGGAGAGTACCCAGGCCTAGTTCAAGCCCCATGACCCACAAAAAAATAAAAAATAAAAATCAAAGAATATCTACCTATCCAGCAAGCCTAAAACCCCAATACCACAAAATAAATAAATAAATGCTTGGTCAAATATTTATTGAATCACAGAAATAGTGATATATCTCCATTTCTGATTGCTAAGAAAAATGAAATGGAAGGTTCCATTTGATAGGAAAAGACAACAAGGTCTACTTGCAAGAACACAAAGTTTGTGTTCTGCCCTCAGGCCTCTAGCCTATTTTGTGATTTAGGGCAAGAAAAAAGAAAGAAAGAAGAGAGAGAGAGAGAGAGAGAGAGAGAGAGGGAGGGAGGGAGGGAGGGAGGGAGGGAGGGAAGAGAGAGAGAGAGAGAGAGAGAGAGAGAGAGAGAGAGAGAGAGAGAGAGAGAGAGAGAGAGGAAGAAGGAAGGAAGGAAGGAAGGAAGGAAGGGAGGGAGGGAGGGAGGGAGGGAGGGAGGGAGGGAAGAAAGAGAGAGAGAGAGAGAGAGAGAGAGAGAGGGGGGAAGAAGGAAGGAAGGAAGGAGCGAGAAAGAGAAAGAGAGAGAGGGAAAGAAAGAAAGAAAGAAAGAAAGAAAGAAAGAAAGAAAGAAAGAAAGAAAGAAAGAGGAAGGAAGGAAGGAAGGAAAGAAAGAGAGGAGGGAGGGAGGGCAGAAAAGAGAGAGCAAGAGAGGGAGAGAGAAAGAAATGGGGGATGAGAGGAGAGAGGACAGATGGAGGGAGGGAGGGAGGGAGGGAAGGAAGGAAGGAAAGAAGGAAGGAAGGAAGGAAGGAAGGAAGGAAGGAAGGAAGGAAGGAAGGAAGGAAGGAAGGAAAGGGAAGGGAAGGGAAGGAAGGAAAGGAAGGAAGGAAGGAAGGAAGGAAGGAACTCATTACCTTATGTAACTGCAACCCCCCATTCATCACAAATAAAATTTTTTAAAAAATGAAATTTTTAAAATTACAGAAATTCCTTTGTCATTTACAGTTACATAGTACAGGTTTATAATATGTTAGTTTCCATTAATTAATTAATTTACTTATTTATTTATTTTTGCCAGTCATCTCTGACGCCCACAAAATGAATTATCCATATTCTCTTTCCTACCTTATTCCCATCCTTACTTGGTTTCCAACCCAAGCTGGCAAGACAAGGAAAGAAGAGAGTCTGGGTCCAGGAATTTGGCCTAGTGGTAGAGTGCTTGCCTAGCATGCATGAGGACCCGGGTTCAAATCCTTGGTACCACATACATAGAAAAAAGCCAGAAGTGGTGCTTGTGGTTCAAGTGGTAGAACTCTAGCCTTGAAAAAGCCCAAAGACAGTGCTCAGGACCTGAGTCGAAGCCCCAGGACTGGCCAAAAAAATAATCAAGAAAGAGAGAGAGGCTATAGGGTGAGACAAAACACCATCTATGGCCAGTCTACCACGAATGGCCAATCAACCACATGAATCAGATATACCATCTAGAGCTTTACAGTAGACTATCTCCATCTTCATATTTGACCAGTCATGGACCAAAGGTTTAGAAAGCTAAAGGACTTACGTAATTTCTCTAAGATCTCCTCATCAGACATTTTGGGTTTCTTCTTCTGCTTCTCAATATTCCGGGTCAATGGATCTGGTGGAGTGGTGTTATTCTCAGTAGGTGAGATGGGAGATGTAGCTACATCCCGAGTTGGAGTGATAGGAAGTGGTTCAATCACAGACCGTGTATATACCTGCATTATTGAAGCAAAATATTGGCAAAGCCAGTCTTTGTTAGCATAGTAGAATGTCTTCTATATGTGAACTTAGAACATCAACAGATAAACATCCCCACCCAAAATTCATCCTTTCTCTTATATCAATATCTTCATTGTTGCTGTGTTCCCAGATCCTTTCACTCTGAAGGAAACTGACTTTCTTGATCTCATTGCCCACAAGGATTACTGAGTATCTCAGCAATGAAGATAACCAAAAGCCCTAGGCAACACTCAGTAGAATTTAAGAGATTCTACCAATAAAGGGAAATTCCCCCATCTATAAGAATTTGTCTTTCTAGCCAGCAGTGGTGGCTCTCGTCTGTAATCCTAGCTACTCAGGAGGCTGAGATCTGAGGATCACGGTTCAAAGCCAACCTGGGCATGAAAAGTCCACAAAAGTCCAAAAGTCAGTAAGACTCTTATCTCCAATTAACCACTAGAAAACTGGAAGTGGCGCTATGGCTCAAGGGGTAGAGCAGTAGCCTTGAACTGAAGAGCTCAGGGTCAGTGCCCAGGCCCAGAGTTCAAGTCCTACAACCACACACACAAAAAAAGAATGTGGGCCGGGAGTTTGGCCTAGTGGTAGAGTGCTTGCCTAGCATGCATGAAGAGCCGGGTTCAATTCCTTGGTACCCTACATACATAGCAAAAAGCTGGAAGTGGTGCTGAGGCTCAAGTGGTAGAGCTCTAGGGTTGAGAAAGTCCAAGGACAGTGCTCAGGCCCTGAGCCCAAGCCCAGGACTGGCAAAAAAAAAAAAAATGTGTCTATCCAAGATGAAATATCACATTTCCACATCGTTTGCTAATACAACACTTAACATTATTGTGTTTCTAACTCCCTCTTTAGATCCTAAACATTAAGAGAAAAGGAACAACCCTTGTTCATCAAGAGGCAGTGATAAGTAATAAATTAGAACACAGATTCAGAATTTCATTGCCCAGGCTCAAGTCCCATCTTTCACTCTTCAGATCTGCATGACTTTGGGCAGGTTACTTAATTTTCTATGCTACATTTCTAATTTTCTACATTACTATGGTAATTTTCTACATTACTATGCTTCAGTTTCCTTATCTCTAAAATAGTGATAATAATAGCACCTGTCATATGGAGTTGTTGTGAGAACAGATGAACATGTATGAAATTATTAGACTGATGTTCTACAGACACCAGTACCTAAACTTTAGCCTTTAAAGATGTATTTCCTATTCATCCATTGGTTTAACAAACATCTGCTGGGAAATCACTGTATGACTAGCCCAAAACAAAATTCTGCCCCCATATTCTCATTTTTGAGAAAGGCATAGCTACAAAGCAGGAAGATACAAATGTTATAAGAAATGAACAAACTATACAATACTGAAGTTCAGAAAAAGTGATCTGAAGTTATACCCCCTTTCTCCAAGAGATATTTCAAGCTAGCAAGGTTATAAAAATACTACAATTATCTATAAGCTCTTCAAGGACAGGAGACATGTATCCCTCCACCACTGAGTTCCTCCATCTAACCACTTACTCAACAAAAGCATTCAGATAGTAAATGGCACATGGGATCAATGAATACATGAACGAGATCCTTCCATTTGGCTGACTTCCTGACTACTTTAGCATAATGATTTCTCAATTTTCTATTCTAGTACCTGTAAACAAACTCTCTCCCAGTTACCAAACCTATACTGTCAAGCTTTGTCATTTTTCTCTGCTTATCCTCATTTGACTCCTCAAGGAAAGAAATGCTTGCCCATTCCTTACTTAATATTCTCCTTATCTAGCCCTTGGCACAGGTCTGCATAGACAAAATCATAACTGTGTAATAGTGGAAAGCAACCTGTACTTGGGGTTAATTACTGCTTTCAAATGTTGGCACTTTTGTTTACTAAGTGACATGTCTAACTCTCAGTTGCTTCTTTAAATCAAGAACCAACTATACATTTTTAGAGAGGAATGCTTTACAGATAAATGAATTTATTCCTTTATTCAATATTTATGCCCTCTGATGTCTGCCAAGAGCTATGTTAAGTACTGAAAATACATATACGTGGATTTCCTTACTTTAGAGAATTCATGGCTTAGAAGGAAAGAATGTTTTAAAAGAATATACTAGCAAACTAAAAAAGGTCATATGAATATGAAACACCTGGACCAGCCTTTATTTTCAAGCCCATTTCTCCTTGTGGCGACTTGGCGCCCTGTAGACAAGGTGATTCTACAGATCCCATTTCCAGGCTCTTGCCCTAAGTGGTCATCTATTCCCCTTGAATTTGCTCTCCCATAGTTATTTAGCCAGTTTTGGCTTGGACACTTCTTTCTATGCTCTGCTCTAGAGGCAGCCTTTTTTGTTATGGTAGTACCACAGAACTGAGGTGCTAGATGGTTATTTCATTATGGAGGTCTCCTCATAATAAAAAGCCCAAACAAGAAATCTCAGAAAAGAATCAAAAGATGGGAGTTCAGAGCTGAATGAAGCTAACTCAAGTAAAGGCACAGGAGGCATACCGTGCAAAGTGATAGTGAGGGACTGTGGTTATTATGAGAGGCAGGAACTTGAAAGGAAGTTAAATACAAATCACTGCCAACATCTGCCATCAAAATGCACTCCTAATGTCCAGTATATTAATAGCACCAATGTATTTATAAGTTCTCTTGGGCCTTTCAGTATCATCAATGAAACTATAACAGGCTGAACACTGCACATTTAGCAGAGAAGGAACAATCTGAGGCCAGATAATTTGATGCTTCCCAGGAGACTGGAATGATTTATGTTAGCCCTGAACTAAGTTACACTAGTTCCGTGTATCTTCCAAAATGTGGAGAACAGGCTAAATAAGTCAAAGTTGGATTATCAATGACCAATTATTGCCTTGTAACTTGGGACTATCCATAAATTTGTGATAAACCTATCACTTCTCTTTCAAAAAGAAAATGCTGTCAAGCCGTACAGTGGCTCACAGTGGCTCACACCTGTAATCCTAGCTACTCAGGATGCTGAGATCTGAGGATTGTGGTTCAAGCCGGGTCACTATAGAACTAAAGAATGTGGAAAATGGGAAGTGGGGCAATGGGTCAAGGGCAGGGTGGTAGCCTAGAGCTGAAGAGCTTAGGGACAACATCTAGGCCCAGAGTTTAAGCCCCATGACCCACAAAACAACAACAACAACAAAAAAACCCCTAGGCCCAGAGTTCAAGCCCCAGGACCCACAAAACAAACAAATAACAACAACAACAAAAAACTGTGATCCAGTGATTACATCAGCTCTAAGATCCAAGATACCCTCCAACCAAGACACAAACTTCTATACCTCAGTGCTTGTTCCTCTCCCACCTTACTATGAAACAGAAAGCTACCCAGGTCAACACAGACTTACAGACTTCGTGTGTTCTGGACGTGGAGCAATCACTGGAGGAGAAGAGGCATCATCATCATCATCATCTTCATCTTCTGAAACTGGAGGCACCGCAGGGGTCTCAGACACAGTCTTCACATTCTATGCAGGAAAGAAGACAACTTTATTTCTATGTCAGCTGACAGAGAACTTAAAAGATACCAGGATCAGCCAGCTGGGTGGCTCACGCCTGTAATCCTAGCAACTCAGGAGGCTGAGATCTGAGGATCTCAGTTCAAAACAAGCCCAGGCACTAAAGACCAAGCCTGTGAGACTCTTATCTCCAATTAACTACTAGAAAACAAAAGTGGTGCTTTGGCTCAAGAGTTAGGTGGTAGCCTTGAGCTGAAGAGCTCAGGGACAACACCCAGGCCAAAGTACAAGTCCCACAACCAACAGACTAAAAGAAAAAAAAAGGTATCAGGATCTTCTCCCAGAACAAACTCTATCCTGATAAATCTAGTAGAACCTCATTAGTCTCTGAGCTCTGCACCAACCAGTGTGTAGCCAATCTTAGTCAGCATCCTCCTTTTAGCCATCACTTTCCACTCGGCCCTGGAGACTTCCTTTTCTACCCAAGGCCTCACCCTGGAAATGGGAAATCAGCTTACTGTTTCCTACCTACCTCCTTACAACTGAACGCTGAAAACAAGTTCACAGTTTCTTCTTTTTTAAAAAATTAGCACATATTAATTATATAAAGGGGCTTGTAATATTTCCATGCATTCATTTGGCATACTTTGGTTATATCTACTCTCACAATTATCCTTTTTAAAAAAAATATTTCCTTTTGGGGCCGGGAGTTTGGCCTAGTGGTAGAGTGCTTGCCTAGCATGCACGAAGACCCGGGTTCAATTCCTTGGTACCCCACATACATAGCAAAAAGCCAGAAGTGGTGCTGAGGCTCAAGTGGTAGAGCTCTAACCTTGAGAAAGTCCAAGGACAGTGCTTAGGCCTTGAGGAAAAGCCCAGGACTGGCAAAAAAAGAAAAAAAAATATTTCCTTTCCCTTTTAAGATAATTTTTGGGGTGGGATGTAGCTCAGTGGCAAAGTGCTTGCACAGCAAGTGCAATGTCCTGGGTTTGATCCCCAGTACCACCCACCCCCCCCCTTGCAAAAATAAAAAGAAAAGGTAATTCCTTATTATGGTTTTGTTTGTTGGTTGGTTGGCTGGTTAGTCATGGGGCTTGAACTTTGGGCCTCAGTGCGGGTAATTTTTGATTGGCTTAATTTTTCTATTTTTATGTAATATTATCTGATTATATTCACTCCTATCCCCCTCTTGATTTACCTCTCCTCTCAATGCTCTCCACAGCCATCCTTTTCCAGTCACATAAAGCTTTCCCCTTATGCCAGAAGAGGGAGAGGTGGCTCACGCCTGTAATCCTAGCTACTCAAGAGATTGAGATCTGAAGATTGGAGTTCAAAGCCAGCCCGGGCACTAAAGAATGTGAGACTCTTATCTCCAATTAATCACTAGAAAACTGGAAGTGTGGCTGTGGCTCAGGGATAGGATAATAGCTTTGAGGTGAAGAACTCAAAGACAAAGCCCAGGTCCAGGGTATGGCAGTAGCCTTGAGCTGAAGAGCTCAGGAACAGCACCCAGGCTGAGAATTCAAGGCCCATGACCCACAAAAAAATACATTAATAAATTAAATAGAATTAAAGCTTCCCCCATCCAGCAGTATTAGGAAAGAATCCAAAGCCTCACATATGCTAGACTAACAAACTTCTCAGTCTAGTTCCTTCCTTAATCTACAAATTTACACTGAACAGGAAATAAAGTATTAAAATATAGGGGAGGAATAAAAAGGTTTTGATTTTGTAAAAATTTATAATTTTTCATAATATCAGAAAAAGAAGTCTGAGTAGCATTTTCCCCTCTCTTTTATCCTTTACCAATCTATCACCAGTGGCTCTTGGTCTCACACTCAAGGTACAGAACATCAGGATCTAAAAAGGACAAAGTGTTTCTCCAGGCTACATGTTACCTATTACACTGAGCACATGCCCTGCCTTGGAATAAACCTTACCAACAGCCCTAATCATATCTCGATTCTCCCATGCAAACTTTAACAGAGTTGGACCAAGAGTGACACGTTTTAGCACATGTAATAAATTAAAATACGTCTTTGAACACTTAGAACAACCACTAACATAGTTTTAAAAGGACTAAGATGATAAAATTGAAATATTTATTCAAGACAAAATAAAACAGTAAAGGAGTAATTTTAAGAAATCAAGACCTATTCAGAAAACAATTATAGAAGCTGGACTCCAGTGGCTCACCCCTGTAATCCTAGCTAGTCAGGAAGGTGAGACCTGAATTCAAAGTTAGCCTAGCCAGAAATGTCTGTGAGATTCTATTTCTAATTAACCAGCAAAAATGCCAAACTTGGCCAGGAGTTTGGCCTAGTGGTAGAGTGCTTGCCTAGCATGCACGAAGACCTGGGTTCGATTCCTTGGTACCACATACTTAGAAAAAGCTAGAAGTGGTGCGGAGGCTCAAGTGGTACAGCTCTAGCCTTGAGAAAAATCCAAGGACAGTGCTCAGGCCCTGAGCTTAAGCCCAGGACTGGCAAAAAAAAAAAAAAAGCCAAACTAGAGGTCTGACTAAAGCAGTAAAGTGCTAACTATAAACAAAAAGCTGAGCAAGAGCATGAGGCATGTGTTCAAATCCTGGTCCTGACATGGGGGAGAAGGAAAGAAGAAAAGAAAGTAGCTACTAAATGGCAAAGATAAACTCAAACATAATAGTGATTACATTAAATATTAATGGTTTAGCCACCTCAAAGAGCAGAAACTTTCCCACTAGAAGAAATATAATAAACAAGTTCTAACTATATGTTGTCTACAAAAGCCACATTAGACTTAAAGGTATGAGTAAGGTGAAAGCAAAGCTATGGGAAAATACATACCATGAAACAAAGTTTAATATACAGTTGAGTACATTCATACAAAAAAAAAAAAGACTACCAAAACATGCCAAAGACAGAAACATTTCATAATGATTAAAATCAAAACAGTGTATACATGGTGGCTCAAGCCTGTAATCCAGCTACTGGATCATATTTTGATGTCAATTCTAGGCAAAAAGTTAGCAAGACCCTCATTTCAATTAAAAACAAAAAAGAAAAAAACAGGACAGGTAAAGTTCTGTGTGCTTACTATTCTAGCTGAGAGGCATAAACAGGAAGGCTGTGGCCAGGCCAGATGGGAAAAATCACTCAAGACCATACCAGAAAAGTAAAAAGCAGTAATGGGGCATGGTGGCTGTAATCCTAGCTACTCAGGAGGCTGAGATCTGAGGATTGCAGTTGAAAGCCAGGTGGGGCAATAAAAGTCCCTGAGACTCTTATCTTAAATTAATCACCAGTGTGGCTTAAGGAGTAGGGCAGTAACCTTGAAGAGCTCAGGGACAACGCAGCCCAGAGGTAGGGCAGTAGCCTTGAGCTGAAGAGCTCAGGGACAATACCCAGGCTGAGTTCAAGCCCCGTGACCCACCAAAAAAAGAAAAAAAATTACAGTAGTTAAAAGCCCATGTATCTCAAAACAATAAATTATATATTATAAACATAGCTATATATATTATATATACATAAACAGAGCAGTTTTTAATAAAGCAACAGACAATATCATTGGAAGAAGAAAGGAATAATTATATTTGGAGATTTCAATTAGTCAACTTGACCTATCATGCACAGAATATTTTATCCAATATCAGTACAATACACTTTCTTTTGACCATACATGGATCATTCTTCAGGACAGACGATAAGCATGATGGGTCATAAAATATCTCAATAAACAAAGGAACTAAAATGGCACCAAATATTATTATTTGGCCATAGTGAAATTAAATTAGAGATTAACAAAAGGGAACATATTTCTCTGAAAAATACAATACAGTCAATAAACAAAAAAAGATGCTTTCATTACTCATTAGGAAATGCAAACAAAACCACAATTAGGTAGTACTTCATACCCTCTAAGATGACTACAATCAAAAACCAGAAAATAACAAGTATGGGTAAAGATGAGGAGAAATTAGAACCTTCATAATTACTGGTGAGAATGTAAAATTATGCCAACAGTGGACAACAGTCTGGCAGTTTCTGAAAAGGTTATACATAAAGGTACCATATGACCCAACAATTATACTTCTTTCTAACCAAGAGAAATGGAAGTGCAGTTCCAACATAGAAAATCTTATACATGAATGTTCAAAACAATATTATTCACAACAGTTAACAATAGAAACAGTTCAAGTATACATCACTTAAAAGGATAAAAAATGTAGTATGTCCATAAAATATAGTATTACTTAACTATAAAAAAGAATGAAGTGGTAATTCTCCCCCTAGAGATGACCCACTTTTAGTCTGTTGAAAATGTATGCTTCTCCTAATAAGCTTCCTTATCACTGTCACTGTGTTTTCCACATTGTCTGAATTCTTCTCTCACCAGACACAAAGACTGAGGTTTTCAGTAACGATGTTTTGATTCCATGACTCAGAAAAAATTCATCTGCTTCTAACTTGGATCCAATGAACAGAGGTTCTCACTCAGAAGACTTCATCACTCGGATCAAATAGATCTAAATGGGAATTCACTGTCCTCAGATACTGTCTGAGGTTGAGATAAGGAAAATGATGCTGTCCCCATGACTCTCTGGCCTACTTTTCCTACTTTTGGGATTGACTGTGTTTGTTCCAATACCTGGAAGGACTAAGCTTAGGAAAATGGTTCCATGTCTGTTGTATGGCTAGTAAAGATCTTCTCCCACTCTGTGGGCTTTATATTTATCTTGCTAGCTGTGTCCTTTGCCATAAAAAAAATCTCTGCAGATTAATGTAGTTCCATTTATCAGACCTTTCTTTGATTTGTAGTGTTTCTGGGCCTTTATTAAAATTTCAACCCATGCCAAGGAGCCCCAGTGTATTCTTATTCCTTCCTGTAAAATTTTCAGGGAATCTGCTTTTACCTCAAGGTCTTTGATCCATTTGGAATTGATTCTGATGCAGGGTGACATATAAGGATCCAACTTAAGTTTTCTGTAGGGTGTTTTGTTTTGTTTTTCTTCCAATCCTGGGGCTTGAACTCAGGGCCTGGGCACTTGTCTCTGAACTTCTTTTGCTCAAGGTTAGCACTTTGCCACTTGAGACATAGCACCACTTTGTATGTGGTACTGAGGAATCGAACCCAGGATTCATGAATGCTTAGGCAAGCACTCTACCACTAGGCCACGCTCCTGGCCCCCTGACTGGTCTTTTTAAGACTTTCCTTTGTGCCACCTGGGATTTAACTAGATGAGACTCTCCAGGCCAAGAGGGGTACCCAGAGAAGGAGAGGGCAGGCACACTGGAAAATAGAGATGTAAAGGAGGGGATAAAAAGTGTACAGTACCCTGGCCCTCCAGGGTAATAGAACACTTCAAACATGTTCCGAAAAGGCACGTGGCTTGCCGAGCACCAGTGGCTCATCCTAGCTATTCAGGAGGCTGAGATCTAAGGATCATAGTTTAAAGCCAGTGTAGGCAGGAAAGTGATGCTTATTTCCAATAAATTACTCAAAAAAGCCAGAATGGCACTGTGGATCAAGTGGTAGAATACTAGCCTTGAACAAAAAGGAACTCAGGGACAGAGCCCAGGCTTATAGAGTTCCAAAAAAAAAAAAAAAAATCTGGCTTATGGGCCAGTTCTTAAGTGGTACTCAGGTTTTGTCTAGATGGGAGAGGATGCCCTGTTGACAAGAGAGTCCTCTTCCTTTCTTCCAGACAGGTCTGCAGACACTGGTCTGTACTGATAGGCTCATTCCTATATGACATAGTCAACTTATAAAATGCTGGATCAAGAAGAATGGCTTCAAGGCAGCACTTGTTTTGTTTGTTTGTTTTTGCCCCATCCAAGACTGGGGTTCAAACTCACTACTGATGCTTTATGTTCATTTTTAGGTGCGCACCACTTGAGTCATGCCTTCAACTCCAAGCTGGCATTTTTTTTCTGGTTGGCAAGGGGTTTGAACTCTGGGCCTGGGTGCTGTCCCTGAGCTCTTCAGCTCAAAGCTACCGCCTTACCCCTTGAGCCATAGCACCACTTCTGCTGGGCTTTTCAAGCTGGCACTCTTATTTGATCTTTTCTACTGGAATACCTCTAAATGAACTGTGGTCCTTCATATCCAGATCTTGGTGTCCTTCACCTAGTTTCTGGACCTGCAAATCCGGACCTTTCATCTGTTCCACATTCTTTGCCCTCCTGGCTGTGGTTTCTTCCGTCTACCTTATAGGACTAGTCTGTAACTAGTCAAAAAGTGGATCATGATTTGTATCTATGGAAATCTCCATGCTTAAAGTTCCATGAGGGTCAACTGTTCCTTTCCTGTTCTTTAAAAAAAAACTTCAAATATACAAGGGAGTTCCAACTTAACACACCTATTTATATGTAAGTACATCTTGAGAAGACCCCTTCCCTCCTCCCGCCTAGCCCTCCTCTCACCAGCCACAAGTATCCTGCTTCCTTTCTCATGTACAGACATTGAGTACTATGATTGCATTCATTCATCACTCCTTGATCCATTCATCTACCCCTTTTCATTACCCACCCCCTCATTTAAGACACATTTCAGTTTCCCAGTATTCATTTTGTTAAACTTTAATTATTTAAAGAAATTACACAATGACAAGATAAGAGGTACAGAAATCAAGCAGTGACAAAAGGGGGAAAACAGGAAGGAAGTAAAAGAATTGCACAAAGTAAAATACAAGAACCTTTTGGTTCCAATGTATGTGAAGTAATGCACCATCTATCTGGTGAGTATAATGTAACCCTTCTATTAATTACAATAAAATATATATATAAAGAAATTACACAATGAATTTACACTCCTACATATTCAATCCTTTAGTTAGCTTGACTGTGTATCTATGCATATGTCCCTATGTATGTTTACATAAGAATTTATACTTATAGGTCTAAGATCTGTATACATTCTCTTCTATCTTCAGAGGGATTTAACTTACTGTTCTAAGCCTTAGCTTCTGCCTACTACACTGAGGGAAAGACTTTTACTCTAATTTTTGAGCTGCAGATAAAGTCCAGGCAAATGCATCTTATCTTCCTATTAAAGAAAGCAAGTTCTCACTAGTTTAGGAGCCACCCTTCAGTTTTTCTTCCAAGTGGTTTTTGAAAAAAAGAATAAATTTCCAGTTTATGTTCTGTTTGTTCTGCTCAAATGTTGAGTGCCATTTGTCTCCTATAGCCTATCCCAAAGTCCTAAGAAAAACCAGTGGTCCTGGACTTGGCATAAAGGCAAAGAAATGCTGACAGCATGACAGGCTGCCAGGCTTCTTCTAGAGGCTCACTCCACAGTGGTGATCACTACTGGCAAGCTGTTAGAAGGGCATGTACCAGGTCTGTGCCATTTTTTTACATCTAGGTAAAACTGGACTAGATCTATGGCTAAACGGTCTATCTGCCAGTACTCTAGATTAATATGCTTCTTTATAGGTATTATTATTTTGTGGGTCATGGGGCTTGAACTCAGCCTGGACATTGTCCCTGAGCTCTTCAGCTCAAAGCTACTGCCCTACCCTTGAGCCAAGCCCCACTTCCCATTTTCTAGAGGTTAATTGGAGATAAAGAGTCTTAGGTCCTTTTGTGCTGGCTGGCTTTGAACCTTGATCCTCAGATCTTAGCCTCCTAAGTAGCTAGGATTACAGGTGTGAGACACAGTGCCCAGCAATATAGGTATTATTTTTGTGAGCCTATGGAACATTGGGTAGAGACTTAAGTTGTTTCTAGAGTTCCAGGAAGTAACTGATTAGTTAATATAGCCAATTTATATTCAATTTTTGTGTTTTCTGAATGCCTAAACTGAAATCTTTTATATGTATTGGTGTGGGTGTGAGGGTCTGTGCATGTGTGAGAAAATACCTTCAGGTTGGTCCTTCAACTCTTAAAACAGAACGTGAGCACTGAGATTTTAACTCAGGCTCTAACTAAAGTAAAGAGGGGCGCTTTAGTAAACCATCATAATCTATTTCTTTCTAGATTGAACTCTTTTGTAACAAATATGAGTCTATTTACTTGTGTTTTTTTAAGACTGTTATTGCACAAAGAAAGTTTAAGATTGCTTTTCTTCCTAGGCCTTTATTTTGTTGGAGAAAAGGTTGTTTCAAAACACAGGAAAGACTTGAAAGATTTAAGAGGAGTTAAAGAGATGATGCTTTTAAATGATGAAGGGCTTTTGAAGAGCAGGGATTGTCTGAAACTGGTTGTTTCCAAAATAAACTCCAAAAGGTTCAAGAAAGAGCAGAAAGGTTTAGTAGGCCTAGAGAAGTAGATAAAAGATACAACTTATAAAACACTTATGTGATTAAGTTGGATAAATCTTACAAGTTATGTAAAAGTTTTTCTAAAATAAAGACATTGTAGGGAGATAGCACTAGTATCTAATTATCTCTATGATAATGAGGCTGTCTTAAAGATATTTTTCATTTTAGTAATATTTAGAGAATACTTTTTTATTTTATCAAGATTATTTCTCATGATCTATTTTTTTCAAGCTTTTTACTACCTAGGAAACAGAATTTTAACTGAGTCAAAGTTTATTTGAGTGTTTATATCAAGGTCTTTTAAATGACTACCATACAACTGTCACTAAATATATAGAGCTACAATGGTAATTGCTGCTGCTTCCCTTGTGTGTTTAATGTATTTCTGTTTTCTAAGGCTTCTAAAGGCACAAAGTTTAGGGAAATTCAAAGTAATGTATTCAAAAATTAAAACTGCTATGCCAGGCATGGCATAACAGTACTGTTATCCTACCTATCCAGGCGGCTGAGATCTGAGAATCTTGGTTCAAAGCCAACCAGGCACTAAAGACTGTGAGACTCTTATCTCCAGTTAACCATCAGAAAACCGGAAGTGGCAACGTGGCTCAAGGGGCAGGGAGGGTGGTTGCCCTGAGTTGAAGAACTCAGGGACAGTGCCCAGGCCCAGAGTTCAAGTTTCACAATCAACAAAAAAAAAGGGGGGGGGGGAAGACTAGGAGAAAATGAGGAAAGGGGTGACACTATTTAAAAAGAAATGTACTCATTACCTGACTTATGTAACTGCAACCCCTCTATACGTCACCTCTACAATTAACAACAACAACAACAACAACAACAAATAACCACACAATCTTGAAAGTCAGATCTCAGATCCAGACAGCAGAATTTGAAAGCTGGAAGGAACCTTAAAGATAATGTTCTTTAAGTCAAATCTTTAGAAAACCCAGTAACTATGTACACTTCTCTATACTGACAGGGAGAATAAATTATTCCATCAAATATGACTCCGGGGCACATTATTCACCAGCCCTCTCCTGTAGTTCTCATCCCCTGCATATGACATTAATTTTTCCTCAAGGTCTATGGTTACGCAAATTCATACTTTGGCACAAAGGAAATATTTATGGTATGAGTGAATAAAGAATGTGCAGGAGAATGGAATTTTGTACTGATTTCTATCACGAACTCATTCAACAGTAGGGAGCATGCCACTTCATCTTTCTGAGTCACAATTACTCTGTGTTATGGAGATAAAAATCCTTCTTGATTTGATGTGTACTAAGTCAATATGTAAAACAATAACATGCTGCCACAAGAAAAACCATATCTTCTTTATAAAACTAGCAGGAAAATATAGAGCAATAAGTTAGAGGGACAAATGTTCTGAATTAGAGAAAAAAAATGCCCTTGACAGTCTGAGTGATTTAAATTGTAGATCCTAAATCAGTACAGGTTTTTACTAGCAGGTGTTATCCTTTCTGCCATATGGCATGAGCTCCAGGGCTCTTCCTCCACAGTAACAAACAATATAACTGCGCTTTACTGCAATCTCCTTTATAATACCTCAACATCCTGCTCTGATTGCTACCACAGTGAAAAGAACCCTGGACTGGGTTTACAAGACTCAAGTGCAAACACGGTTCTAATTAAGTGTTTTTAGAAAAGTATGAGGGTTGGGCTATGAAAGCAGGATGATAATGCTTCTGTCAAGGAACTAATTACATTCACATAGATAAAATGTATAACACAGTGTCTGGTGCAGAGTAGACACTCAATAAATTACTATTGTCACTCTCCCTACAAAGCATAAAGACAGCTGAATCACAAGGTACATTTGAATTGCTTAGATGCTTTCTTCCATGATTACTGATCAATAATTCACTTTTCAGTGATCTTACATTTGCAAATTCCTCCCTTATTTTTTTTTTGGCCAGTCCTGGTGTATGAACTCAGGGCCTGAGCACTGTCCTTGAGCTTTCTCAAGGCTAGAGCTCTACCAATTGAGCCATTTCCAGCTTTTTTCTATGTACATGGTACCGAGGAATTGAACCCTGGTCTTCATGCATGCTAGGCAAGCATTCTACCTCTAGGTCACACTCCTGGCCCCTCCTCTTTATTTTTGCCAGTCCTAGGGCTTTAACTTAGGGCACAGGCTCTGGCCCTGAGCCTATCTGTGCTCAAAGCTAGCTCTCTGCCACTTGAGCCACAATGCCACTTTTGGCTTTATCTGAGTAGTTTACTAGAGATAAGAGTCTCATGGACTTTTCTGGACTGGCTTTGAATCATGATCCTCAGATCTTAGCCTTCTGAATAGCTAAGATTACAGGTGTGAGCCACCAGGCCTGGCTTCTTCCCTCTTTTTTTTTTTTTTTTTGGCAGGGGGGGAGGCAGTCCTGGACTTGAGCTCAGGGCTGAACCCAGGTTTTCATGGATGCTAGGCAAGCACTCTATCACTAGGCCAAACTCTCAGCCCCTTCCCTCATCTTTTAATCATCTCTCTTCCATGGTGCAAGGCAGCAAGAATAAGAGGGAAACAATGCAGTCTGGAAATCACATGCATACTGTCTTTCTCTATTTCACTTTCATCATTGGAAAACAAGGATAATAACCCACTTTATTAAGTAAGTTATTGTGATGATTAGAGTGAGAAAAAAAAGGCCTGACATGCTTCAAGGCAACAAATTTGAGTATTAAAAAAAAAATCTGTGGGCCAGGAGTTTGGCCTAGTGGTAGAGAGCTTGCCTAGCTTGCACAAAGACCCAAGTTCGATTCCTTGGTACCACATACATAGAAAAAAGCCAGAAGTGGTGCTGTGGCTCAAGTGGTAGAGTTCTAGCCTTGAGAAAGCCCAAGGACAGTGTTCAAGCCCTGTGCCCAAGCCCAGGACTGGCCAAATAATAATAATAATAATAATAATAATAATTTGTAAGAGTATAAATGACTCAGTAATCCAATCTTCACTATTGGCAATATGATTCAGAGCATTCTGATAGTGGCTCAGGACTGTTAGTCCTTACTACTGTCTTGCTTTAAATTCCTTAAGCTCATGACCTTTTAAATAAAGTCAAACTCCTGCATGATTTGGCTTTCTTAGCACTCCTTCTTCTTACTCACTTCTACTCCCATCACACTTCACATTCCAGTCATATCAAACTACTTTCAGTTCCTTATATAAGTAGAGTTTGTGAACCTCCCTGCCATGTACATATAATTCTCTTTCTGGCTGGAATATTCTCAGCTCTCTTTAATTCTTGCCCTTTATAAGTAACTCATTCAGCACAGACTTATGCTTTCTCTGAGACATAAAACTTGTCAGATGCTGAAGACAACACAACACCTTAGGTATAGTCTCTGGTCTCAGTTTATTTAGCATGCCCAACTATGCCTATGTGTGCCCTAAAAGACCATGAAGTTCTTTTTTATATATTTATTGTAATTAATAAAAGGGTTACATGATATTTGCCAGATAGAAGGTGCATTAATTCACATACATTGATATCATTTCACATCTCTTGGTCCCCATTACCTTCCCCCTTACCCCCCCATCTTGTTTTCCCCCCTTCCCTATCCAATTTCAAATAACCAAATACAAATATAACCAATAAATCAGATAACAAAGTGAGATAGTGTAACAATATGGTATAACCAAGGGACAGCAAAAGGGATGAGAGATAACATAGTACATTAAGGACAACAATCATTCATTATATGGCTTTTGTTTCAATATCCTGGAGATCCTTTCAATTAGCTTCATACTATATGGCCTTATGTATCTAGGTTTTGCTCTATTGTAAATCTCTGCTAGGAGAGCCCAAGGTTTCTACAGATTATGACAAATGAGGGAAACCATTGAGCCTAAGTTCCTTTGAGTCTGGCTTACTTCATTTAATACGATTTTTTCAGACCAGGAAGTTCTTAAGTGTGTTGGGGTGATATCTGATTGCTCCACATAGAACCCAACAGTCAGTCTTAATCCTGGTTTAGTAGACCCTTCCGAAGAAAAGAAAAGGAATTCTATTCTAAATTCAGATGTCTGAAGACATATCTAGGTAAGGTTGTATGTATTATGAATAATAAAACTGTATTATTACTAATAAAGAATATAAAGCTCAGAATGGTAAACTGACTTTTCCAATTTTCAAAGCGAGGTTAGATTCCTTTGCTGTACAGGTAGGGATTGGGGGCTAAGCATGGGAATAATCAACAATGAGCATCAGCCTAGAATTTATTTGTTGGTTGGGGTTTTTGTTTTGATTAGTTTAGTTTATTTATTTTGTGAGGCAAGGTCTTGGTGTATGTAACCAATGGCCCACATGCCAGTGACTCATGTCTATAATCCAAGCTATTCAGAAGGCTGAGCTTTGTAGTCAACCCAGGCAGGAAAGTCCATGACACTTTTATTTCTAATTAACCTTCAGGAAATCAGAAGCGGCTCAAAGTGGTAGAGTGAAAAAGCTCACGGACAGTACTCCTGCTACGACAAAACAAAATTTAAAAATAATCTAAATTGACCTCAAATTCTCTATCTTCCTGCCTTGGCCTCCCAAGTGTTGGGATTACAGGTATGTGTCACGGCACTTAGCTCTCTAATTCTTGATTCTTAATTCTATACTTTCCATTTCAGAATAAAAGAAACAAAGACTTACCAAAGTGTTAGAAGAATTATAATCTTCAGCTGACTTATCTGAAAACAAGAAAAAGATTTAGTTCACAAGTATTAAATTTAGTAAACAAGAAAATTAATACTTTGAGTGCTACAGAAGGCAAGCCTTTCTTAGATTCAAAGAATAATAGTATAACTGCTGCTAAGGAATAGATTATCAGGCTAATAAACATATTATACATATCATCATTTTTTTATGAATTCTGACCTAACTTTAAATGCCATGTTAGAACAATACCCACATAATCAGTGTTCTCATCATTAGGTTTCAAGAGTCAAGACAATTTGCTACATTCAAAATTATGACCAACCTACATTTTCCACTTTCAAAAAGGGTCTTTCTCTATCCATGTCTGTTCCCCATAGGGACAAAAAGACTAAAGCTCATGGAAAGAGCTATTAACCATGTGAAGTTCAATTAAACAGAAGGGTTTATTTGCTAACAATACAATAAAGTACCTTCAGTGAAGTATATCTCACTGATCCTGAGATGTACATTCTTATCAAATGTGAAAAATACTAGCTCTAAAGTAGAGCTATGTCTTTCAATTAAAGGCAGCTTTTTGGCCTCTGTGGTATATTTAAAAGAATCATGCATCTCCTGATCAATGGCATCTTATGCTTGATAAAATATGAAGCTCTTACCAAGAAAAGAGGCCTAAAGGACATGTATTATCCTTGAATTTGTTCAATTCCTAAAGGTTCAAGAAGAAACTATCCAATCAATTATGGAGAAAAAGTATTCTACCAAATTTGACACACTTGTTACCAAAAGTCAAGCCTAGAGATTGTCCAAGATCCCAATTTCATCACATATAAAAGTGAGAGGCATAGTTTTCCAAATTATTATCAGCATTACAGAATGCAATACTGTGCCTCCACTACACCAAACCTATTCCTATTTACTGCTAATCATTCTGAGGCCTGGATATAAACTTACCTCTTACATCATATTTTTAAAAAATCATTGCTTCTTTTTAAGATGATGTACAACTTCTATATATCAAAATCAAATTACAAAGCATGAGATAAGAGAAGAGAATACTTCTAAATACTTAATTTTACTAATAGAGAAACTGAAGTTCCCAAAGGGGAAGATACTAATTCAATATTATAAAAATTAGTAGAAAATAAAGCTAAAACTCAGGTGGGTTGTCAATCTAGTCTTTTCTTCTAATATATTAGACACTAACTGATATAAAAACATCAAATATCAA
Organism: Megascapheus bottae; assembly: GCF_031878675.1. Taxonomy (NCBI): domain Eukaryota; kingdom Metazoa; phylum Chordata; class Mammalia; order Rodentia; family Geomyidae; genus Megascapheus; species Megascapheus bottae. The sequence continues at coordinate 46,908,241 of NC_143524.1, forward strand.
ATAGGAAATGACAAGGGGCTGGGAGTGTGCTCTAGTGGTAGAGTGCTTGCCTAGCTAGCATGCACAAAGCCCTGGGTTCAATTCCTTGGTACCACATATACAGAAAAAGCTGGAAGTGGTACTGTAGCTCAAGTGGCAGAGCACTAGTTTTGAAGAAAAGTGTCCAAGGACAGTGCCCAGGCCCTGAGTTCAAGCCCAAGGAGCAGCAAAAAAAAAAAAAAAAGTAGCATTTTTAACATATACTTCTATCATGCATTAGTGGAGTCAGCTTGAGTAATTCCTTTCATTTCTCTAAGCCTAATCAACTTCATTCCATCTGTAAAATGGGAGAAATAGTCTTTGTCTTACCACCTCAAAGAACATGGTGACAATCACATGAGATAATTTGCCAGCTAGCATACAATAACTGAGGTAGTGTTACCATAACAAATAGGATAAAAGGAGAAACAGGAAAAAAAGATCTAACAGGAAGAATAAATAGTGCCAAATCTACTATTTTGCCTAGAATTGGTCTTTAACTTTAAATTGTAGAAAATTACATGTATATTTGTATATGTTTAAGTTTATTCACATAGCAAATATATGCACATGTATCTATATGTATTCAATATTACTCATACATACACATAGTAATGAATATATAATTACCTGAATTATATCTAACACTGTGCACATATTTATTCACAAATACTTAGATGGACTATAATTTCAAACACTTATATATATATGCCATTTGCAGCCATTTACATGCATACATACAAAAGAAACAGCTTCTAACCTGATGTTTCTGTGATAAACATACATTCTAATTTCCTGGCTACTAGAAAACTAAGTACCCTCTCACTAGAATGCCTTCTTGGAATGACACAGTCCTTCAGTAGAAGAAGAGAGACTGACGCAGTGGTGACAGACGAAAGTAAGGAAAAGGTGCTGGGAAGAAGCATGCCCCTCTCCTGAGCACTACCATGGCAGCATGAATCAACCTGCAGTCTGTCATTTCCACCATCTGTGCCCTTTGATACAAGCCAGATACTGGCTGAGAAAACTATCCTTCAAAATCAACCAGTTTATCCTGGTTCTCACCTTTCCCACCAACCCTTTGAAAGACGCAGCATGAAGGGTGGGAGGGAAGACTAGCCTAGACACTGACTTAGCCACATTAGAAACGTCTTCTTTTGCTGGGCACGCTTAGCTACTCAGGAGACTGAGATCTGAGGATCACAGTTCAATGCCAGCCCAGGCAGGAAGGGTCCACAAGATTCTTATCTCCAAGTAACCACCAGAAAACAGCAAATAGTAGAGCACTAGCCTTGAGCTGAAGAGCTCAGGGACAGCGCCCAGGCTCAGAGTTCAAGCCCCAGGACTGACAAAAAAAAAAAAGAAAAGAAAGAAAGAAAGAAGGAAAGAAAGACATCTTCTTTGGCTTTAATGTTTGCCAAACAATGGGGTATTAGTATTTCCTAAAGTACTCTTACAAGTTCCCAGAAATATAGGCCTTTCATAAGTTATCCTAGAAAATTTCCTCTGCTATGGAAGGAGGTATTCCAAATAAAATCTCTAGAAAATAGTAGTAAAGTGAGGACAAAAAGATTACTATACCTATAGGAGACTTGAAATCCCATCCACTGTATTATTAAAAGGCACTCGATACAAGGGAAAGTGCTGCTTGAGGGATAGAGCACTAGCTTTGAACAAAAATGTCTTGAGAATGTAAGGCTCTGAGTTCAAGCTCTACCACCACCAGCTCACCTGTGTACACGCTCTCTGTCTTGCTTTCTCTCTCTCTGTCTCTCAGTATCTGTCTCTCTCTGTCTCTCTCTGTCTCTGTCTGCCCCCCTCTCTCCCTCCCTCCCTCCCTCCCTCCCTCCCTCCCCCCCCCCCTCTCTCTCTCTCTCTCTCTCTCTCTTTACCATCACCAACAAAAATACAAACAAAACACTCTAAAAGCCAAGTGCTGGTAGCTCATGAATATAATCTTACTCAGGAGGCTGAAATATGAGGATAACAGTTTCCAAAGCCAGGGCAGAAATGTTTGTAAGCCTCCATCTCCAAAATAACCAAATATATACTTAGCAAAAAAAGAAGCTGGCATGGCTCAAGTAGTACAGTGCCAACCTACTAAGCAAATGGGAAGTCATGAGTTCAAGTCCCAGAACCAGAAAACAAACAAACAAAAATCATAATCCCTAAGAAAGAATATACTAAAGAATATTCAGTAACTACTGGCTTGGTTTTTATCTGGTAGATTAGTCTGGGATATATAATTATTAACTAATGATATTAAAATGACAATGATAGTTAAATTTCCGTGCTGCTGCTTTGTAACCCATGAAAACCTTTTACATCAATGAACTCATTTATTCCTCACTTACACCTTCGAGATAGTATTATTCCCATTTTGAAGTTCAAAGAAATGGGATAGCAATTCAAGCTTAGTGTTGGAATCCAGACCTTCAACACAAAGCCATTCTATTTTGAAAGCAAAAATACACATATACAGACACAGACATATACAGACACAGACATACACACACCGTTTCAGAATGAAGACAAATTTGAGGTTCATGTAAAAGCCAAGCATCTTTGCTGTCAAATTCCAAAATTCCATCTTACTAAATAAGTGCCACCTCCACTCTTCCCCCTTTTCTCTTTCATACCAGCCTGACAGGAACACAAAGCTTTCCCACCCAGATGAAAGTAACCTCTTCCTGTGACTCTTCTCCACAAACTCCTCATACCTGTAAAGCTCATGTACTTCTGGCTGTTGGTGGTCTTCTTAGAATTGTAAAATTCTAACACATCCAGAACAGCCTGTGGATTTTTCTTCTGCTCTGATTTAGTGATATTTGATGTCTGCAGCAAGCGGGCCCACTGCTCTGGCATCCCCTATAAAAGAAATGAGCAAAGTTTTCAGGAAGACATTGCTGCAAGGGAAACTCAAAGAAAACCAGAGCTAACCCTGGGATCTACTAGCAGCTAAACATGAGCTTGTCCTCATCCTTTTCCCTGGATTCCCCCAGAATTCCCATAAGCCTCCTTTATAACATCTTCCTTATAGTGGTCTTCATTTCCTAAGATGTTTGTCACTTCATCAGGCTTCACCTCCTTTAGAGCAGGGATCGGGTCTGGTTAATTTCTGTATCATCAGTGCCCCATACAGACCTTGCAATCATGGGCTCCCCAAAGAAAGATTTGTTTGGACTGGCGGGGAGGGAAGTAGATAGGTCAGTGAAGAGTACTCAGAACCTTGAGTACAATGCCCAGGGCCATTTAAAAAAATAAATAAATAAAAATCAAACCTTCTCTAGGTACAACCTGGAGATTAGCAAACTGATCCTCTCATGAATGAAAGAACACAGGCAAACACAGAAGCATTGGGACGATACAGTATCATAGCACACAGCCACTTACTGTAAACTCCCCTGTGACAGCATCAAAACCAACATGAATTGTGTGCTCAAAATCTGAAGGAAGAGAAATCTCTGGCCGCTCCTTCTCCTTCTTCTTATTTGCTATGAGAGAAATAGGGAAAGAGAAATTTTAAAAGCACATTATTAAGCTTTTAGGCTTACTTTAGCTTCTAATTGCGCTTATGAACTCCTGTAGAAGCAAGGTCTACGTAGTTCACATATGTCCTTACAGACCAACTATGGACTTGGATTGAAGTGGATGCTCAGGGTATGTGAAGTGGGAAGGAAAACACAAGAGGATCCCAGCACACAGTGTAGAGACCAGGTTCTTTGTCACCTCTTTTGAATGACAAGGAGGACAGACAAGATGGTCTTTGGGGCTACTCCATCTACTACATTCTATATCTGTTTAATCAGAGAAACAAGTACTCTACCTAGATTTCTCTCTAAAATGGCATTCAAATTTTTTTTTGCATTTTTTATTGTAATTAGTAAAAGGGTTACATGATATTTGCCAGATAGAAGGTGCATTAATTCACGTACATTGATACATTGATACCCTTTCACATGTCTTGGTACCCATTTCCCTCCCCCCGGCATTCAAATTTTTTAACTGTCATTTCATAGCTAATACTTCATACAATGATTCTGATAGGCAAATTTCTCTCACACATTAGGAAATTGTGGCACAGATTTGCTGGCAGTTGTTAAGCAAGTAAAATAAAGCTTTTTTTTTTTTTTGCCAATTGTGGGGCTTGAACTCATGGCCTGAGCACTGTCTCTGGACTTTTCTCAAGGCTACAGCCCTACCACTTGAGCCACAGCACCACTTACAGCTTTTTTCTATATATGTGGTACATACATAGAAACCCGGGTCTTCATGCATGCTAGGCAAGCACTGTACCACTAGGCCAAACTCCCAGCCGAAAAAAAAGCTTTTAACATTCTAGTTTACTACTTCTGAACAATTTTAAGTTGAATCAGGAAAACAAACTTGATGTACCAACCAAGAAGAAATATTATGAACTTCTTTGTATATGTACCACGGTATACATTATTTCCCTTTACCCTTACAATCGTATGAGATAAATATTACTACAAATCATTTTACAAATGAGAACAATGAATAATTTCATCATTAGCTAATGAGGGCTGAGATTTGAACCCAGGTTCATCCCTCAAGATTTCTCCTCAGTATCTTGAACCATTTGCCTCCATGCCAATTGCTAGGGTTTAGGCTATTTTTGCATTTGGCAATTGTCCCCCAGAAGCAGCTGCTTTGAGAGAGAGAAGGTTAAGGGTTACACCAGGGCCACGTCAAGCATTCATTTATGATACAATTCCATCTGTCTTGTTCATAGTTAGAATATGTAGGACATGTGTCAGGGCTTTGGAACTGCTTTCTTTTGGGAACTACTTTCTATTTCTAAATTCCTCCTGATTGAGTAACTTTTAAAGGTTTCAGGGAAGTATAAGCATATTACTGTTTTATTCACATTTTACAAATATACATTATGTGTTATGTTATTACATATTATACATTGCATTTTATTTTACATATTATTTATATTGTATATTATTAATAGTTTATACAATAAAGACAAGGACTGTCATTCCAGAAGGAACTTAGATAATACAACCCAGAGAGAAAGAGTGACTCAGGCAATGAGCCATTTACAGAAAAAAGACCCAGGAGAATGAAATTACTTACCATGTAAACATAATGCTAAAGTTGTCTCAGCTTCTACTAGTCACTCTTTGCTCTGGGACCTTTAAAATGTCTCACACACTCCCAATTCCTTACTTTTTTTCTCCTGTTCTGGTCATCTTCAGGTCCTACTTCTTCCAGTAAAGATTCCCAAACCTTTCTTTCCCCTGTGAATTCCCAAGGCACTGAGTTTGCTACACTACTATGTATCTTACTCATTTCCTGTCTCATATGAGTGCTTGCTACTTAAAAAAAAAAAAATGTAATCTTGAGGCCGGGAGCATGACCTAGTGGTAGAGTGCTTGCCTAGCATGCACAAAGCTCTGGGTTCCATTCCTCAGTATCACATACACAGAAAAAGCCAGAAGTAGTGCTCATTAGCTACGGACTATAAGCAGGAAATGTACAAATATGTATAGCAAGATACACATAAGAAGGATGAGGAAACAATAAATAATTATTTGAATTAATCCAATGTTTATCAACAGTACAATGGAAAATATTCTGGTAAAAAGTATTTGGGTAAATCCTTATAAAACATGCTGATCAGAAAATAAACAAAAACAGGGAAAAATGAAAGCAAAAAAAAAAAGGCTACATGTTGTATGATTCCATGCATGTCAAGTTCAAAAACAGGCAAACTGATGTTTGTCTGTGAGAAGGAAAGATATTGGTGTATGGAAGAAGTTTTGAGGGAACGTTATATATACTTCTTATTCAGGTAGTGGCTATACAGATGTGGTGACAAATTTACTGAGCTGGATAGTTCAGTTCTATTTAAAAAAATAAAATTTCAGTGGAAGACCTTAAAAGAATCATGTTCTCTGTGACTTCACAGGGCATTAAGTCCAATATAATTCATTGTGTAGATAAAAAAGGAATTAAGGCCCAGAGAGTGGCTATTTCCTTAAAAATACTGAACATAAAATTAGTTGGCTGTTGGGGCAGGAAGTGTGACCTAGTGATAAGAGTACTTGCCCAGCATTCACAAAGCACTGGGTTCAATTCTTGGGTACCACATATACAGGAAAGGCCAGAAGTGATGCTGTGGTTCAAGTGGCAGAGTACTAACCTTGAAAAGCTCAAGGACAGTACCCAGGCCCTGAGTTCAAGCCCCAGGACTGGTCTTATTTATTTTTAAAATTATTTTTAAGTAGTACCTCTCACAAAGCAGTCCAACATTCCAAACTTGGGAGAGATAAACACTGACGTAGACCAGTGTTAAAATTAACTCTGCTAAACTCTTCCCAAGCTCAAAGAATTCCACTTTGGTCATGAAAATGTAGCCAGAAAAAAGATTCCACACTAAATGCTGCAAGACTTCTTCGAATAAACCAAAGGCTCCAGATCCTAACCACAAGAACCAGGCTTTCCACATGGAAATCTGCAACTCAGCGCCACTTATTACAGGCCTCCAATTATGGCTTCTTCTTCCAATCATTTATCCATCCCCCAGGCACACACTGAGGCCATACTGAAGGTCAGCATTAGGTAATACCCACAGACAGTCTTCCCAGTACCAGCTCAAATCTCAAGCAACAACAGTCTGAAAAGAACTCTTTCTTGTCTACATAGAGATAGAATACTATTCCAATGTCTAGGTAGAATCGGGCACTTATGTATTTTTTAAAGTACCATGAGTGAGTAATTGGGGTTGAGAATGACTAACCAATAGTACTATCTTATTATGGAATAGATATTTAAGGAGTATTTTGTTCCCACACTCATTCCTGTCACTTTGCCCCATGAGACCCTGAACTATTCACTATGTTCTAAGCTTTAGTCTCTCCAATGGAAAATGAGTTTTGAGACTCAGACAAAACAGTAAATGAAATTTCTTAAAAATACTTAAGCCAGGCACTGGTGGCTCATGCCTGCAATGCTGACTTTTCAGGAGGCTGAGATCTGAGGAGTGTGGTTCGAAGCCAACCTGGGCAGCAAAGTCTGTGAGATTCCTATTTCTAATAAACTACCAGAAAACTGGAGTAGCACTGTGGCTAAAAGTGCTGGAACTTGGGCACAAGAGTTTAGAGACAGCATTCAAGCTTGTTCAAACCCCACACAATAGACCCCCCCCCACCAAAAAAAATAAAAATAAATAAAACCCCATAAACTTTCTAAGTGTATTATTTTGCAGTTTAGAAAATGTTTTTACATTTACTGCATCAAATGACACACACAAAAAAACCAACTAATGACAGAGAGTGAATGGAAATCACAATTATTCACACCTTATAGATATTAGACTTTATTTTTAAAATAAATCACTAAGTTAAATGCCAGAGGCCAGTTCAGTTTAGGTTCAGATCATTTCCCTATGTAGCAAATATAAATTCCCAAATGGCAGGTGCCAGGCATAGCACTTCCAAGACTACCAACATTGCTAGGTCCTTTTTAGGACTAAGTTGAATGGTTGTCTCTAAACAAAAGCACAAAGTTCAGCTGTTTTTCGTTTTTGTTTTCATTTAGACATATATATTAGCAATGTCCATCAAAGGTATTGAAGCAGAGGGGTAAAGTCAATGTGCTCCAGGTACTGTAGAACATTAGTAAGTAGAGAACAGAAGTTTTGCAAGAACTCCTAACTCCCAGTGTTCTACTTCTGTATTTTCAACCTACAGAGATAGGTTTTGTGGCTTTGATCTTTGAGGCTACTTATTTTCAGACTAGATGTGGCCTACAGGTCACTCAGAATAATATTTGAGTTTCTATTACTGATTAAAGTACTTCAAATGGCCTACTTTCTTTTCACCTAAATAGACAAGACTGATCCAATGACATCTTTGCAGTGCCTCACTGATATAATTACAGGATTCCTAAGCTAAAAGAAACTGCACATATCTGATGCTCACTTTCATTTCTTGGTGCCAGTCCTTGGGCTTGAACTCTGGGTATGGACACGGTTCCTGAGCTTCTTTTGTTCAAGGCTAGCACTCTACTACTTGAGCCACAGCTCCACTTCTGGCCTTTCTGGTGCTTCCTTGGAGATAAAGAGTCTTATGGGCTTTCTTGCATAGTCTGGATTTGAACCGCTATCCTCAGATGTCAGCCTCCTGAACAGCTGGGATTATAAGCACAAGCCAGGGCTAGGAGCATGGCCTAGAGTGCCTGCCTAGTATCCATGAACCATAGGTTCCATTCCTCAGTACCACATATACAGAAAAGGCCAGAAATGGTGCTGTGGCTCAAGTGGTAAAGTACTAGACTTAAGAAAGCCCAAGGACAGTACCCAGGCCCTGAATTCAAGTCCCAGGACTAGCAAAAACAAAACATACAAATAAATAAATATAAGTGCAAGCCACCAGTACTTGGCTGACTCTTTAATTTTTTTTTAGATGAAAGCATTGACATTTATAGAGAAGTAACTGACCTAAACCCAATTTATGTGAGAAGACTACAACACAAGTATCTAGATCCTCATTTTCCCATTCAAGATCGAAGGTTGTCTGAAGCTTTCAGTTCCAGTGATGTTGCTGTTTCTACCTACTGCTCCAGGCAGCAATTTCCTGTTTTTGTTTTTTGAAAAAGTAACTTTATATAACTTACATACTACAACAACTCACTCATACAGTTAATATTCAATTGTTTTTGGCATTTTCTCAGAGTTTGGCAAATATCAAAATAAATTCGGGACCTTCTCATCAAAAACTCTGAACATCTTGGTTCTCTCCCTCTAATCCCATTTGCTCTCCCTCCTCTACACTAATAAAGCTGTGTGTGTGTGTACGTGTGTGTGTGCACGCGCACATGTACTCACACATGCATATGCACACATGAGCACACACTTCAGTTCTGGGGATTGAACTCAGGGCCCAGTTCCTGTTCCTAAACCTTTGTGCTCAAGGCTAGTGTCTACCACTGACTTTGGGGTGATTAATTGGAGATAAAAATCTCATGGAACTTCTAGCACAGACTGGCTCTAAACTGAAATCCTCAGATCTCAGCCTCCTAAGTAGCAAGGATTACAGGTGTGACTCAATGGTACCTGACTCCATACACGTATACACACACACACACACACACACACACACACACACGTGTATGTATGTAGTATGCATGTATATGTGTGTACACATAGTGTGTGTGTGTGTGTGTGTGTGTATTTGGGAAGTGGTCACTTGTGGTGCTTGAATGATGAGCCTGAGCGCTGACCCTGAGCTCTTCAGTTCAAGGCTAGCACTCCACCCCTCTGAGCCACAGTACCACTTCCAGCCTTCTGGTTTAACTGGAGACAAGAGTCTCACGGACTTTCTTGCCTGGGCTGGCTTTGAACTGCGATCCTCAGATCTCAGACTCCTTTGTAGCTAAGATTACAGGCATGAACCACTCACACTTAGCCCAGTGTATCTTTTGTCTATGAATTTACCTTTTCTAAACAATTAATATAAATTAAATCAAACACTATATAATCCCTTATGAGTAGCTCCTTCTACTTAACACAGTATTTTCAAGATGACATTATATGGATGTATCACATTTCATATCTATACATTAGGCAATGAACATTTAAATATTTTTACTTTGGAGTTATTATGAACAATGCTGCTGTAAACCTTTCATGCACTGGTTTGTGTGGATATGTTTCATTTCTCCTTGGTAGAAACCTCTCGGACATATGATATCTCTACATTGTACCTTTTGAGGAACTGCCAAACCATTTGCTGTAATGACACATCCATTTTACATTCCAATCACCAACTGTTAAGGGTGGCAATAGCTCTACAACCTCAGAAACATTTGATATTATCTGCCTTTTTTATTATAGTCATTCTAGAGAATGTAAAGTAGATCTTATTGTGGTTTTGATTTGCATTTCCCTGATGGCTAATGATACTGAGCATCTTTTTGTGTATAACTTCTCTGGAGAAAAGTCTGTTAAGATCTTTTGCTCGTTTTCAAACTGAGTTATATCTTTTGAGTTATAATAGTGCTTTATATTCTTTTAAGATATGTCTCTTATGAGATACATAATTTGGGGGAAATTCTCTGTGAGTTATATTTTAACTTTCTTGATGGACCAGTAGCATATGAATCTAAAGCTAATGATAACAATTTAGAGATAGCTCTTCAGCAAGCCATAAGAACAGAGCCTTTAAAAGCATAAATAGGAACTTTACTTCAGATCAGCAGTCAGCTAACACATTTCTGGAGCCAAATAAAAGGGAAAAAAAAGCCTCTATTTTTTACTACTTTACACAGAGGATACTGGTGATTTTCCAGATGTACTGTTAAGATCCTGACTACTTTTCTAGAAGCTGAACTAATAAGAAGGAAATATCCCAGACAATCATAGCTTACACCTATAATCCTAGCTCTTCAGGAAACTGAGATCTAAAAATTGGAATTTGAAGCTCACCCAGGCAGAGTGATATACAAGAGACACCTATGTTCAAATAATCAGCAAAAAAACCTGAAGTGGAAATATAGCTCAAGTGGCAGAGTATCAGTTCTAAGCAAAAAAAAATGTCAAAAGAAAGCACAAGACACTGAATTCAAGGTACCAGTACCACTCATTGTAAAAGCCTGGTGAGTCCTAGTTATCTTTTTCCTTCATTCTCAGCCATTTCTTACTATTCTTACTGAATTTTAATTCCCAAATCTGAATACTGTATTAAGAAACCTGAATGAACATGAAAAAACAAATAACTGTGGATTTTTTTAAGTATTGCAAATAAAACTAACTTGGGGAAAAAACTCCAAATGAAGGGTGGGGGTGAGGGAGGGAAATGAGGACCAAGACATGAGAAAGGGTATCAATCTTTGTGAAGTAATGCACCTTCTAACTGGTGAATATACTATAACCCTTCTATTAATTACAATTAAAAAACATAAGAAAAATCCAAATAAAGACATTTCAAATTTATTTATGCTTTGTGACTTCAAAGCATTTAAAAACCTTAAAAAGAAAATAAGTTCAAATTGCCTAAAATCACAGTACTCAAAAAGAAATGTACTCATTACTTGACTTACACAACTTTAACTCCTGTGTTACAGTTCTTTGACTTATATAACCGCAACTCCTATGTGACTTTTTTAATAACACTAAATAAATAACAGGAGCTGAAAAACTCTCTAAAATCTGGTTAAGAATGTAGTAATTCTTAGAACTGTACTCAAAAACAGCTCTGAGCAATTGTTCTTTTTGCATTTTGCTTCAGCCACTTTAAGAAGGAAAAACAAAAGAAATAGTTAATAAGAAAACAAAAGGTGGGGCCGGGAGTTTGGCCTAGTGGTTAAAGTGCTTGCCTAGCATGCATGAAGACCCGGGTTCGATTCCTCGGTACCACATACATAGAAAAAAGCTGGAAGTGGTACTGAGGCTCAAGTGGTAGAGCTCTAGCCTTGAGAAAGTCCAAGGACAGTGCTCAGGCCCTGAGCTCAAGCCCAGGACTGGCAAAAAACGAAAACAAAAACAAAACAACAAAAAAAGAAAACTAAAGGTAAGGCTGGGAGTTTGGCCTAGTGGTAAAGTGTTTGCCTAGCATGCATGAAGACCCAGGGTCAATTCCTCAGTACCACATACAGAGAAAAAATTGGAAGTGATACTGTGGCTCAAGTAGTAGCGCTCTAGCCTTGAGAAAGCCCAAAGATAGTGCTCAGGCCCAAAGTTCAAGCAAGTAGAGCCCTTGTCTAGCAAAGAATGCTATAAGTTCAAAAACTAAGTAAGTAATATACAGTAGCTGGGTACCACTAGCTCACACCCTTAATCTTTGCTATGCAGGAGACTGAGATCTGAGAATCAAGGTTCAGAACTAGAAAGGACAAATCTATGAGACTTTCATTTCTAATTAACCAAAGCTAGAAGTAGGGCCAGAAGCTTGAGCTCCTGAATTCAAGGTCTAGTACTGGCACTAAGTAAACAAACCATTAATATTTTTAATTGAAAATAAGAGATATTAAAGACAAATCAAGACAAGGTAATAAAAGCAAAGTTTTTTGTTTAAGCATACAAATCATGACAAAGAGATGAAATACTGTACTTTTATCTCCAGGTAAGATGGATCGGTAAAATCGATCCTTCTTTTTCTTCTCCTCTGGGTTTGGAGGCAGAGGTTTGGAACCGTGGTTTAGGGTTGCAGTGTCTTTGCCGCCAGCTCCAATCATAGTGCTGGTGTTTCTCATTGGAGGGGCTGGGGGTTTATCCTGAGTGTCTAGGCCGTTACTTGACATTGTCACCACCACCAGCAGCTACTGAAACAGGAGAAAGAACATAAACCTGTTTATTATTTTTGAACACAAGACATACATGTTAAAAGGTAAGGGTATATATACTCATAATGTAAAGTCCTACTGCGTATACTAAAACAGTCCTTGAATACGGCTAGCCTATTCTCTCAATACTCACCAATGAAATGCCTACCATGTGCCATGAACTGCAAAACTCACAAAGATTTCCTCTTATCCTGCATTCATTCCTGTATCTGAGACACTGGAGAAAACAGATACATCAGCTAGATCAGAAATACTCAACTGTGTCTACCATGATCTAACTGAAATGCAGAAAATTAGCCCAGAAAAAATGCTGAGAGGAAACCAGTAATACTAACTTTAGAGAAACTCCTTAGCCTTCTGCATTCCACTGGTTTACCTACATAAAGTTTAAATGAAAACCTTAACATGATTCCATGTAGTGAGTTCTCTTACAACCTTTAACTTTGCAACCTTTGGAATGGACTACTGGAAAAATCTGGTTTGTTTTGGTTTTGTTTTGATTTTGGAGGAAATACTGGGATTTGAACTCAGAGCTTCATATTTGTTAGGCAGGGTTTTCCATCACTCAGCCACACCTCCAGCCCTTTTATGTACTGGTTATTCTTGAGATTAGAGTCTCACTTCTTGCCCAGGCATGCTCCTATACCATAATCCTCCTATTTTTCATGTTCCACTGTGCTGGGATGACAAGTATACACCACCACACCAGCTCCTTTGGTGGAGATGCAGTTTTATGGACTTTTCTGCCCAGGTTAACATAGAACTACAATCCTTTCAATCCCATTCTCCCACAGAGCTAGGATAATTGGTATGCACCACAGCATACAGCTACTGGTTGAGAAAGGGCTTCACCAACTTTTTTCTTTTTTTCCCCAGCGCCAACTCTGATTCATGATACTATCAATTTCAGCCTCCCAAATAGAAAGTATTACAGGAATAAGCCACTGGTATCTAGTAAAACTACTCTTTTTTTCGCTGGAACTCAATCATGTTTCATTTATTTATGTATAATCTGCAGCTTCTTTCAGGTTACACTGGCAGAGCAGAGTAACTGCAAAAGACTAGACCCACAAACCTGCAACACTTACTATCTGGTCCTTTACAGGTGAGATTTGCTGCTCCCAGGCTCAATCAATTCTATAGTACCTCTCTCCTCTAAAATGATAGCTCTGATGTCATTAGATCAAAGGAATTTTCAGCTCCGTCTACTGAAACTGTTAGATATGTAGTCTTTTGTTGGCCAAAGCATTATTCATTATGCAGTACTTGAAACTGTTAATAGTACAAAAATCTAGGTGGTGGGTGCATCAGGTACTTGCTTCAAAATTCTTTCAATAATGTAATTTTTCCTAACATAATGTTCAGAGGAAAAAAGTAATGCTTGAGTTCTTGTTGTACAGTTCTGGTATAATACCTGGCCTTAAGGAAAAAAAAGTGATGAGGGCCCACCAACATGGAGACCTTGTGCCAGGTCCCGTTCCTGGTACTGGAATGTCCCAATCTGAAGCTGAAGAAGCCGCTCTGGGTGCACATGCTGTGAGCCATGACAGTGTATGCGCTGGTGGTCATGTCCTACTTGCTCATCACCAGAGGAATAATTTATGACCTTACTGTTGAACCTCCAAGTGTTGGCTCAATGACTGACGAGCATGGACACCAGAGGCCACAAGCCTTCTTGGCTTACAGAGTAAACGGACAGTACATTATGGAAGGCCTCGCATCCAGCTTCCTGTTTACAATGAGAGGTTTAGGTTTCATAATCCTAGACTGATCTAATGCACCAAATATTCCTAAGCTCAACAGATTTCTTCTGCTGTTCATTGGATTTGTCTGAGTCCTATTGAGATTTTTCATGGCATGGGTATTCATGAGAGTGAAACTGCCAGGCTATCTGATGTGATAAAGTGCCTTTTGAGAAGAAATCAATGGACTCAAGACTTGTTCTGGTGAATGAAATTTGAAAGTCTTTATCAGTCCTCTGTGAAAATGTGGAAAGGAACAAACAGCAGGAAAAGAAGCCTGAGTGAAAACCTGGGAAGCACATCAAAGCTCAGACTAGTTTCTTGGTATCAGAGACAACTCTATCACAGTTTTTTTTTTGCTACTGACCTGCTCTGATATCCCAACCATGTTAAATGGCATTTTCTTAGTTTCTCATTTCTTGAAGGGAAAAAAATTGCTCCACTTGTCAAACTATAATATTGAATGAAGTGATTATTTTTTATAGTCCCCTTCACATCCTTTTTTGGAGATGACATTTCTGATTTTAAGAAGTTCAACATGATGTAAGATCTGTGAGCTGAGAGCTCTCGACTGCTGAGTGGCTTCTCCGATGGTGCTTTTACCTTTAAGCAGTATGAGTGCTAGTATGCTTCTGTGGATACAAATTCAGGACTGTCCCCTGAGCAGTTTGATATATGAAAGGAGCTCAAATAAATGATTTTTTTCTAATTAAAAAATTTGATGAATAAATGAATGGTTTTGATGGAAACAGAAAATGGCAAATGTATCCTAGACCATGTAATAGCATAAATGTGAGAGCACAGCAGCAAGAAGATTGCAACATAAAGGACTAAAAAGGGAAACGGGGGAAAAAAATGGGACACACAGATCACTGTGGGCTTTTTATGTTCTTCACTACATTTAGCATTCGGGGTGGGGGGGGGGAGTCCTTTCTAAGCAGTTCTAAAGCTAGGCAATAATTGTTCCATGTTGAAAATAAAACATGATGTTGTAAGGCTGTGGAGAAATGACAATGAGAACCAAGTATTGCATGGAGAAAGAGACCAGCTGTTAGTCTATCTGCACTGAGGATTCTGGTGCCTTGAGCACAGAGCATAGATCTTGGAGTTTAGGAAAGTCCTCTACACTCTCTAACAGAGTTGCTGAAATCCAAAGAAACAGTGTCCCCAAAGAGCCTCTTGGACTAATTATCCTTACAACTAAGATTTCAGATAGCAATTAGGACTGGTGTTTTTGTTATTGCTTTTACATCTTTACTGGTTAGCAGTGTCTCCCTTTACAGTCTCAAGGTTGCTTCCATTCATCAGGGCATCATTGGGGCTGAATTGTTTTTTGGTTTTTTGTTTTGGTTTGCTTTCTTTGGTCAGTCATGGAGCTTGAACTCGGGGCCTGGGTGCTGTCCCTGAGCTCTTTTGCTAGTGTCCTACCTCTTTAAGCCACAGCACAATTTCCTGTTTTCTGGTGGTTAACTGGAGATAAGAGTCTCACAAACTTTCCTGCCCCAGTTGGCTTCAAACAGGGATCCTCAGATCTCAGCTTCCTGAGTAGCTAGGATTACAGGTATGAGCCACCAGAGCCTTGGTAGCTAACATTAGATGACAAGTAGAGTTTAAGGAAAACTTGGAAGTCTAATAGGTATAATTTTTCTCATTTGTTAAAGCAAATTATATCATCTGCTGTTTAGCAGACTATGCTGGGCACTGGGGATAAAATAGTCAGCAAGTGTAAATAGCACAATTTAGACATGCTATAGGTCACCCAAGGGCATCATACAGTGGGACAGCAGAAGGAGGGACTGGAAACAATGTTGGTAATAACAGAACCACTACAACCACTACATAACCTTTAATATAATTTCTAAATAACCCTCCATTATTTAAAAATAACATCTTTAAGTGAACGAAAGAAAAGAAGAAGAAATAAAACCTATTACACAAACTAATCATATTTCTTCGAATAACCCAGAGCAGCTGCAACTGGCATTGCCAACACTCCACCCAAGACTGGGGAACAGTGTATGCCCTTGACGCCTGGTTATGAGAATCTGATCTTTAAATGGTGCCAAGAGGTTTGCTTTGGCAAGGGAATGGAATGCTGTAGCCTTGAATATGCTGAGGATGTCCTTCTAATGCATCAACCATATTCCCACTATGCAGCCTCTGCTACTTGCTCTGGTTTAGCAACAGAAAAGCAACTTCTAGAGTGGCAGGGAAGAAAATTGTAGGCTGTTTCAGAACTGTTAGAAAAACTACTTTGATTTCTGATCTCCTAAAATATAAGTAAGATTACCTACTTAACATAGTTGCCATAAAGGGGAAAAAAGCATATGTTAAAAACAAAGAACACCTTGCATGTTGCCTGCCACAAAACAGATGCCATTATTAGTTTCCTTCCCTATCTATCTTTGTCCTTTCATCTGTACTATTCTCTAAGCTTGTCATTCTATCTCCATGCACTTTCATGCCCCTGCCTTTGTCTACACTGTTCTCTCTGCCAATGCTCCAACTTGTCTGCCAAACAAACTCCTACTCATTCTTCAAGGTCCCACTTGACTCACTTCCTCTATGAAACCCCTCCAGAAGACCACTACTTCCACCTTTCTCCAAAATACAATAGCATTTATGCAGCAATTCTGAACCTTATTCATCCTATCATATAATTCATACTTGTGCTCACTAGCCCATGAGTAACTCAAGGGATAAAATTGAGTCTGATTAATGTCTATGTCCCCAGGGCCCAATGAGCACAGAAATGGTACATACCAAGTAATTAGCAACAGCTCACTTTCTAAGACAGCCCAGTTTAGTGGAAAAAAACACAGGAGCTAGAAGGAATCTGAAGACTCAACCAATTCCAAACCTTTTTCTTATTAAAACCTGAAATCCATAATGGTATATAATATACCTGAGCTCACTAAATGAAATACTGATAAGGATATGACTAATCTATAATTATTCTGATTCTCTTAGAAAGCATTCTTTTGGTGGCTGGGAATGTGGCTTAGTAGTAGAGTGCTTGCCTAGCTAGCATGAAGCCCTGGGTTTGATTCCTTAGTACTAAACAGAAAAGGCCAGAGGTAGTGCTATGGCTCAAGCTATGGCTAGCCTTGAGCAAAAGAAGCTTTGGGACAGTGCGCAGGCCCTGAGTTCAAGCCCCAGGACTAGCAAAACAACAAACAACAATAACAACAACAAAAGCACAATCTTTTAAAGGTATAATTATAATTTGAGACAGAATGAACAAAGAAAAGGAAGAAAGGACTACACTACAGGGTAGAGGGTCTTCTCACATTTAGACATAGGAGAGGCAGTAAGGCAGGGTTGAAAGGGTAGTGAGAGACAAATTCACTTATACCTATACCTACCTACTTACACACACACACACACACACACACACACACACACACACCCTTCAGTCCTAACACTCCTGCAGACTAGTAACTTGCAGAAACCAATACTTTAAGTTTTGGTTGTTTTATACTCCACTTACCATCTTGGAAAACCTGACCAGCACCCCCAGTAGAGTTACTGTATGGTTAGCTTTTCATTTCTGTAATACCTACAAAAACAACTGAAAAGAGGAAAGATTGATTGAGCTCCTGATTTCAGGTCAATCCACCATGGCAGGGAAGGTATTCTAGCAGATATCCCAAAATCATGGTGGAAAGGAAGTAGAGAGAAAAATGGAAGACACGAACATGGTACAAGCCTCAAAGGCACACTCCCAATGACCCACTTTCTCAGCTAGTCCCATCTCCCAGAGTTTCTAAAACTTCCCAAAATAATACTACGAGCTGGAAAACAACACTCAAGACATGAGTCTGTGATGGGATATTTCAAATTCAAACCACAACAATTACCCAACAGTTAAAAGTTCATATTTAAGCCAGGCTTGGTGCCATGTGCTTACAGTCCCAGTTCTTGAGAAGCAAAGACGAGAGAACCACTAGAGTCTAGGAGTTCTAGTCCAACTTGGTCAACATAATGAGACCCAGTCTCAAAAAATAATATTAACAAAACCTTTTTTAAAGAAGCATTGTTAAACAGAGAGTGCTGGTCTTAAACAAAGGAAACTGATTCTTCTGCCTCAGACTCCTGAGTTCTGGGAGTACTGGAGGATAAGCATGGATCTCCATACCCAGCTCTCATATCTTCATTTGCAAAATTAAAATTAAAGTTCAAACCTCCAGATAACTCATCAATGACCTGCAGTGAAAAAACCTGAGAGCTTTTATCTGAGAGCTGGAAGATGTCATGAAGGCACCCATCTTGCGTTAGCCAGGAAATACTGGTATCTATTCCACTGTCTCCAAATGGTTGACCCTCCATCCAGTCTTTGAACACATCTTGTAATTTCTCATACCACCACATGCTGCCTCAAATGAACAGTTATTCTTAAACTGTTGATAACAATTTGAAAATGTTCTATTTTCCTTCGTCTGAAAGATAATTAAGACTAAGACAATCAATCTTCAAGTGTTCATTTTTACTTCAGTTATCTGTGATCATCCATACTCTTGATTCCAACCTCTCCTCCACTCACTCTCCTGCCTCTGAAGCCCTTCCATTCTTTTTTTTTTTTTTTGCCAGTCCTGGGCTTGAGACCAGGGCCTGAGCACTGTCCTTGGACTTTCTCAAGGCTAGAGCTCTACCACTTGAGCCTCAACACCACTTCTGGCTTTTTTCTATGTATGTGGTACCGAGGAATCGAACCCGGGTCTTCATGCATGCTAGACGAGCACTTTAACCACTAGGCCAAACTCCCGGCCCCCTTCCATTCTTTTATCTAAACTTTCCCTCCTGTTCTTGGTTAATTCACCTTTACCACTTTGTCTTAAAAGGTGGCTCACAACTGGAATCCTAGCCACTCAGGCTGAGTTCAAGCCCCTGGATTGGCAAAAGAAAAAGAAAAAAAAAAAAAAAAAGAAGATAGAAAAAAGAAAAGAAAGTTAATGCGATTCCATCTTAATGCATAAGCTAGAAGTGATGGCACTTGAATTTAGCATCTCATTACACAGGAGGCCACCTGTCAGATAGTTGAGGCCAGCCCCAAGGAAAAACAAGAGACCTTGCTTGAAAAATTACTAAAGCAAAAAGGAGTAAAAATGAGGCTCAAGTAGGAGAACAGCTGCCTAGCAAGCAGGAGGCTCTAAGTTCAAACCTCTGTATAGTCAAAAACAAACAAAAACCAGTAACCACTCTCTTCTCTCTTTACTTGCATATCTTCTCACCTGGAAAGATCTTTCAGTTACATCAAGCTTTCCCTATCTGTTACATATATTAGCCATTCATTATACATTCATCATAACATATAGGTACTAATCTAGTAATATAAAACGAATTTCTTATACTGGTCAAGTTTATAGTCTAGCAAAAGAAACAATAGAGATGTGGGAAGTAGAAAAGTGAGAGCATAAGCCTTGAATGGAAAATCTAAGTAAAAGTACCTTGGCCCTGAGTTCATGCCCTAGCAATAGCACAAAACTTAAAAATATGGGCCGGGGGGCCGGGAGTTTGGCCTAGTGGTTAAAGTGCTTGCCTAGCATGCATGAAGACCCAGGTTCGATTCCTTGGTACCACATACATAGAAAAGAGCCGGAAGTGGTGCTGAGGCTCAAGTGGTAGAGCTCTAGCCTTGAGAAAGTCCAAGGACAGTGCTCAGGCCCTGCGCTCAAGCCCAGGACTGGCAAAAAAAAAAAAATATGGGCCGGGAGTTTGGCCTAGTGGTTAAAGTGCTTGCCTAGCATGCATGAAGACCCGGGTTCAATTCCTTGGTACCACATACATAGAAAAAAGCCGGAAGTGGTGCTGAGGCTCAAGTGGTAGAGCTCTAGCCTTGAGAAAGTCCAAGGACAGGGCTCAGGCCCTGAGCTCAAGCCCAGGACTGGCAAAAAAAAAAAAAAAAAAAATAATAATAATAATAATAGTAAGTGGGCAGGGAGTTTGACCTAGTAGTAGAGTGCTTGCCTTGCATGCACGAAGACCCAGGTTCAATTCCTTGGTACCACATACATAGCAAAAAAGCCATGGTGCTATGGCTCAGGTGGTAGAGCTTTAGCCCTGAGAAAGCCCAAGGACAGTGCTCATGCCCTGAGCTCAAGGCCCTGGACTGGCCAAAATAATAATAATAATAATAATAATAATAATAATAATAATAGTAAGCTACTGGGTACTTGTGGCTCGTACCTATAATTCTAGGCTGAGATCTAAAGACTGCAGGTCAAAGATGGCTGGTGGGCAGGAAACTCTTGTTGGTCTCTTAATACCACTTAAGCACCCCAAACAACACAAAACCCAAAGGTGTAGCTACAACTCAAGCAGAAGAATGCCAGCCTTGTGCAAAAAAAAAGGATAAGGAACAGAACCCAGGCCCAGAGTTTAAAGCGTGCACGCACACTCACACACACACACACACACACACACACACACACACACAGAAAGGAGAGGCAAAGAATAAAAATACAGTGTCAAGTACGTACATATGCATGTATGTATGTATAAATATGAAAGAGGTAGAGATCAAGGGAGGATTTCTCTTTTCTTTTTTTCTTTGTTCCTGAGCTTGACTCAGGGCTTGAGCACTGTCCGTGAGCTTTTTTGTTAAAGGCTAGCAGTCTACCATTTGAGCCACAGTTCCTCTTTTGGCTTTTTGGTGGTTAATAGAAATAAGAGTCTCATGGACTTTCCTGCCTGGAGTGGCTTTGAATTACAATCCTCAGACCTCAGCCTCCTGAATATTTAAGAATACAGTCAAAAGCCACTGGCAGCTAGTTAGACAGAATTTTTCTGAGGATGAAACACTTATTAAGGCCTGAATGAAATGAGATGATAAATCTTAATACCTTGAAAACTATTTTAAACAGATAGAGCAGTGAGTACAAATGTTACAAAATTTATGAGCAGAATATAAAGGGCACCCAGAAGAGCAAAACAGGCCAGCCAGCAAGGCTAATATTGAATAAACAAGAAGAAAAATGTGTTAGAGACTTGAGATTCGTTCTAGAGGTATGGTTCAAGTGGTAGAATGCCTACCTATCAAGAATAAGACCACAGAACTCAAATTCCAGAAGGGGAGGGAAGGAGAGATGGAGGCAAGGAGAAAGGGAAAGTGGGAGGGAGGGAGGGAGGGAGGGAGGGGGTGATAGTTAAGGGCTAGTGACATAGCTATACGCCGAGTGATAGAATCCTTTGCAAGCATAGACAAGGCCCTTGGTTCAAACCTTATCACTTAAAAGAAAAAGGAAGACACAGAAGAGTGAGAAAGACTGATATTAGAGACATAACTAGAATGTTGTCCAGAGCCTTACACAGTACAATAAGAAGTTTGGATGGAGAGTAGGTAGGATGTAATGCAGTTAAGGACATAGCTGGACTAGATTCATCAGCCACTTTTTGTCCTCACCTTACTCAGTCTCTCAATACAACTCAACACAACTAACCTGCTCTTTCAAATATCCTTTCTTGGCTTTGGGAAAAGCAAATTCACCTGAATACCCTTCCAAACTTCTTTTGGTTGGTTGTGGGGCTTGAACTCTGGGCCTGGATGCTGTCTCTGAGCTCTTCAGCTCAAGGCTACAGCCCTATTCCTTAAGCCACAGAGCCACTTCTCATTTTCTAGTGGTTAATTTGAGATAAGAATCTCATGGATTTTAGTGCCTAGAGAGGCTTTGAACCTCAATCCTCAGATCTCAGCCTCCTGAGTAGCTAAGATTACAGGTGTGAGCCACCACACCCAGCTCCTTCTATATTTCTCACTACTCTTTCCCCCTCCTTCACCTGTGCTCCATACATCCAAGAATGACAACTTCCTGTACTCATACATGAGTCTCCTCCCAAGATAATCTCATCCAGTTCCACATTTTTACATACTATCAGAATGAAGATGATGTGCAAGTTTCTACCTCTTGAAAGTCAGTTTTCAGTCTGACAATCATCTATTAGATAACTCCACCTGCACTGCTGTCAGGTTTGAAGTACTGAGGAAAAATGCAGGTGGAATTGTCTAACAGATGGGTAATCTAATATAACAAAGTGAGCCTCTTGGTTTTCACAGCATCTATCATAAATTTTAATTGTATTTGTTTATTTATTAAACAACTTCTTTGATAAACAATAAGTTTCCTACAATAGCAACTATGCCTGTTGTATTTACTAGGATAGCTAGCAACTAAACAAGACAAGGCTTGGCAAAAGTGAGATTTATTAAACCCTGTCTCTGACCTCAAAAAACTCATACTAGGGGCCAGGAGTTTGGCCTAGTGGTAGAGTGCTTGCCTAGCATGCACGAAGCCCTGAGTTCGATTCCTTGGTACCACATACATAGCAAAAAGCCAGAAGTGGTGCTGTGGCTCAAGTGGTAGAGCTCTAGCCTTGAGAAAGTCCAAGGACAGTGCTCAGGCCCTGAGCCCAAGCCCAGGACTGGCAAAAAAAAAAAAAAAAAAAAAAAAACTCATACTAATAGAAGACAAAGTATATGTAATTTCCATTTTTATAAAATGTCATAGAGTACGGGGGAAGGGTGGGAGGGAAATGGGGACCATGTCATAAGAAAGGGTATCAATGTTTGTGAAGTTATGCACCTTCTATCTGGTGAATATAATGTAACCCTTCTATTAATCACAATAAAAAAAATCTGAAAAAATGTCATAGAGTACTTAATAGTTACGTAGTAGATGGTAGAATCACAATTTTAACTAAACTCAATCCTTTTTTAATCTATTCCCTTCCTTTCCTTTTTTTTTTAAACCACATCAGAAGGTATCATTAAAAATAATATATATTAGCCAGGAGTTAGTGGCTCATATCTCTAATCCTAACTTCAAGGGTGGCTGAGATTTGAGAACTGTACTTTGAAGCCAGTCCAGGCAGACAAATCCGACAGACTCAATTTCAATTTACCACCAATTTACCAGTCCAGGGAGACAAATCCAACAGACTCAATTCCAATTTACCACCAAAAACCCAGAAGTAGAGGTGTGGCTCAAATGGTAAAGCTCCAGTCATGACTGAAAGCCAAGCAAGAAACCAAAGCCCTCAGGTAGAGAGTGTGGCCTAGTGGTAGAGTGCTTGCCTAGCATGCATGAAGACCACGATTTGACTCCTCGGTACCACATACATAGGAAAACGCTGGAAGTGGTGCTGAGGCTCAAGTGGTAGAGCGCTAGCCTTGAGAAAGCCCAAGGACAGTGGTCAGGCCCTGAGCTCAAGCCACAGGACTGGCGAAGCAAGGGAGGAAGGGAGGGAGGGAGGGAAGGAGGGACCAAAGCCTTGAAGCCCTAGCACTATTCTTACATGAAGCATTCTTGTACACTTCTTGACCTCCCTCCAACATGAGGCTCATTTATCAAACTCAAAAGTTTCTCTATCTAACTCTCTTTTTTTCTTTATTCATTGAAAACTGAGGGTCAGTTTTGTAGGGGGATTTTTGTTTGTTTTTTATTTGTTTAATAGTACTGGGGACTGAATTCAGGACTCAGCCTAAGAACTTTATAAAATGAATCAGTGGCATTCTTAGTCTTTCAGGTTATAGTGTCTGATCTTTTACCTTTTTTGTTTTTGTTTTTGAGGTTCAAGGATGCCCTCGGGAACAACCATAATATCTGTACAATACTCTACAAAGCATTTTCATACATTCTTTACTCCGTGTGATTCTCACTGGCCCTATGAAATGTTAAATCCTTATTTTTACAGAAGACAATGAAAGTAAAATACCACATCAGGTTGCTGGCCAGCCTGAAAGTAGACTTAAGAAAACAGAAGGAGAGAAATCAAATAGCTCAGAGAGGGTGCTAGGTACTTAGTCACCTGAATGGCCCAGAGCCAGAAGTAAGGATAACAAAATCTGTTTCCCTTCTGAGGTAATAATTATTTGTCTGGCCATGGCACATGACCCACCTCAAGAAAAAATTTTTTAAAATCTCAGTAACATATAGACTCTAGCAAAAAGATAGGCAAAAAAATAAACATTAGAAAAGTTCTTGCCCGGTGGTGGCTCACGCCTGTAAATCCTAGCTACTCAGGAGGCTGAGATCTGAGGATCAAGGTTCAAAGCCAGCCCGGGCACAAAAGGACCTGAAACTCTTCTCTCCAATTAACCTCTAGAAAATGGCAAGTGAGGCTTGGCTCATGGGCAGGGAGGTAGCCTTGAGCTGAAGAACTCAGGGACAGTGTCCAGGCCAAGTTCAAGTCCCATGACAAAAGAAAGAAGGAAAGAAAGAAAGAAAAGAAAGAAGGGAAGGAGGGAGGGAGGGAGGGAAGGAAAGAAGGAAGGAAGGAAGGAAGGAAGGAAGGAAGGAAGGAAGGAAAGAAGGAAGGAAGAAAGGTAGGTAGGTTCAAGCACCTTCGTGCTTGAGAGTGACCATAATATAAGTGAATACCTATCAGCATTAGAGAAGATCTGAGATACCGGATCTGCCACAGATTTGCCAAATTGAAAATTCCCTACACTGAAACATTGCAACTCCTGTGCTTTCCTCTACAACAATAGACACAAGAGTTTCACAAGCCTTGATCCATATTGGAAGCCATTTTTATATCCCCAGCATGGTAACATAGAGTATCTGATTCAGAGAATGTTTAAAAATGGATGGGTACCACACATCCATTCCACATGAAAGGCAGTGCCAATAAAACTGCTACCTTATTATCTCTGCTTCTGCTATTCCCCACTTTGGGTACACTACCCAAGAAAAATTTTTGCCAAGTAAAAATAAACCAGTTCAAAGAGACAGACTTCAGGGGAAAAGTGAATCTACATGGATCCCTCTTCCCAGCCCACAATCTTCTCTCCGTATCCATCACAACCCTTTAAATAATCCTATCTTGTCCAGGCCACCCACTTCAAAAGACCAAAGTCTTTCCCTCCAGGACTCTTCTTTCTCCTGTCCCTCCACTTACCCCTGCTATCCTCCCTGGGCTTGTGGGTCAACTTCCTTTCTTCCAGGTCAGCTGCCAGAGGTTCCCTAGCCATCTCCCAGTCCCTCATCTCACTAAAAGGAATATGAGTCACTATCCAGCCGTGACTGACATTCTTGTTCTCCTCTAACTCAAGTCTTCTTCAAGCCCCTGACTCTGACTTCTAGTCTTGCTTCTTCCATTCTGTCCACCTATTCCATTTCCTGTACAAACAGAGGGGGAGAAGGAGAGAGAACAGAAGGAGAAAGTGGGGAGTAAATTTAGGAAGAAGGATTGCTTATTGGTAGGCCAAAGGCAAGGCATAGGGACAGTATGAAGAGACTGGAACTTAAGGAAGCAAGAAAATTAGATAGGAAAACGGCAAAGGGCCCTATAAACCAGTAACCTATTAATAAAAGACAACTGTAACCAAAAATTCTAAGAGAAAAGATAGCTTATCCAGGTCTGGGACTGTGGCCTAGTGGTAAAGTGCTTATATAGCACACATGAAGCCCTGGGTTCAATTCCTCAGTACCACATACACAGAAAAAGCCAAAAATGGTGCTGTGGCATACTGGTTGAGTGCTAGCCTTGAGAAAGCCCACGGACAGTGCCCAGGCTCTGAGTTCAAGCCCCAGGACTGGCAAAAAAAAGGGGGGGGGAGTGGAAAGATAGCTTATCCAAAAGGAGGAGGACTCAACAGAGAAAAGGAAAAAACTGGCTATGGAGGAGAAGTAAGAAAAGGAATGCATGGGGCCGGGAGTTTGGCCTAGTGGTATAGTGCTTGCCTAGCATGCATGAAGACCCAGGTTCGATTCCTCGGTACCACATACATAGAAAAAAGCTGGAAGTGGTGCTGAGGCTCAAAGAGTTGAGTGCTAGCCTTGAGAAAGTCCAAGGACAGTGCTCTGACCCTGAGCCCAAGCCCAGGACTGGCAAAAAAAAAAAAAAAAGAAAAGGAATGCATGAGACAGCAGAGAAGAACAGAGAAGTGGGGGTGGGGAAATAAAGAGCAGGAAAAATGGCCACAAAGAAAGTAAAAGAAGGAGAGAAAGAAGAGTCATGAGAGGGGGATAATCAAGGTAGGGCATAAAGTTTTTTGTGGGCAGATATTAAAGAGGGAAGGAATGATAGTGGTTAAGACATTACATAGTCTCAAAGTCTGCCATTTACTTACCAAGGTAAGAATACTTCAGAAAAGACAGACTAATCTAAAGCAGCTTTCTCAGTGTCAAACATCTGGCCATGGCTGAGAAGAAACATTAGCACATTTTGACCGGCTTCTTCCCAACTCTATCTCCTTACACTCTCCAAACTAAACACTCAACATAGACATCAGCATTCTCTGCTGCTCTGAAATCACTGGGTTTTAATCTGACCACAAAGATGCCATACAAAAGGGAGCTAGAAGACAGGACACCAAGGTCTGTCTTGCAAATTCACCACTGTCTCCTCTAGACTTGAGAAGACCATCTGCAGCCCATCCTAGACATTCATCCAGCCCACCTTTCCAACAGAATACCGAACCCTTCGCTGCAGATAAGGGAACTGCGGACTTGGATAGGTCCTTCCTGGTCAGGACCGACCCCCAACCGACCCCCGGGCCTCCAGTTTATCTCCCTGCTAATAGAGAACAGCTCCCACGGTTCCAGCAGGCCAGCAGCTAAGCCTAGACAGAAGCAAGCATAGCATGACCACCACGTAGATGGGTGCTTAAAAAGGAGTGGAGGCCGGGAGGCACAGCAGTTGGCCCCAAACCCGGCTTCGCCTTCACTGCTTCCCTGGCCAGGGCTGATTTAGTGTAGGCCTGGGCCAGGGTGGGCTTACCCGCAGGTGCCATCGCCCACCCTCGGCCTTAAGGTAGGCAGAACGTACTGCGCCCGCCCCCGACCCCGGCTCCGGAAGCCGGCAGAGACCCCCGACGCAGGCCGGCTGGGGGAGCGCCAGGCCCGGCGGGCATTACCTGGCGCGGGGAGCTGGCCCCTGCATCTCGGATGATTGGGTGGGTCGCTGAGACCGAGCGGCTCCCCTCCCTGCCCGGAGGACAGGTTCGCACGAAGCCAGGGCTCCACTGGCTCTGCGGGCTGGGCTCCCAGGCTGGCGACCTGCTCCGCAGCGCGGCCGCCCCGCTCCCCAGAGCCGCGCAGCGCGCGTCCTCCCAAGGCGGCAGCCGAGGCGCGCTGGGCTGGGGAAGCAAAGGGGCGGGGATGGAGGGAGGGGAAGAAGGAAGGGGAAGGGGGCGGGAGGGGGCGGGAGGAGCCCGCGTTTCTCCTTTCCCAGTAGGGGAGAGAAGGCCTCCGCAGTTCCCCCGTCCGCCTCCATGGAGAACTCGCTTCTTACCAGGATCAGGCTTCTCAGAGCCTCAGGAAGAGCCAAGAAGAGAACCAGAGCTCCTCTGTCCCTCAGTGCCACAGACGGTCATAAACCAATCTTTTCCAGACGTCCTCAAATCAAACTGTGATTCCTCAGATTAGGCCTGGGGTAGAGCTACATCTCTTTCTCACTCTTCCCAAGGTGTCCCCCAAACCCGACTTGGCCCTTCATTGTGGCCTCTGGGCGAGGAAAGCTCAGTGACAGCTACCATCTACTATGCACCGGGTGCTTTATAAGCTTGTGTCTATCTCATCACCTTGTAAAGTAGGCCTGTGGCCATCATGTACTTCAAAAGTGAGAAGAAGGAGGAGGAGGAGGAGGAGGAGGAGGAGGAGGAGGAGGAGGAGGAGGAGGAGGAGGAGGAGGAGGAGGAGAAGGAGGACAAGAACAAGAACAAGAACAAGAGGAGGAAGAAGAGGAGGAAGAAGAAAGAGGAGGAGGAGGAGAAGAAGAACAAGGAGAAGAAGAAGAAGAAGAAGAAGAAGAAGAAGAAGAAGAAGAAGAAGAAGAAGAAGGAGGAGGAGGAGGAGGAGGAGGAGGAGGAGGAGGAGGAGGAGGAGGAGGAGGAGGAGGAGGAGAAGGAGGAGAAGGAGAAGGAGAAGAAGAAGAGGAGGAGGAGGAGGAGGAGGAGAAGGAAGAAGAAGAAGAAGGAAAAGAAGAGGAGGAGGAAGAAGAAAAAGGGGAGGAGGAGGAGGAAGAAGAAGAAGAAGAAGAAAGAGGCTCTCAGAAGAAGCTATTGTGTGTCAGCCCTGAGATAACATTTACAGACTCTGGACCTGATTCCAGAGTTCAAATATATCTATAATAATATACCTTCATTTGCAGGGCATTGGTGGCTCAGGCTTGCAATCCTAGCTGCTCACAAGGCTGAGATCTGAGGATTGCAGTTCAAAGCTAGCCTGGGCAGAAAAGTCTGTGAAACTCTCTTATCTTCAATAAACTACTCAGAAAAATCTGCAAGTGGTGCTGTGGCTCAAGTGACAGAGTGCTGGCCTTGGGGGGAAAAAACAAAAAAACACACTCAAGGACTGAGCCCAGGCCCCGAGTTCAAGCCCCCAGGACTAGAAGAAAGAAGGAAAAAAACACACACAAAAGCCTAAAGCTCCGTAGGAGGTAGTATAGCCCTAATTACCCAAGCAACCCTTTCTTTTGAGAGACATGATGGAAGCAGAGTATGGGATTATCCTTTCCAGATCATATTAGAAATTTAGGTTTCTGCAATGGAAAGACTATGTAAAGTTTTTAAGATCTAACTTATTTCTTTAAAAGATCACTGGCTGGACAACAGAAGAGGAGGAATGGAAACAAGGAAACAAGTTAGTAGAATTTACAACAACTATAAGCAACTGAAGGAGGTTATGATTTAGACTAACAGACAAGATGAAAAGAAAGTATTCTAAAGATACATCTTGGAAGATGTAGCAGCAGAGTGAGACAGAGTAGAGACAGAACAGAGAGAGACACAGCAAAGCTGGAGTGAGACAGAAAGCAATGGGTGGGGCCAGGAATGGGGCCTAGGAAACCCTGGGTTCAATTCCTCTGTAACATATACAGTGAATAGGCTGGAAGTGGTGCTGTGGCTCAAGTGGCAGAGCGTGAGCCTTGAACAAAAGTGCTTAGGAATAGTGCCCAGGCCCGAGCTCAAGCCCCAGGACTGGCAAAGAAAAAAAGGAAAAGAAAAAAAGCAATGGGTGATAATGAGCAATGACTTTCCCAGCACCACACATGTGGTAAATGAGTCAGCTGTCAATGCTGTGTTCAGACTCCTAAGCCTAGTTATGTCCCTTATTTATTTCTCTCTTCTGTTTACAAGAGATGACTGTTAGGCATCTCTGCATTAACTACAGTATCCCTCTCTTTACTGCCTAGCAAAGAGTAGGTAACCAGCATTAAGCCTGACTTAGATGGCATAAATCCATTTTCCCTGACCAATGACTACACTTTAATTCAATGTGCCCAATTAGTCCATTTCAAAGGATATAGAAAAGTCTACAAAGAACCCAAATATTTTATGAAATATTAAGTATTTTAAAGTATTAACTTAAGTATTAAAGTAGTATTAAAAGTATTATTAAAAGTACTTATAACATTAAAAGTACTTAATAGCATTAAATTTTTCCTAAATCAAATGGGAGTATAAAGATGTCTAAAAGATAATGTAGAAGAGAGTTGGAGACATGACTCAAGTGGTATAATGCTTGCCTAGCAGGCACAAGAACTTGGAGTTGAATCCCTAGTACCACCAAAACAAAAAGGTAAAAATCTAAATGACCTTGGATTTGACAGTGGCTTTTTGGTTTTGGAGCAGGGCTTGAACTTGGTGCCTAGTATTTGCCTGCTTGCTTGGCACTCCATTATTTAAGCCACACTTCCAACCTGGCTTTTTATTAGATAATTGGAGATATAACTCCTAACTTTTATGCCTAGGCTGGCTTCAAACCAAAATGTTCTAGATCTCAGCCTCCTGTATAGCTAGGATTACAGGCATATACAACTAATGTCCCACCATAATGGCTTTTTAGATATACTACCAAAAATATAATCCATAAAAAAATGACAAGTTGGTCTTGATTAAAACTTAAAATTCTTCTGCAAAAAAACAGTGTTAAGAGAAGGGAACAAAAAAGACCCAGACTATGAGAAAATATCTGCTAACACATATAATAAAATGTATACCAAATACATAAAAGATGAACATTTCACAGTAACAAGAAAAAAAATTTAGATAAGCAAGAGAACTACACATGGTATTATACAACTATAATACCAGTACTAGAGAAGCTATGGCTGGAGGATCACTAGCAGAATGCGGCCAGCCTGCGCTACAGAGTGAGTGCTTTCTGGAAAAACAATGCGGGAGTGTGGCCTAGTAGAGTGCTTGCCTAGCATACATGAAACCCTGGGGTTCAATTCCTTGATACCACATACAAAGGGGGAAAAAGGTGGGGGCCGGGAGCATAGCCTACATGGGCCGGGAGCGTAGCCTAGTTGGTAGAGTGCTTGCTTCACATGCACAGAGCCCTGGGTTCAATTCCTCAGAACCACATATGCAGAAAAAACCGAAGTGGCACTGTGGTTCAAGTGGCAGAGGGCTAACTTGAGCGAAAGTGTCAGTGCCCAGGTCCTGAGTTCAAGCCCCAGAACCGGCCGCTCCCCTCCCCAAAAAAAGCTGAAACTGATGGTGTGGTTCAAGTGGTAGAGCACTAACCTTGAGAAAGCTCAAGGTCAGGCCCTGAGTTCAAACCCCAGGACTGGCAAAAAAATAAAGAAAAGAAAAAATGCAAAAGGTCAGACCAAGTGCCTCACCAAAAAAGACATGACAAATGATATATTAAAAGATACCCAACAAGCTGGGCGCGGTGGCTCACACCTGTAATCCTAGCTACTCAGGAGGCTGAGGCCTGAGGATCAAGGTTCAAAGCCAGCCTGGGCACAAAAGGACCTGAGACTCTTATCTCCAGTTAACCTCTAGAAATCGGGAAGTGGGGCTTGGCTCAAGGGTAGGGCAGTAGCCTTGAGTTGAAGAGCTCAGGGACAGCGCCCAGGCTGAGTTCAAGCCCCAGGACCCACCCCCCCAAAAAAAAATTCAGGTAAAAATATAATTTATCTCCTTCAGTAAGGGCTTTAAGTTGTTTATACATATAAAATGCATACAGCACAGAAGAAAACAATAGCAATCATCTGTGGATACAGAAAATAAACCCTGTGCTGGAGTACTAAGGGCAACTTTTAGACAATGTTTTTCTGGAGCATCCTAGAAGCCAAACTCAAAGCAAAAAACTCATACTAGGCCAGGAGTTTGGCCTAGTGGTAGAGTGCTTGCCTAGCATTCACGAATACCTGGGTTCAATTCCTCGGTACCACATACATAGAAAAAAGTCAGAAATGGTGCTGAGGCTCAAGTGGTAGAGCTCTAGACGTGAGAAAGTCCAAGGACAGTGCACAGGCCCTGAGCCCAAGCCCAAGACTGGCAAAAAACAAAACAAAAAAAAAAAACAAAAAAAAAAACCTCATACTAACACTCATTGTCTGATGAAGAAACATTTGTTTTGGTAAGATGCTCAATAAGTTAAAGCAAAGATTGAACATGTTTTTCTGCAAAGGATCAGTTAGTATTTTAAGCTTTGCAGGACATGTCATTTCTATCTCAACAACTCAACTCTGCAAATGTAGCTTAAGTGTGGCCATAGACAATATGTAAATGATTGGGCTGTGATCTAATAAAAAATTTATTCAACAGGACAGATGTGTCCTACAGGCTTCAGGCAAAGACTATTTTGATGAACATTAGGCCCTAGCTGATTAAGCAGAAAATGAGTTTACTGAGGGAATACTGGGTGGCTCACAAAAGTGGGGGAAAGATGAAAAATCAGGCTAGAAACTATAAACCCAGAGCAAAACACAAAGCTACAGTGATGAATCTAATGCAGCTACATCTGATCACTAGATACTACAATGGGTACCACAGCTTCAGCCTCAGTTCAATGGCTACCAACACCAAGGCCACTTCAGAGCCAACAATCAAATCTGCCATTGGTTGGTGCTTCCAAGTGGGGAAATTTATCTCCCCATAACTTCCTCTCTTGTGTCCTTAAAATCCTAAGTGTGTCCTTGAAATCTGAGTGTAGCTTGGATATACTGGACTGATTAAGATCCAAGTTACCGCCTGTGTCCAAGAAGTAGAAAAGGTAGGGAAGTTTTATCTCCTCTAGGGAATTGTATCCTTGCCCTTATTAGGCCTCATGAGACAGAGAACACCAAGTGCGGTGTGGTAAAAAAATGACAACTGGGGCTGGGAGTTTGACCTAGTGGTAGAGTGCTTGCCTAGCATGCACAAAGGCCTGGGTTCAATTCCTCAGTACCATATACATAGAAAAAAGCTGGAAGTGGTGCTGAGGCTCAAGTGGTAGAGCTATAGCTTTGAGAAAGTCCAAGGACAGTGCTCAGGCCCTGAGCCCAAGCCCAGGACTGGCAACAAAAAAAAAAGACAACTATCCATTTTAGTTATCTATCACACCTTTTACCCTCAGTTTGTTTTCTTTTGTTTTAATTCTACTACCAGGGTTGGAAATATAGCTTAACAAAAGAGTGCTTGCCTAGCACACATGAAGCTCTAGGCTTGGATCTCCAGCACTACAGGAAGGGAAGGGAAAAGACAAAACAAAAACAAAAAAACAGCCTACCATATTGTAACAAATTCTAACTAGAAACTGCACTCATCATTTCCCTATAGAGAGGACATAGTCTTATTAAATATCAGTAGTTATTATATCCCAGCATTCTGGTATATACTTCTGGTACGAGTACCAGGTACAGACAGCACATCCCCCTATCCAAAATGCTTGAAATTAGAAGTGCTATTTTTTTCAAGTTTTATAAATATTCATGTACATGTATATATGCACATATGTATCATTCATGTCATTCAGTATATCATTCATATATATGATATATTCATATATGTGACATGTATTATACAATATAATGTATAATGTATATTAATTACATATATTATAACATGGCTATATTATATCATACACATCAATCATATTAATATATATCATCCATGCATGTACATATATGTACATACGCATATAAATGATATTGGGGATGAGACCTATATATAAACGTTATATCCCAGCCACTCAGGTGGGATCCAGACTTGTCACAATAAAGTCAACAGCATGCAGTGAACCAAATGTAGGAGTCATTTTAACAGCTGAGCAGCAACTGCTCTCCACCTTTGTGCTGGTACAGAGTGTCAGTGAGGCTGAGCTTTTAAAGGTCAACACGACACGCAGGTGATCATAACTCCATGCAGGTGGTCAAGCAGGTTAAACATTTTTACAAAAACAAAAAAATATTCTGGTGGCTAAGCTTGACAGGTCTATTACATAAAAAATGAAATGCATTATGTATCATATATTCTATACACAAAGTCTGAAGGTAACTATATACAGTATTTTATGTGTCCTGGTGTTTTAAGTTCAGCCTGTCACTTGAGGTCAAGTGTGAAATTTTCCATTTATGGCACCAAGTCAAAGCTCAAGAGTTTGAATTTTGAGCATTTCATATTTTAGAATTCCAGCATAAAGAAGCTTAAACTGTTCTACACCAAATCTTCATGTATTTCCTAAGGCTGGTACCCTCTTAGAACACTCTAATCTCTCATCAATCCCCTCTGTTTACTGAGAAATTTCATCTTCAGGTATACTCTCCTTTAACAAGCCATTCCCTCTACCTTGACAAGGAATCTTAGCACAACTCATGAAAACTCTTACCACTGTACCTTAAATATCTCCTATTTCCAGCCACACTCTAAGTTCCTTTGCTTAGGAATTATTTCATGGATTGCTGTTCCCTTAGTACTTCATACCACGCCTAGCATGACAAAGGCTCTCAGCAATTACATCTACTGACCCTGAACAAATCTAAAATATAAAAATATTACACATCATTTGGTTCAACCAATCAGTTTCTCTTTGTCTTTCCCTAATTTATTTTATATTCCAAGACACATGTTTATTTTCAAGGTTGACATAAATACCTCTCCAAAATATTTTAAATGTCAGAGGAACACAAATAAAAACATTTTTAAAAAGTGTATTCATAAGTAAATTCTTCAACTGGGGACATGGCCCAAACGGGAGAGCATCTGTCTATAAACATTCAATCCCCGCACCACAAGGTAAGAGAAATTCTTTGCAAACTGAAAGAGTTTGGAGACCCACAAGATCACAAAATTAAAGGAGAAATTTAATGGATATACTCCACTTTAAAGATGCCCCTAGAGCTATTTTACTGTATCCCAATCTTTTTTCTTCCTGAAATCTTCTTTCTTTAAGCTTAGATTCCAACTGTTGCATTGTAGTGGGTCAGCCAAAGTTTCTAGTACAGTATCTTCTGAAAGATATGACAACTATAAAGAGCTATGCTTAGGGGCTGAGAGTGTGGCTTAGTGGTAAAGTGCTTGCCTAGCATGTGGGAAGCCCTGGGTTTGATTCCTCAGTACCACATAAATAGAAAAAGCTGGAAGTGGTGCTGTGACTCAAAAGGTCGAGTTTTAGCCCTGAGCAAAAGAAGCTCAGGAACAGTGCCCAGGCCCTCAATTTCAGCCCCAGGACTGACAAAAGAAAAAAAAAATACACTTAGAAGCAATTAACACACACAACACTCTATACATCCATTATACAATTAAAAATTTTTGTGTCCACAATCGTAACTACTCAAGGTCTGAGGATTGTGGTTCAAAGCCAAACCAGACAGAAAGTCTGTGAGACTGTTATATCCAATTAACTACAAAATAGTTAAAAGTAGGAATGTTTTCTCTCAAGTAATAGAGCATTTAAAAGCTAAGGAACAGCATCCAGGGCTTCAAACAAATTCAAGCCCCTATACCAGTACTTTCAAAAAAAAAACACCAACTTTGAAAAAGCCACCTGTTTCTTGGCACTCTCCCGGTCCACTCTTACCAGTGTCTCCCGCACTTCCTCTTGCACTTCCACCCTCAACACAGATACATTTGCTGAATCTTTTTACTTAAGGTGAGTGAAGTACCAGCAGTTTAAGGGAATGGACAGGCATAGGACAAACATATTGAGGACTTGATAATTGTTTGCTTACATAAAAGTAAGTACAGTCAGCATTTCCATTTTAATAAAATAGAAAATGGGGTGAGTTTCCCAGTTTGTTCCAGCTAAGACTATTATCAGAGTATTCTTGGCTTTCCACTGGGGGTCTTTTACTAAAACTGGCCAGGGTACAAAAAAGTACCAGGTTAGAAGTCAGAAGCCCTCAGACAAGCCACTTAACTTGGTTAAGCATCAGTTTCCCATTTGCCAATGGAAAGAACCATTTTGTCTTTCCTTTGCTGAGCACACTGAAAGAACAAGGCAATGTATACTAGTAAAAGTATCATGAGAAGTGTGCAAGGATACAGAAGGCCAGGGACAATGTGTTAATGGATGATGCCCACTGATGATGACAAATGACAAAGTAAATACTAGGGTCTACCCTCTGAGAATCATATTGTTTATTCTAGCAATAGCCCTTTAAAAATCAGATTTATTGGGCTGGGAGTTTGGCCTAGTGGTAAAGTGCTTGCCTAGCATGCACGAAGAACTGGTTCAATTCCTCAGTACCACATACATAGAAAAAAAAAGCCAGAAGTGGTGCTGAGGCTCAAGTGGTAGAGCTCTAGCCTTGAGAAAGTCCAAGGACAGTGCTCAGGCCCTGAGCTCAAGCCCAGGACTGGCAAAAAAAAAAAAAAAAATACTTCAACTCAATTCTTATAGAGTGAAAATTGACTGTGTACATTAGAAAATGTTCTGATCTCAATTTTGAAATTAGTTTAATTAAGAAAATGGAAAAGTGAACCATTAGTTCTTTTCTGCTTATTGCTATGATTATTAAAAAAAAAAAAGTAGGCTTTGAAATTCAGATATTCAAGCTTACAATAGAAAAGAAACCCTGAACAAGGGCCTAGAGGAACAGATGAGCAAATAAAAGGTAATCAAGATGTTGCTATGAGCCAGGTGCGGTGGCTCATGCCTGTTACCCTAGCTACTCAGGAGGCTGAGATCTGAGGACTGAGGTTCAAAGCCAGCCCGGGCACTAAATTCCGTGGGACTCTTACCTCCAATTAACCACCAGAAAACTGGAAGTAGCACTGTGGATCAAGGGGTAGGGCTGTAGCCTTAAGCTGAAGAGCTCAGGGACAGCGCTCAGGCCTGGCATTCATGCTCCATGACCGGAGGGGAGGGGAGGGGAAGCTGCTATGTTGAGAGTATGTGGAACTGACAGTAAATTTAAAAAAAAAAAAGCCTCTTGCTTTCCAGCCAGACACCCTTTACATCCTATAAGTATTCTGATTCTCTATGCTGCTCCTAGACAGACCTGAATAAACAGTTCAGACTAAGTCATAAGAAAGTCTTGGGCCCTCCTATCCTAAGCACTCCACAGGCAGACAGGCTGTCCGATGACACATGTTGACATAATGCTGGCCTTCAGACAGTCTTTTTTAGTGGGGTGATGTAGCTGCTATTATCTGCAGTTTTAAATACCCATCTGCCTACAGCATGGATTTTTTTTTTGCTTGGGGTGAGAGTGCAGAAAAAAATGCAAAGGACATATTTGGAATCTACAAAGCAGAGACCAGTATAAATATGTAATTTTCTCAGCAACAGCTCTACATAGGGCAGACATGCAGACCCTGTGGTGCCAGGATCCAGACCCTGTCCTGTTGTAGCCTCCAGACTTCAGTGGGGCCATGAACTTCAAGTAGGAAGAATGGACTCATCACTGCAGTAGCTTCACTACCCAGGGCACGTTCCCCCAGCAAGTTCCTTCAGCCTTCTCTGGGTGTCTGCCAGATGCAGTGGCCTGTACTAGGTGCACTCCAGAAGTAGCTAGCCAATAAATCAGAGGCAACAAACCCATAGACAGTTAACCATGATAACCCCACTCAATATATCACCTTTATAATAACTGATTTTTTTAACTTTAAGGTTAATCATAAAAACAGGAAGAATGAAGTAAATCTTTCATCAAAGTAGGACAAAAGGCAAAAACGATGACTATAAAAGCCAGAAATGATTCACCAGGACATAATTTTCCTATATAGACACCCTTCTCACTTTGGGGTCAAATAGAAAAAGGTTGTGATTCTTTAAAAACAGTATTTTAATACTGTGGTTTGAACTTGGCCTTCTGCTTTTCAGTCAGGTGCTCTAACACTTAAGCCATACCACAGCCCTCAAAAAATTTTTGAAGTCTGGCACTAATAGTTTATGTCTATAATCCTAGCTACTCAAGAGGCTGAAATCTAGGCTAGGCAGAAAAGTCTACAAAGACTCTTACCTCTAACTTGTCCATAAAAGGCTTGGAAGTGGGCTGGGAGAATGGCTAAGTGATAGAGCATTGGCCTAGCATGTATGAAGCTAGGCCATGTATGTTTGATTCCTCAGTACCACATAAACAGAAAAAGCCAAAAGTGACGCAGTGGTGCTAGAGCGTTAGCCTTGAACCAAAGAAGCTCAGGGACAATGTCCAGGCCCTGAGTTCCAGCCCCAGGACTGTCCAAAAACAAAACAAAACAAAGCAAAGCAAAACAACAACAACAAAAATCTTGGAAATGCCTGGGCACTAGTAGTTCATGCCTATAATCCTAACTGGTCAGAGGATGAGATGTAAGGATCACAGTTCAAAGCCAACCCACCCAGGCAGGAAAGTGTGTGCTAGTCTCACCTCCAATTAACTACCAAACAAAATAAAAATTTTAAAAAGCTAGAAATGGAGCTTTGGCTCATATGGTAAAGCACTAGCCTTGAGTGAAAAAAACTCAGAACAGCATCCAAGTCCTGCGTTTAAGCACCAGGACCAGCATACCTACACACAAAAAAGCTCGAAGTGGAGCTGTGGCACAAGTGGCAGCACTATCCTTGAGTAAAAAAGCTTATGCAAAGCACCCAGTCCCTCAGTTCAAGGCCCAGGACTAGCACATACACACATACAAAAGAACTAGAAGCTCCGGCTGGGAGTTTGGCCTAGTAGCAGAGTGTTTGCCTAGTATGCACAAAGACCCAGGTTCAATTCCTTGGTACCACATACACAGAAAAAATTCGGAAGTGGTACTGTGGCTCTAGTGGTAGAGTGCTAGCCTTGAGAAAACCCAAGGACAGTGCAGTGTTCAGGCAGGCCCTGAGCTCAACTCCCAGGACTGGGGGGGAAAAGTACTAGAAGCTTACATATTAGATAATTATTAAGACCAGAAATTATGAAAGAAGAAACAGGTGACAAGCCTTTAACTGAATCAAACTAGATTTTTCAGATCTTTGTGGTTAGGAAGAATATACAGACTCCCCTATATGAAAAGAAGTAAAGCACCTTTTCTCATTCTGCATCAGAATAGGAAGAGTTATCTATCTTGGATCTATCAAAATGTACATTTCAGAAAGACCAATATCCTCAAAACCAAGTCATTTTATAATATGTTTTAGCTAAACAAGATCAAAAACATTACCAAGTCCAACTCTCCTATGGGTAAATGAAATGGATACCTGTAGAAAAGGCACTAAGTAGTAATGAGAATATGGAGACATTGAAACTATCTTACACTGTGGTACAAACATAAAATGGTATAGCTCCTTTGAAAACCAATCTAGAATTCCCCAAAAGATTAATAAACACAGTGTTAGCACTTGGCCCAGTGATTCCACTTCTACATGGTAAATGAAAATATACCTCTAAGCTGGGTGTCAATGGCTCACACCTATAATCCTAGCTACTCAAGAGGCTGAGATCTGACAGTTGAGGTTCAAAGCCTAGGCAGGAAAGTCTGTGAGACTCTTACCTCCACTAAACTATGAAAAAAGCCAGAAGTGAAGCTATAGTGAAGAGGTAAGGTACTATCCTTGAGCAAAAGAAGCTCAGGGATAGCACCCAGGCCCTAGGTTCAAACCCCAACTGACACCAAAAGAAGAGAAGAGACATTTATATAAAAATTATACATAAATGTGTTCAAAGTGGCATGTTCATAGCAATCAAAAATATACATTAACTGGTAAAGAGGTAAATAAAATGAGTTATATCCAAACAACAGAATATTACTCAACAATAAAGATGATTAAGTAGTTGTGTCTATGTATTTATACAAAGGAATAATAGCCAGTAAAACAATGCGAAATATTAAAGAGAAAAATGCTATGAGTGTGAATCTTGAACACATTACATACTAAGGGAGATAAGACATAAAAGATCACAGATTTTGGAAATGGCGCTGTGGTTCAAGGGGTAGGGTAGTAGCTTTGAGCTGAAGAGCTCAGGGACACCACCCAGGCCCAGAGTTCAAGTCCCATCAACAACCAAAAAAAAAAATCACAGATTTTATTATTTAACTTCTATAAAATGTCCAAAGTAGACAATCAAATCCATAGAAACAAAAAAAATAGAATAGGATAGTTTCCAAGGGTACAAGTTGATTATGTGGGAAAATAGTGAGATAATATGCTTG
Organism: Megascapheus bottae; assembly: GCF_031878675.1. Classification (NCBI taxonomy): domain Eukaryota; kingdom Metazoa; phylum Chordata; class Mammalia; order Rodentia; family Geomyidae; genus Megascapheus; species Megascapheus bottae. Next base: position 46,947,589 of record NC_143524.1, read on the forward strand.
TTATAGAATGCCAAAGTGTCTCAAAACTTGATTGTAGTACTACTGGTTGAAATACTGAATCATATATTTTTTTAAGTAGGTGAGTTTTCTGGTATACGCATTTTACCTTAATAAAGCTGTTAACAAATAAACAGGCAAAACCATGGTAGAGGGCAAGAATACCAAATGGTCTTAAGAGTAAGACCTTCATTCAAATTCTGGTTCTACTAATATTACCACGACTTCTCATAAAACCTTAGCCTCTTTATCTGAAAAATTAAGGTATCACAGTAATCCCTACCATTGCAAAATGACTAGGACATCACATAAGAAACAGTTATTCAGAGATAGTTTTTTAAATAGACATCCCTGCCACTAGTATTACTTTCCAAAATAATTTAAACGAAGGCTATTTTTTTTTCATTTAAGTACATTTATGAGCTTTTCCACAAGTTAAATAACAGGAAACTGAGAACATCTTTAATTTACAAGGAAGAGTAAGAATATTCGACAGCGTTTTGCATACAGGAACAGCATTCAGTCCTGAGAAAAGAAGGGGTAAATCAAATACTCCAATTGCCTTCTTCCCCTACAAACCAGACCCACTTTCTGTTTCAATCAAAACACTATGACCACTATGTCACCAATGAAAGGAAATAATTGTTCGAGAGCAAGAACATGCTTTCCAGTTGTGGCTGGTGGAGAAACAATAAAACTTGCCCTCACTTTAATTGGAGGACACATCAGGAGGACACCATTTATGAGCAACCAAAGATGGAAAGAAGAAAAGAATAGCTGTTTATTACTTTTCTTTACAGAAAAAAAAAAAGAGACAGAGAGAGAAATCTGGCTACAGAGCAAGGTCATACAACCCCAGTTATGATAAAATATGACAAGCAGCATGTGGTTAATACTCTATAGACCTTAGGAGATAAAATTTCAGAGGTAGTTTCAAACTACTATAATAGTAGTAGCTTATATAGTCTTGAATAAATAAGTCTCTGCCACTCAATTCCCTTCCCGTGCACCTATTCAGAATTTTCCTCAAACCAAGCAACTACTCCATGCAAGACAATGGACAGAGATACTGTGTTTTGGGGGCTTACAGGCTAGCACAGTGAAGAAGTTAAATATTTTTTTTCATTTTTATAGTCCAGAGATCTTTATTTATTTTTTAATGTCTCTTAGGCCATGAATTCATAGGTGACAGGTTCCAATAGCTCAGGTTCCTTCCCATTGGTTCTCATAAAGTGTGCTTCTCTGGGTGGAGCCAGTTGGCGCTTCAGCTGAACCCAGGTTCCTTTCTCTTTGGCTTCCTTCTTTTTCTGGTCATTTTCCTTCACCCGTTTCAGGAAGCTATCTCGGCTCTTAGAGTGCTTAATATGTTCAATACGCACATTAATCCTCTTGGCAAGTATCTTGCCCTTAACTTGTTTGTTCACAACAATGCCAACAGCATGCTGGATAACATTGTAGACCCTTCCAGTTTTGCCATGATAACATTTATGAGGCATTCCCTTGTGAACTGTACCCATTCCCTTGATGTCTACAATATCACCCTTCTTGTAGATTCTCATGTATGTGGCCAAAGGAACAACTCCATGCTTCCTGAAGGGCCTAGAGAACATGTACCGGGTACCTCTCTCCTTTCATGTTCGTCATTTTGGCAAATTACTGGAAAATGGCGGTGCCGGCCAAAAGGGAAGTTAAATATTTAAAACAAATAAATAAACAAGCCACTTACAACTTACGTTGCGCAGTAAATATCTATCAACAAAGGTGAGTAGAAGAGCAGTGTGCAGAGAAAAGCTTATCAACAAACCCTACATTACCTATCAGAAGTAGCTTTCCTCGCAGTACCTCTGACACAAACAGGGACTTAGTATATCTTTTTCATTATGCTACATGACTATTTACTGACTTCTTATATAGGTCAGTCACAAATAAACATACAATGTAAAACAAATGCAAGTGAGTCTAATTAACTCTAAAATGACCATACTACCACCTATTTCACAGTATTGTTCTAAAGATTAAATAAAAAAATATACTCTGGGTAGACCAGGAGCCTGGCCTAGTGGTACAGTGCTTGCCTAACACGTGCAAAGCCCTGGGTTCGAGTCCTCAGTATTACATACACAGAAAAAGCTAGAAGTGGTGCTGTGGTTCAAGTAGTAGAGCACTAGCTTTGAAAAAGCCCAAGGACAGTGCCCAGGCCCCGAGTTCAAGCCCCGGGACTGGCCAAAGAAGAAGGAGGAGAAGGAGGAGGAGGAAAATATACTCTGATCATCAGTGTTTTATGAGAGAGACAATACTAAATCCTTAACAGAAAGCTGTCAATCCTTTAGTGTGCTCTCAATGCACATAACGGATTCTAACATCAGAATCTACTCACAGAATGACTAAAAAGATTAAATCAAATCATATACAGGTGGTGTACACAGTATAGTCCCTAACATAGCTCATTTAAAAAAACATTAGCTACTAATTTCCTTAACCCATTTAATTTCCTCATCTGTAAAGCAATGAGAATAATAGAACTTAACTCAGAACTATTACAGGTATTAAATTAGTGGTTAGACTTAAAGGTTTTCTAAGTGTCTGGCACACAGTAAATGAGATTATATTTGACAATATCTAGACATTTTCTACTTCACAACTATGGGACAAGAGATTTCATAAAACAGCTTCATATTCCCACAAGGAAGAATTATACTACCTTAAGTAACAGTGACCCTGAAACAGAGAAACTAAAACAAAGAAAACAAGCTCTATCATCTAATCTCCCCTGAACTATTAGGAGTATATGGTTCTACTTCTACTTTATTAGTCAGGGCTATTTTAGCTCTCCCCTTTACCAAAACAAGCAAGAAATTTACCAAAGCACATAGATTCAGTGGGAGGAACAGCAGTTCTTTCTTTTCTCCTGATTCCCAGGCTGCTGCCATGAGCCAACCCAAAAGTAAAGCTCATGTACTTTGAAAGCATACTCTCCTCTCTCCCATTCCTCTACCTCTCACCACCCCAACAGGTTTAAAACCAACATCTATTTTTCCCTTCTAGTATCATCAGAGGTCACATTGGGCTGACCTCTTGCTCCACAAGAGCAAGCTGCCTAGTGGGCTTCATTTTGGGCTCTGTGGATCAGACTGAGATCGACTTAACTACTTACCTCATCCAGAGATTCCTTTCTTATAGGGAACTTCTACTGCTACTACCTTCTCCCAAGATTAAGCAGGCGTTCAGCCTGAGAAATTTCACTTGGGTAGGACAACATGAATTAATTTCCTTTTCGCAGCCTACAAGTGAACTGGGCTCAGGGAGGGGCCAAAGGCAAGTTGTAACAACTTACATTGGACTTTCTCCCCAGGAAGTGGCTTTGAAGAGGGGAAAAAAAAAAAGACCATGGGTAACTTAGAGAAAACTTGGGAGAAAGAACACATCAAGAGAATAACCAGACACATACAAAATTATTTCCTATGTCTAATTATTGCCAGTATTTCCAGGACAAATCAAATGCCTCTTCTGGAGTGGGGAGAAGGAAACTATTAAGCAAGTGCTCATTATGTGACAGCCACTAGAGGAATTTCTCCAACTTCATTTCTGGGGTATCATTTACCCACGTTAGAGATGAAGAAGTGAGGATGAGGAGAGGCTTGGCAACAAGCGTGAGGTCCCTCAGCCATTAAGTAAAGGTGAAATATATTCCTGTATCTTTCAGGAATCAGAAAACTACAATCCAGTGAAACAATCATTTCATGTGTCAACCTGACTGGCCACAGGCTGCCCCGATTAAACATTAAATTCTAGGTGTGCCTTTAAGGGTGTTTCAGGATGATATTAGCATTTGAATCAGTGGACTCTGTAGCCTGCCCTCTGAGTGTGGACAGGTATTGTCCAGTCCTAGACCCTGAGTAGAACAAGGGTAGAAGAAAGAGGAATTGACTGCTTTTGCTTCCAGCCTGCCTACCTGACTAGGAACACTGCCTCTCTTCTGCAGCCCTCAGCCTTTGGGCTGAGGATTTCCAGTTAGCGCTTGGCAGACCATACATGCATGTGCAATGCCTCCTAATAAAGATAAGGATGGGTATGGTTTACTCGTTCTATTATTCTGGAGAACCTTGGCTAACCAGCTTTCAACTAGTATACTAATTTGTTGTATTGGTTTTTGTTTTTAATAAAAATTCTTAATTTCATTGGAAATAATTTTTTGTGCCAGTACTAGGGCTTTAACTCAAGCCTTACACCAAGGTATATAATAATAATTATTATATTATAATATTGTAATTTATTATTATTACTATTATTATTATTATTATTTGTTGTGGTGGTTTTTGTCAATAGTGGGACTTAAACTCAGGGCCTGGGCACTGTCCCTGTGCTTTTTTGCTCAAAGGTAGCACTCTACCACTTGGGAGTCACAGCTCCACTTCTGTTTTTTAGGTGGCTAGTTGGAGATAAATGTCCCACAGATTTTCCTGCCCAGGCTTGCTTCAAACCATGATCCTCAGATCTCAGCCACCTGAGTAGGTAGGATTACAGGCATTAGATACCAACACTCAGCTACAAAAAATAAATGTAAGCATATACTCTACAAACATTCAAGAGTTCTTATATGACACTATGTTGTCTACTCTCTACTGAAACATTAATTAAGCCAGCATTCAGTGGCCCATCCCTGTGATCCTAGCTACTCAGAAAGCTGAGACCTGTAGGATCATGATTCAGACTCAGCCTGGGAAGAAAACACTAGACTACAGTATGGTTCAAGTAATATATACCAACCATAAGCAAGAAAGACACGCCAGAGCATGAGGCCCTGAGCTCAAACTCCAGCACTGGCAAGCACACACACACACACTCACGCGCACACACACAGACACTCAATATAAATGTAATATAAAATATAAATACAAAACTGCTACAAATGTAATCCATGCCATATATAAATCTGCAATGAAAGTTCCACAGAACAATCCTTAGACTAGATGTGATGGTGCATTCCTGTAAACCCAGTTACTCAGGAGATGAAGACTGAAAGGACTGGAAGTGGCACTGTGGCTCAAGTGGTAGAGCACTAGCCTACCACTGAAGAGCTCAGGGACAGCACGTAGGCCACATCACCACCATCACCAACAACAACAAAAAAATTAATACAGCCTACCAAATTAAATCAGCAATTTACATGTTCTAACTTATGGTTTGCAAACAGGTTAAAAGAGAAGATAAGACATGAGTCATGATTTAAAGTAAAACAAAATAAACACTAACAACTGTCATTTCAGAAACTTGGGTATCTGCACTCTGATCCCATGAATCAGCTACCCAAATAAAATGTCCGATATTCCTTTTAACACAACATGCTGCCAATGCAATATGAGATTTTCTGTTATGAGGAACTATGAGGCTTCAAGTTTCTGAGCTATGTCTTAAAGTTGGAATTTTTACTAATGTAGCAATTGGCTTACCTCTAAGTAAATGAATTCATAAGCTCTGATAGGTGTTCTGTTTGTGGATGGAATTACTTTTGGTAATGTTACAAAAAAAATCAGCTCAAGGTTATTAGGATGAAATCTATGGGTGTTTGTTTTCAACATAATCATCATTCCCAATATAAATCTCAAGGTACACAGTCCATGTGATTCTTACATAGTTATAGAACTTGGTAACAGTCTTTCTAAAAGAGCTAAGACGCCAGGTGCGGTGGCTCATGCCTGTAATCCTAGCTACTCAGGAGGCTGAGATCTGAGGACCCAGGTTCAAATCCAGCCCAGGCACTTAAAGACCATGAGACTCCTATCTCCAATTAACCACTAGAAAGCTGGAAGGGGGACTGTGGTTCAAGGGGTAGGACAGTAGCCTTGAGCTGAAGAGTTCAAGGACAACATCCAAGCCGAGTTCAAGCTCTACAACCAACAACAACAACAAAAAAAACCTAAGGTGACATCTAGAACTTGCTACCAGAAAAATACTTTTCCAGTTATATCACAGAATGTCCATGTGACTTTGAGCAGCTGATTTTCTCTTTCTAATACTCAATAACTAATCTATGTAAAATGGTGATCACAGTTGAGTACCTGTGGCTCACTCCTATAATCCTAGTTACTCAGGTAACTGAGATCTGAGGATTGTGGTTCAAGGCCAGCCCAAGCAGACTAATCTGAAAGACTCTTATCTCCAACTAACCAGCAAAATAGACATTAGCAAACATTAGGTTTTCTTTCTCCCGTCCTTCTCCCTTCTGTGTCTCCATTCTAATACTACAATGACATTCAGTGGTTTTTCCCTCCCTCTTTGTTTATGGAGCAGAAAGAAGGAACTAAATTGACATAGAAAGAACCATCAGGTATATCTGCAAGTACTGCCCAGGTATATACTAAGGAAAGTGGGAAAGTATAAGAAGATATTACTGTACCCAGCAGTCTCTAAATTCAAACAAGCTATCAACTTCTCAGCCCACATAGATGAATGGCCTTCAATACATAAAATTGGAAACGTAAAAGCATATATTTAAACTAGCCCAGCCAACCATACTCATCTAAGACATTCCTTGTCATTAGAGAAGTATTATAATAGTGTGGTGTCTCCGCAAAGTGATCTTGAACTATGCACTGCTTTTATTCACAGCCTGAACAATTCCATTTATAGAATATATCAAATTGAAATATAAAATAAATACATCAGACAAGATTCATTTCCAGTAGAAATTCATTTCATTACCAATTTTGTTAACTCTAAAATAAAATGCTATTTTTTAATTTTTAATTAGTATCCACACTCAATTCTCAAATATATAATAATGCTTTGTGTCTCACAAGCACTTAGCATAAGGGCAAGAATAATATTTAACTTCTTTAACATCACTGAAAAAAATTAAGAAACCTGTCCAGGTTCACACAGGTAAGTAGAAGAATAACCTAGCCCTCCCAACCATAAGTCCAATACTCTTCCCACTAATATAGTAATTTCCGATTTCTATTCCAAGTCAAAATGATTTACCTAGAAAGAAAACAGAAAGTAGAGAAATAATGGCAAGAGATAGCTTCACTCAGCTACCAAAAAACGATTTTCTATAGTGAGAGAAATAGTTAAGTGTCAGAGTCATCAAAAAACAAGACCTCCCAGCCAGGCACAGGAAACTCACAACTGTAATCCTAGATACTCAGGAGGCTAAAGATCTAAGGATTTGGTTCCTAGCCTAAGCAGAAGAGACCTGACGAGCCTTGATCTCCAGTAAACCAACAAAACAGCTGGACTGAAAGCATCAAGTGATAAAGTATTAGTCATGAGCAAAAGAAGGAAAAAATGGGGGGGGGGGGGGGGGGAAGGGAGCAAAAGCACAAGGCCCGGCATTCAAGTTCCTAGGTACCAGTGCACACACATATGGGTATTTTCTCTCTCTCTCTCTCTCCCTCTCTCTCTCTCTCTCTCTCTTTCTCTCCCTCCCTCCCTCCCTCCCTCCCTCTCTCTCTCTTATACACACACACACATACACCCCTCATCTGAATCACTCTCACCTCAAATGGCAATAAAAGTAAAGGTGCCTATGTATTATAAAGGCCAGGGGAAATATGTTAACACCTAAATAATCCAAAAAAGGCAGAAGCCAATTTGGAAAACCTTCTCCCCTTCTCCTTGTTTCCTTGGCACTCTCCTCTTGCAGGTCTGTTCCATGTCCTCAACCTTCCCAAAGAAAGACTTTATCCCTCCAGATCTGAATCCTGTCCTCTTAAGTAGCCACTGGATGCCAACAATGCATATATATATATATATATATATGAAAGTAAAATGGGGGGAGGGGAAGGAGTCGGTTTTTATCTAGGTTCCCTGCTATTTATGCCTTACTCAAAGGCATCAGATCAGAGTTAGTACCTTATGACTTCAATCAATCCAGTCATTTCCAAGCCCCACCCCCACCCCCGCTTTTCTCTGAGTGGTACTAGGATTTTGAGTGCAGGACCTTGAAATCACTAGGCAGGCACTCTACTGCTGAGCCATGCCTCAAACCCTTTATTGCACTAGTTATTTTTAAAACGAGGTTTCATTTCCTGTCCAGGTGGCACTCTTACTTTTAGTTTCCAATCATAGATGGGATGACAGGCTTGCACCACTACTTCTTGCACTGACAGTCTCCGTTTGGACTTTTCTGCCCAGGGCTGGATGGCCTAAAACTATGATCCTCTAATTTCAGCTTCCATGAATCTGCACACACCACCAAACCTAGCTTCCAGTCAAATCTTCCAGGAATTGTAATATTTAAGCAAATAAAATGTGGAGTTGCAACCAAACTCATGCCTATAATCCTAGCTATTCAGGAGGCTGAGATCTGAGGATTATAGTTCAAAATCAGCCTGGGCAGGAAAGTCCATGAGACTCTTATCTACAATTAATCACAAAAAGGCCAGAAATGGTGCTGTGGCTCAAGTAGTAAAGTGCTAGCCTTGAGCAAAAAAAGCTCAGTGACAAAGCCCAGGCCCAGTGTTCAATCCCTAAGACTGGCCAAAAAGAAAGCAGAGTTGCTCTGGCAAATGGAAGTGGATACAGTTACTTCCTCTTTCCATTTCCCAAACTTACCAGGAATCCATGAGCTCCAACTTCAGAATCCTAAGACTCTAGTTTAACATCTACATGTTTTGCTTCAGGAAAAAAGTCCAGAGAGAAAAGGTGAGTTTGAATCACACAGCGAGTTAGTGCTAAACTGAAACTCAAACTCAGATGTGCTGACTTCAAGGCTAGCCAATCCCGTATTTCATCACATTATTCCTTTGAGAGAACCACAAGAAGATGAATGAGAAAGAATTTTTAATAGTATCAAGTGCTAAAGGCACATGCAGTTCCTCAGCTAATTTCCCCTATAGGTTAAAGTTCAAATGCTCAGACTTACAAGGACAATTTCAGGTAGTAACCAGCTCTCACTAAAGTGTCAAGTTGTTTATAGAAACAGACATAATTATGTTACTACCACGACTACTAATGATGATGATGTCACTAATGCTGTTAGTAGATAAATGAGACCCAAGAGGCTTCTGAACTCCCTGCTCCCTGCATCCTCAGAATTCATCACTTAACCAGGTAAGAACTCTTCCCATATTCACCAAGCCTAGAAAAAGGAACAGAATCAGAACTTCCTACTTCTTTGCTAAATGATGTGAGTAACTTGGTACTCAATATTTCTCTACCACTGTAGTAGTCAGCTCCTGAGAAGGTATGCATGATCCTGTCTCCTGGTATTTACGTCCCCGGGTAGTTTTCTCCTGTTTAGTAGAAGGGATGGTCTACTAAAATTACACAGCAGAAGCGGAGTTCTGAAGTTAGATTATAATAGAGACTGCAGCTTCTGTTCTGATTACTCGCTTCTCTTCCAGATCACTTCTTCAGGGAAGCCAACTACATTTGTTATCCTTTCATTTGCTCTCAAGATGAAGTTTCTGCAACTTAGATATAAATTCAACTTCATCTCTCTACTCTTTTAACTTCCTTTAAAGTTTGCTTCTAATTCAAGATAGCACATTAAAAACATTTATTGGCTGGGAAGGTAGAGATAAGGAGGACTACAATGCAAGGCCATAGTGGGCAAAAAGCAGATACCATCTCAACAAAAAAGAAGACAAACATGATGGGACAAGTCTGTCAACCCAGCTCCTCGGAGAGCATAAACAGAAAAGTTGCAGTCCAGCTAACCTGGGTAAAAGCAAAAGACCCTATTCAAAATAATAATAACAACAACAACTAAAGCAGCTGAATGCTGGTGGCTCGTGCTTGTAATCCAAAGCTACTCAGGAGGCTGAGATCTGATTGTAGTTTAAAGCCAGCCTGAGCAAGAAAGTCCATGAGACTCTTCAACTCCTTAATTAAAAAAAAAAAAAAAAAAGATTGGCAGAAGTGGAGCTGTGGCTCAAGTGGTACACTTCTAGCCTTGAACAGAGAGGTTCAAGGACAGTGCCCAGGCCCTGAGTTCAAGTGCCAGGACAAGAGAAGGGGGGAGAGAGGGAGAGAGGGAAAGGAGAAGAGGAGAGAGAGGGGGAGGGAGAGAAGGAGGGAAAGGAGAGAAAGGACAGAGGAGGGAAAGAGAGAGGGAAAGGTAAGGAGGGAGGGAGGGAGGGAGGCAGAGAGGGAGGGAGGGAAAAGAAAGAAGGGAGGGAAGGAAAGGAAAGGAAAGGAAAGGAAAGGAAAGGAAAGGAAAGGAAAGGAAAGGAAAGGAAAGGAGGGAGGGAGGGAGGAAGGAAGGGAAGGAGGGAAAGAAAGAGGGAGAGAAGGAGGGAGGGAGGGAGGGAAGGAGGGAGAGCAGGAAAAGCAGAGAAAAGTACAATGGCTGGGCACAGTGGCATGCACCTGTCAGACCCAACAATGAATGGAAGCACAAGTAGAAGGAATGCAGCCCAGGCTAGCCAAAACATAAAGCAATACCCTACTTTGTAAATAACATAAAAAGGGCTGGAGGCATGACTCAACTGGCAGAGCACCTGACCCCCCAAAAATGACACCTAAAATATCTATGATTCCTCCCAAAACTCACACTAAAATGAAACTAAAAACATAAGAAAGGTATAAACCTTAATAATAGAGAAAATAAGCTGGGCACGGTGGCTCATGCCTGTAATCCTAGCTACTCAGGAGGCTGAGATCTGAGAACCACAGTTCAAAGCCAGCCAGGACACAAAAGAACTTGAGGCTGTGGCTCAAGGGGTATGGAAGTATCCTTGACCTGAAGAGGTTAAGGACAGCGCTTCAGGCCCAGAGTTCATGCCCCATGCCCCACAAAAAAAAATAATAATAAATAATAATAATAATAATAGAAAAAATAGGTGAAAGAACATCAGAAGGTAAAAGATTTCAACAAACTTTAGAATATACTGAGTATAGAGGAACTGTAACTTTAAATAGGCAAACCAAACTAGAGTCTAGAGCCTTACCAGATCCCTGGGCGGCGGAGATGTGTGCTTCCTGGACAACAGGATTACTTCACCTGGAAAGAATCAGTGGATGGAAACACATGAAGAAACAGGGCTAGGCCAGACATAGCAGTCATGCCTGTAATCCTAGCTAGCTATGTGGAAGTGGAAATAGGAGAATCACAGTTAAGGCCAGTTTAGGTAAAAAGTTGACAAGACATCACAGAACAAGAGACATGGTGGTTCGCACCTGTGAGTCCAGCAACATAGAAGGGCCACTCTCAGACAAAGGGCTCAAGACCCTACTGAAAAACAACTAAAGCAAGAAAGGGCTGAGGGTATGACTCAAGTGGTAGATTGCCTGCTTCACGAGCATGAGGCCTTGACTTCAAACCCCAATCAATGCTACAAGAAAAGGGGGACGGCTTAGAAAATATGTATCATTTGCACAAACTGCCAAAGAGGCGGCAGCAACTTGAACACAGGTGTTTTTATTCTTTTTTTTTCTTCTCTTTGTAGGTGCTGTCCTTGAGCTCTTTTGCTCAAGACTATTACTCTATCACGCTGAACACAGTTTCACTTCTAGTTTTCTTATGGTTAACTGGAGATTAGTCTCATAGACTTTCTGCCAGAGCTGGTTTTGAACCACAACGTTCAGATCTCAGCTTCTTTCGTAGGTATGATTACAGGCATGAGCCACCAGTGCCTGGCATGGTGTTTTTATTCTTGTTACCTTTCTATATCATATCTGCTACTGGCCCACTTAAAGAATATAGAATAAATCAGCAGCCCATGCCACAAAACAAAGAGACAGAGGTATTTGCAAAGGTCTGTCTTTTGGCACCCTTTGCCAACTTCCAAATGGTCCTTTGTGTTTTGACTCTCCTTTGTGAGAATGGAATAAGAACCTCACATTCCGATTTTCTGATTCTACAGATCTGAAAATGTAGGTTACTGGCACCTGACAAAAATTACGACAAAACTTGGAGGCAAAATATTTCAGAAGCACTAATTGCTTGGGGTCAAAGCTGAGCTCATCCACCTTGTCTGTGGTAGTGTGAGAGAAGCAGCTTTTCATCCTTTTTTAGAACAGGACATGCCCAAAGGTAGGTGTTGTTGTATTTGCTAACCAGCTTCAACACATTCATTTTTAAATGCCAAGTTACAGGACTGCCTACAATAACAATTAAGGCATCAAAAATTCTAGGGCAATGCTTCTTTGTGTTAAGTTGTTTGTTATGTGCATGCCACGACTCTTTGCTCTCCATTCCACCATACTCCCATTTAACTCTTGTTTACCACTGCATTAAACACAGCTACATACTCAACGTATAAGCTTCTGGAGTGTACATTAAAAAAAATACTAAATTAGGAGTCAGAACAATTCTAAAAACAGCTTAAGCTTTGGAGCCAGAAAGCCTACATTTGAATCGTAGATTACCAGCAATGAGGTCAGTCATAAACAACCACTTCATCTAAATGACCTTCTGTGTAACACGGGCATAATACCTGGATCAGAAACCTATTTGAAGATTAAATACAAAGTGTATTCAGAAACAGTAGCGAAACAATCAATATATGCAGTTTACTGTTTTGGTGAACACCTATACTAGATACTTCTGGCTCATGGATGTGAAAAAATCCTTAGGAAAAGATAAGAAATATGAACAGGTAATTATAACACAAAATACAAATTACAGTGAAACAAATGCTGTCAAATGATTAAAAGGAAATATCCCTTCTGTAAGCAGTGAAATTAACCCAAGCAGTGCAAAGGGGAAACTGTTATCTACAGGCTAAGGAACTTGGGCTTCCTCTTCCTCTTTGAGGACAAGACTGGACTTGATGGGTTTTTAGTGCAACCAGGTTTGAGGAAGGTGCTTCTGCCACTTCCTGAGGGCTTGCACAACCTAAACCAACGTCAAAGGGAACACTAGCCCACAAAGAAACAGCTTTAAGGAAAAAAAAAAAAAACCTCAACTACAGCTAAATGAGAGAAAGTAATGGATGTTTAAAGGAAATGCGGTAATGGACTTGCAGAATGGGTAAAAGAGGCTGCAGAACATTGGAGACTTCATGTCACCATATTAATGGAGAAAGTAAGCAGTAACCATTATCTAAGTCTCTGAGTAACCAGGAGGCCAAGAGGTCATTTTAGTTCAACGGCTCATCTTATGTAAAGAGAAAATGAAGACTAGAAAGGGTCTAGAGCAGACAGAGCCAAGCCTAAAATAACCGATCGCTTGATAATTTAGGCAGGTTCTTCCACTTCGAACTCAAGATGAGACTGTCAGAAAGGCATCATTTTCTCAATGAAGCATAAAGATCTTTCTATTGGCAGTACAGTGGTTGAATCCAGGGCCTGTGCATGTCAGACAAGTGTTCTACTTCTGAGCTACATGCCCAGCCTTAACTACCATCACCCCCCTCATGAGATGGGGGTCTCACTATGCTGAACTCTATGTTGCTGAACTCTCCCTCCCTCCTTCTCTCCCTCCTTCCTTCCCTCCCTTCCTTCCTCCTTCTGAGCTCCTGCCTGAGCCTACTAAGTAGCTATGACTAAAGCCATGAACCACCTTTGCCAGTAAACACTGTCATATGATTAAGTCTATAACAATGATTTTTACAACAAAAATTAAATCTACGGGCCAGGTGTCTGGCCCAGTGGTGGAGTGCTTGCCTAGCATGCACAAAGACTGGGGTTCAATTCCTCTGTACCACATACATTTTTTAAAAAGCCAGAAGTTGTGCTGTGGCTCAAGTGGTAGAGCATTAGCCTTGAGGAAAAAGCCCAAGGACAGTGGTCAGGCCCTGAGTTCAAGCCTCTATTTCAGACTCTTTGCTGAGAGCAAATAATACAGACTTGAAGCAGACAAGGGGCTCCTATTCTGGGTTGACAGGAACAGCAATTTGTATTATCTTTCAGTTACAAAGACCTGTATTAAAATTTTGGATCTATTCTTTGCCAGCTAAAGTAAATTACTTTCTTTATCTAAACTCTAGAAATCTGTGAAATTCAGGGAAAATCATGAGTTACTTGGGAATAGCTAATGAGATAATGTACTTAAACCATTCAATATACTATATTATATATAGTATATCCTACACAGGTATTTACTGAATTAATGTCTCTTACAATATTATCTTTTGGGAGGGTGGAGAATAGACCATCTCATTATGTTTTCTCTTATGGTGGACCTTCTGCGAGAGCATTTGCCTGACCATTTGGAATTCATATTTCTGGGTTCTCATGCCTTAGAACCACAAACTCTACCCCAGAGTTAAAAATCAGAAAGAGGAACCTGGCAGGGTACGCACAATAACCATGGATGAAGGAAATAGCAGTCTGGACTGACCAACTTTATAAAGGGAAATCAACAACAGAACAAAGTCAAATGACTCAAGACCTGAAATCCTGCAAATTCTTAAAATAAAAGATGAGAAAAACCTGGCTAAATGCAACATGAAGCTAGAGTGAGAGAACAGAAGCTAAGAGAAATTAATGAACTCTATGGGTTTCAACTGTTCTCTTCAGAAAGACATTCTTTCAACCAAAAAAAAAAAAAAAAGACATTATCTACTGTCCCAGTTTTTGTAGGCAGCCAGAGACATAGACATGAATTCAATGTTTGATGGATTTATAGTCTCAGAGATTGAGGTCATAATGTAATTATTATTCGGTGGGCCAGAGGCAGGGTAGACAGAAGCAGCATCACTTTGCCATTTTTCATTCTCCCTCCCATGTTACCTAGTAGATGTCCTTCTACTCTTTTTTTCAATGTTTTCCACACAATCTACCTTTTCTAGTGGCAAAGCCCATGTCCCACCTACAGCCTCCAAAATTAAGCGCCACCAAATAATTTTAAAACCTTTATAACTCAGTGATAGAACACTTGTTTAGCATGGGTTTGATCCCCAGCACTGCAAACGAGAAATAAAAGTTGAAAACACAGAAGTTTCCTATTTTAGACCAGAAGAACCTTTCTGAAAAGACAGAACTAAATCACCTGAAATCTCGAATATTTATTGAACACCTATTAGATATCAAGCCCCACTCTGGACGTTGAGAAAACACTACCCCCAGAATAATCATTATCACCTTACCATTAGAGGAAAAAAAAAAGTAGGAGACAGGAAGCTCACTCTCATCTTCCTCTTCCCCTTTTCCTAAAAGCTAGTCATAAGACCCTCACTCAGGAGACGAGGGCAGGGAAGATTTGAGATCAAGAAATACCCATCTACTTCTGAAGATCCAAGGACAGAGAATCTGAACAGACTTTGCAAAGTTCCCCCTAGTTTATAATTAGGACATATCCTTTGTCTAGCCTTTTTACTCCAAACCTAAGCATCAAAGCACACAAGTTTACCTATCTCTTTGGGTCTTCATTCCCACTGAAGGTTTTCGTATCACAATAAAACATACTAAATTCATTTTGTATGTTTGTTACTCATTACTCTGTCTTGTAAGGGCCTTGGCCATGAAATAGCAATCAAAAGAAAACACATTTACCTACATTTATGCTCTCAAAAAGCCTTATTGGGGGAGGGGGGCAATTATTGTCCCCATTTTACAAAGAAAAAAAAATTATGGTCACAGAACTTGATATTCCCCACCAAATTACACAGTTAATATGCAATAGTACTTCAATTTATAAGTAAACTGGCCCTGTCCACTTTAAAATAATCTTTTCACTGAAGAAAAATCCTATAAGGCAGGTAAGAGTTATCAGCTTAATCTTATTTTACAAATAAGGAGACTGGAGGGAAAGAAAATAATACTATTTTCTCAGGAATAAGTCAGGGTACAGAACTATGCTGTATCAGTAGATTTCTTGACCTCAAATATGTGCTCTTTCTACTATTCCACATTTTTTTTTTGCGTCCTGGGCTTTGAACTCAGGGCCTGAGCACTTGGACTTTCTCAAGGCTAGAGTTCTACCACTTGAGCCACTGCACCATTTCTGGCTTTTTTTCCTATGTATGTGGTACCAAGGAATCAAACCCAGATCTTTGTGTATGCTATGCAAGCACTTTTACTACTAGGCCAAACTCCCAGCTCTACCAATACAATATTGAATAAATTAGTTTCCTCTCTTACCCTGTTTTCACATCCATAAATTAGAGTATTGTATTAGCCCCCAAAGCCTCCTTCACATGGCAATCTAAGCTTTAATTAGTACAAACAAGCTTATGAAAAAGTTTCTGGGTTTGTTTGCCACCAAAAAGTAATTTCTAAGAGGGATGAAAAAGAAAGTTATTCACAGTATAAATAAGGGGAGAAGTACTCAGCACTAGATTAATTAGCCATTCAAGGTCATACTTCCCATCTTAAATACCCTAGATTTTTTGGAGGGCGGGGGGTGGGTCATGAGTCTTGAACTTTAGGGCCTGGGCACTGTCCCTAGAGTAGCTCAAGGCTACCACCCTACCCTTGAGCCACAGCCACACTTCCCATTTTCTAGTTATAAATTAGAGATAAGAGTCTCTCTTGGGTTTGCATTGCCCCTGCTGGTTTTGAACCGTGATTCTCAGATCTCAGCCTCCTGAGTAGCTGGGATTACAGGCGGGAGCCACTGCACTTGGCAAATACCCTAGATTTTTTGGTAAAGAAAAGCCACATGCCACCCAGCAACACAATTTGGAGTATCTAATAACTCCTAGGTATGCAAAGAATAATGTGTTCATGGGAGTGCCCTCTATTCCTGTTGGACTGATACTTGTATTCACTAGTTACTCTCTTTCTAATCTGTTATATCAGTTCTAATTCATTTTTAACACATCAGGGTGCTAACTTCAGATATAAACAAGTTATAAATTTATAAGTGAATTTTGACCAGATAACATAGAACAAAACAAAAATCAATATTTAAACCTAAATGTAACATTTTTCTTGCCACAAAACAGGGAAAGAGAAGAAGCATACACAAGACTTGGTATATTCCTTGTCCGCCTTAGTTTCTTTAAACATAAGAATGTTCAGACCAATTCTAAACACCTTTCTCTATTCTACATTGAGAATATATGAAATGAGTAAATAACAAAATTTGGGAAGCTGGGGTGTGGAATCTTTTTTTCTGCCAATGCTCATTTGGATATTTATAACATTATCCATGGGCTATACAAAATAATCAATACAGGCACCAGAAGGCCCCAGGAAGCCAATGAGAAACATACAAGAAGCATGGTTATCTATCTGTCATGTAACTAAATGGTTTCATGAGCCCTCTACAGCCCACAGGCAAGACATTCCCCACCCTAATAGTATAAATTAAAATGACATCACAAAAGGTAATAAAAGGAAATGAGATACTGCCATTGCAGAACATAAAATATGTATGGTCACATCACCCTAAATACAGATTCGTTATAGAACAAAATGAAAGCTCTATATTCCTATGACAACTGAAGTAAATAATTCATATAATGCCAGGGAATAAGACATCATAGGCAGAACCTATGTTCATGCATCTAAGAAAACCATAGCTGACTGGAGAATATGAACAAAGACTCACAATCAGAAAATTTTTCTTAATGATATCTGTCTTACACATTTTTAAGTCCAATGCATGATACTCATCTGTAATCCCCAAGTATTTAAAAGGCATAGGTAGGAGGACTGTGAGTTGGAGTGACCTAAATTGGCTGGGCAATTTAAGTGAGACCCAATCTCAAAACAAAAAGGAAAGACACTCCTAACAAAATGCGTCTTCTCACGTCCAGAATAAAGTTCATTTGTTTTGGTCGAGCATCATCCTTTCAATTCCTCAAATAGTTATTTATAATATATTGTAAAATGGTGAACTAGGCATTTCCACCTGCATCTGTTCATTTAATTCTCCCAATATCCTACTGGTTTTATTCTCTATTTTACAGAAAGGAAGTTTGAAATTCAATGATATAAAGCAGGATTAAAATCTAATCTCTCCAAGTTTTCAATATGTTTTCTGGCTTATCTCTATTATAATCTATCTTCTTTTTTTATAATCTATCTTCTTCATACAGGACTCTCAGACATCCACTGTCTAGTTTTTACATCTCACAACTTTGTAAGATAGACATTTAAGATTCCTCACAAAATAGTCTCTATCAATAATATAGTTGTTTTTTTTAATGATGCTTTTAACACCCAACCTAGTATCCATTACTTTCTTCTGCCTTTTTAATAGAGATCTGATTTATTGGGGGTCGGGGGGAGCGTCGTGGAGCTCGAACTCAGGGCCTGGGTACTGTTCTTGAGCCTTTTGTGCTAAGGCTAGCAATCTTACAACTTGAGCCACACAGGAGGGATCACTACTACACTGTTGGTGGGAGTGCAAACTTGTTCAACCACTATGGAATGCAGTGTGGCAGTGCCTCAAAAGGCTAAACATAGAGCTCCCCTATGACCCAGCAATTCCACTACTTGGCATTTACCCAACCATCCAGAAACAAGGGCATACTAAATCCACTAGCACAACAATGTTCATTGCAGCACTATTCACCATAGCAAAGATATGGAACCAACCTAGATGTCCCTCAGTTGATGAGTGGATCAACAAGTTGTGGTATTTGCACACAATGGAATTCTATGCTGCTGTCAGAAAGAATGACATTGCCCCATTTGTTAGGAAATGGAAAGACTTAGAAAAAATCATATTAAGTGAAGTAAGCCAGACTCAAAGGAAGTTAGGCTCAATGGTTTCCCTCATTCATCATAATCAGTAGAAACCTTGGGCTCTACTAGCAGAGATCTGCAATAGAGCAAAATCTTGATACATAAGGCCATATAGTACGAAGCTAATTGAAAGGACCTCCAGGATATTGAAACAAAAGCCATATAACGAATGATTGTTGTCCTTAATGTACTATGTTGTCTCTCATCTTCTTTGCTGTCCCTTGGTTATCTCATATGGTTATAGTATCTCACTTTGTTATCTGATATATTGAATTTATTTGTATTTGGTTATTTGAAATTTGATAGGGAAGGGGGGAAAACCAAGACGGGTGGGGGGTGTGGGGGGGAAGGTAATGGGTACCAAGACATGTGAAAGGGTATCAATGTATGTGAATTAATGCACCTTCTATCTGGCAAATATCATGTATTCCTTTTACTAATTACAATAAAAAATAAACAAATAAATAAATAAATAAATAAAAAGAAACCCCCCCCCAAAAAAAACAACTTGAGCCACAGCCTCACTCTGGCTTGACATGAGTCTCACATACTTTCTTACTCAGGCTGAGGATCAAACTTTGATCCTCAGAATCTAAGTCTCTGGATTATCTAGGATTACAGGCATAAACCACCAGTACCAGGCTAGAGACCCTCCATCAGCCTATGTCACTACAGCAATTCTCAAATTTTAGCATGTAATCAGAATCACTAAAAACAGAGATTCCTAAGCTCTATATCCATCTAGGACTCAGATCTGGGATGTGGCTCAAAAATGTGCATCATGAAGCCGGGTACTGGTGGCTCACATCTGTAATCCTAGCTACTCAGGAGGCTGAGATCTGAGGATTACAGTTCAAAGCCAGCTAGGACACAAAAGTCTATGACACTCTTCTCTCCAATTAACTACCAGAAAACCAGAAGTGGCACTGTAGGTCAAGTGGTAGAATGCTAGCCTTAAGCTGAAGAGCTCAGGGACAGCATCCAAGCCCAGAGTTCAAGCCCCACAACTGACAAAAAAAAAAAATTGCACAGGAGAAGCAAAAAGAAAGATAAGGTGAATAATTTCAAAATACATTGCAATAGCAACTATGTATGAAGACAACATAATGAATTTCATTGAAAGTTGTTGATTAATAGGGAGTGTTGGACAAAGAAACAGAAAGCAAGAGGGATTTCCTGAGTAAAGTATTACATATGCATGTCTGAGATACCATGATAAAATCTCTCAGCACAAATAATACCCAAAAAGGAAAGAAATGGAGAGAGAACTAGAGGGTGAATACAGCCATAATACTCAATGTACATACATGAAAATGAAACCAGGAAACTTAAAAGAAAGCCAGTGCTGGTGGCTCACACCTGCAATCCTAGATACTTAGAAGGCTGGGATTGCAGTTCAAAGCCAGTCCAGGCAAGAAAGTCTGTAAGACTCATCTCCAATTAACCACCAGAAAACTGGAGGTGGTGCTGTCCCTCAAAGTGGTAAGAGTGCTAGCCTTGAGCAAGGGAGAAAATTTCTCGGTACCACATACACAGAAAAAGCCAGAAGTGGCACTGTGCCTCAAGTGGTAGAGCTCTCGTCTTGAGAAGGCCCAAAGACAGTGCCCAGGTTCTGAGTTCAAACCCCAGGACTGACAAAAAAAAATGCTGAGAGATGTGGCAGACTATGTCTACTAAAGAGAAAGGAAAATTTGAAGACATGGCCAACGCGGACAAAGCTCGCTATGAAAGAGAAATGAAAACCTGTATCCCTTGTAAAGGGGAAACAGAAGGCCCTCAAGGCCCCCAAAAGGCCTCCTTTGGCCTTCTTCTTGTTCTGTTCTGAGTATTATCCTGAAACCAAAGGGGAACATCCTGGCCTGTCTGCTGGTGATGTTTCAAAAAACCTGGGAGACATATGGAACAACACTGCTGCAGATGGCAAGCAACCTTATGAGTTCTTCTCTGAAATCTGCTGAGATAAGGAAAAACATAAAAAGGGTACTGCTGCCTACTGAGCTAAAGGAAAGCCTGCTGCAGTAAAAAAAAAAAAAAAAAAAAAAAAAAAAGAGGGGGGTTGTGAAGGCTGAAAAGAGCAAGAAAAAGAAGGAAGTGGAGGAAGATAAGAGGATGAGGATGAAGATGGAAAGGATGATGTTGAATAAGATGGTTCCCCTACCTGGTGCACAACTCCCTCTTTCTAAGGAAAAAAAACTGAAATGTAAGAAGTCTGTGTAAAATTTATTAAGTGGTACAGTGTCTTTTTTTTTAATAGTTAACACATTACCGAATGTCCGCGCGTGTGTGTGTGTGTGTGTGTGTGTGTATACACACACAATTCTTTTTTTGCCAGTCCTGGGCTTGAGCTGAGGGCCTGAGCACTGTCCTTGGACTTTCTCGAGACTAGAGCTCTACTACTTGAGCCTCAGCACCACTTCTGGCTTTTTTCTATGTTTGTGGCACCAAAGAATTGAACCTGGGTCTTCGTGCATGCTAGGCAAGCACTCTACCACTAGGCTAAACTCCCAGCCCTCTGGTGGTACTTTCAATAGCCACTAACTTTACCTGGTACAGTTATGGGGGTTATGAATTGGCATGAAAATTTAAAGCAGGTTATTGTTGGTGTACAGCACAGATTAGTTATATATAGGGTTGGTAGATTTTTTATCTTTCAGTTGTCTGAAGCAGCTTATACAAAATAATTGTTCTGTTCACTGAATACCACTCCGTAAGTACAAAAAAAAAAGTTGCAGCTGTTTTGTTGACATTCTGAATGCTTCTAAGTAATTTTTGGGGGGGCAGTGGTGGGACTTGAACTCTGGGCCTGAGAGTTGTCCCTGAGCTCTTCAGCTCAAGGCTATTGCACTACCCCTTGAGCTACAGCAACACTTCTGGTTTTCTAGTGGTTAACTAGAGATAAGAGTCTCACAGACTTTCATGCCTGGACTGGCTTTGAACCACAATCCTCAGATCTCATCCTCCTGAGTAGCTAGGATTACAGGCATGAGCCACTGTGCCTGGCGGTAATATAATTTTTTTTAATTGAAAAAAAGAAAATAAAAGAAAGAAGTGGCACTGTGGCTCAACTGGTAGAGCACTAGCCTTGGAGCCTTGGCTGAAGAGCTCAGGGACAGCACTCCTGCCCAGATTTCAAGCTCCATGACCAACAAAGAAAAAAAAGAGAGAAAGAAAATAAAAGAAAAATGAATGACAAGAAAATTAAAATAGCTCTGTAGGAGGGTTAGATACCTAGGGGGAAAAAAAACAGGCATAACACAAAAAGCTATTTTTTAAAGTACAGATTCATATAAACAACTGTAAAACAAAAAAGATTTGTGTCACTCAAACAATATAACCCTGATTATTTCAGAAAAATTCCACAACAAATTAGGCTGAGTCAGGAGGATTGTGAGTCTGAATGGGCCTAAGTTAAACAGCGAGTTTCAGGACAGCCTGGACTACATACTAAGTCCCTGTCTTAAGCCCCATTCAAAAATATTTTAATTTATCAAATATTTATTACTATTATATATCTACTATATGCTAAAAAAATATTATTGGTGCAGAAGCTACTAACAAACAGGCATTCACAGGCTTGCTTTATATATTTTTATTGTAAAGGTAACACACAAAGGATTACAGTTACAGAGGTCAGGTAATAAGTACATTTTTTGAACAGTGTCACACTTCCCTCGTTTTCTCCCAGTTTTTCATCTCAAATCACCTTCCCCTGACCAAGTTGTGTAGTTCATTTCCAACAGAGTGTCTAGTGATTATTACTATGAAACGAAGGGTAAACTAATGCACAGGCTTGTTTTCTAACTAAAGAATTAGGAACAAAGGTTTCAAAGACAGGGCTATAAATTAGGTGCTGACTGTGTAGGATCATTTTAATTTCTCTACCCTGGCCAACATTTATTGAGCAGTTAATATATATCAAAATCTGCTAAGTGCTCTACAACTATTACCTTGTGTAATCCTAAAACTAATCTATGAATAAGTATGGTTAGTATCACTTCCAGGAAGTCTAGAGGTTTTCTCCTCTATGGCACATGGTGAGAAAATGGCAGGATTCACTTAAGTCATGGGAAGAGGTTTTATTGCTACATAATGCAGAGAGATGATAAAAGTATATTTACATGAGACAAATTTGTTGAAATATGAGGTCTGGACATGAGCTTTTTTGTTTCTGTTTTTGTCTTATCTTCTCTCTTATATAAAGTGAGGAGTTAAGGCTCCCAAAGCTAATGTCACATTCTGCAGCTGTTTCTATGGTTTCAAAAAGAATACGAAAATGTATTCAAGTACATAATCCAGTTGTAAGTGAAATATACTTTGAAGGCTGCCATTATGGAGTTCTTGTCCACAGGCTGCAATCGCGTGCTTCCGTGGCTTCATTAAGGGGCACATTAACATTACATTAATTGGGAAAAACAGCTGTAGCACAAACCTCCAGCAGATAGGAGTCTAGAGGCACTGAGAACAAAGCGAGAGCAGGAAAGCAATGACTGGCTGACCTGGAGCCAGCAAGGTCAAGCATAGCATTTGGTCCCTTTGCATCTCTAAATTCTCATGAATGTGGATACCCAGGCAGCAGCCCAAAGCCTCTCTCATTTTCATCTCAATCTCCAGGAAGAATGACAATGAGAACAAGAGCTATAGAGGCAGAGAACAGATTCTGAATATTAAAGTACACTCTAGGCAGGATCGGGCCAAAGGAAGGAAGGTTTTTCTTTTGGACTTAATAAAGGACAACAGTCAAATTCTAACATTCACCTGCCATACAAGCTCAGGGCCATACACTATCTTTTGAGAAACTTTTCCAAATCACTTCAATTTTTTTACTTCTTCCTTTATCACTGTACACTTAA
Source organism: Megascapheus bottae (assembly GCF_031878675.1). Taxonomy (NCBI): domain Eukaryota; kingdom Metazoa; phylum Chordata; class Mammalia; order Rodentia; family Geomyidae; genus Megascapheus; species Megascapheus bottae. Next base: position 46,970,964 of record NC_143524.1, read on the forward strand.
TAGGCATCCAAGAATATGATGAATAAAGCACAGCCCTAACCTCAGAGAACAAAGAATATACAAAGAGAATTCTTCTCACCCAAGGATAACAAATACTCCAACCACCAGTTAAATCAACTGACAAAGGAACCAACATTTCATGCCTCAAAAGCAGATTGAGTCTTTAAAGGAAAAGAAACTTATTTATAAAGATAAACCTAAAATCATCTATATAACAATATTGGTTATAAATGTTTTAAGGTAATTCTTAAAGAATATCTGTCATTTCACTTTTGGCATTCGAAACATGTAGAAAAGATCAATTCTGTAAAAATATTCAAGAGCTTCACTAGTTTTTCCCAAGGGCATCTCAGACTCCTTGTTACATAAATTATTATCTTCTGAATCTCCTGATATCCACATTAATTTTTCCTCCATTTTTTTTTTGTTTTGTTTTGTCTTGTTTTGCCAGTCCTGGGCTTGAGTTCAGGTCCCGAGCACTGTTCTTGGACTTTCTCAAGGCTAGAGCTCTACCAGTTGAGCCTCAGCACCACTTCCAGCTTTTTTCTATGTACGTGGTACCGAGGAATCGAACCCGGGTCGTCATGCATGCTAGGCAAGCACTCTACCACTAGGCCAAACTCCCGGTCCCTCCTCCGGTTTTTTTTTTTAATTTAACTTACAAATAACAATTACATACATTTATGGGACTCCTTTACAGATTTACAGTGGCCTAACTTTATCTAATTCTTATTTGTTAGTGGTTTGTGAGTGGTTTAATCCATCCTTCAAAACCATTGTTCCAACTTCATAAAATTCTTGAGTCTTCAGTTCAGAATCTATTTGAATCATATTGTTAAATGTCAGTCCTCCTACTACTAGAAAAGCACTTGCACGGGGCCGGGAGTTTGGCCTAGTGGTAGAGTGCTTGCCTACCATGTAGGACAACCCAGGTTCGATTCCTCGGTACCACATACGTAGAAAAAAAAGCCAGAAGTGGTGCTCAGGCTCAAGTGGTAGAGCTTTAGCCTTGAGAAAGTCAAGGACAGTGCTCAGGCCCTGAGCTCAAGCCCAGGACTGGCAAAAAAAAAAAAAAAATATATATATATATATATATATATATATATATATATATATTTCTGCAGTTCTGCAGGTGATCAGTCCCTACAGATAACACATGAACTTCTATATACCTAATCATACTACAATGACTGAGGAGAGTACTATGGAAATTCAAGAAAACTTAATATTTATTCAGTGAGTATGTAAGTAAATTATCTCAACCATTTGACAAATATTTACTGAGAGCCTACTTCATATCCGAGATGCTCCCAATGCTAGAGATATAGCAAAGAACAAAACAAAGAATTATCCAGTAGAATTCCATGCTATGAATGGGTGAATGAGGATGCAGACAGGGGAGAAATGGAACACAAGTTCCATCTTGAAGAATAAAGAGTTTTAACAGTAGAAGGAAAAAAGGAACTTCAGGTCCAGGAAAAAGGATGATACAATACCAAATTGATTAAAACATAAACCTATCCAGGTGGTTCACACATATTATCCCAGCTATCAGGAGGATCCCTTAGCCCAAAAGGTACTAGAACCTCTACCTCAATTAGTAAGCTGAGTGTGACTTTTGTGCCTATGATAACAATCATACTAGAGGCCACATGTGAGAGGATATCAACCTGAGGCTGGCCCAGACAAAAGCATGAGCCTCTTTCTAAAAACAACTAATGTGGAAAAAAGGAGATCCTTGGGGGTGGGTGGTGGGAGGACATGTATCAAGTGGGAGAATACACAAACAAGTAGAGGCCTTCAGCTCCAATCCTCAGTACAGCAATAATTAAAACTCAAAACTGAAAGCCTTTTTAGAGAAATAGATTAGTGTCAAAAGAAAGATGAGGCTGAAGTGATACGTGCAATCAAACTGCAAAGTTCACTGTACAAACTAACTTATATATGACTAGCAGTAGTGAGTGGAATAATTACAGTATCAGAAACTTCACTGCAGGCAGAATAATGGATAAGAGAGCAAAAAGGACTGGCTGCCAGGACTATAAAAGGTTATTAAATACTCAAGGAAGAAATGACTAGTTTAAACCTAAGCAAAAGGAATGGAAAAATAGAGACAAATCTGGAAATATAGAAAATCAGAACTAAAACTGACAAGTCTTGAAAATTCGTTTTCATCAATCACATGAGCTTATTTCAGCAAATAGTTGCAACTCTATGCTAGAGACACTGTATAGGTGACAAGTACAATGACAAACAAAACAAGCAGGACTCTTGCAAAATCCAGACATGTAATAAGCATCTACTAAAGAATCATAAGTCATTTTATAATACAAATACAACAGATAATAACAAAGATATTACAGATAATAACAAAGTGTTGTAAGTAGATAGTACAGATAATAAAGTGCTGTAAGTAGACAGTAGAGGGGAATCATCTGGATTTTAGGAAGGTCCTACATCACAACAGATACTGAAAACTTATTTATTAAAGGAATAAAGGGAAAGAAAGGCCACACTATCCCCTTTTTTTATTCAATACTGGAGTTTGAACTCAGGAGTTGTTATTTTTGAAGACAGTATCAGTTTTTGCTCAGCTAGCCTGAAGTGTGATTCTCCTATTTATCCTTCCTTTACAATTCCCTCATAGCTGGAATGAATAAAAAGTACCCAGATTTTTAGCTGTTTGAGAGGGTCTTGAGATCGTTTATGCCCAAGCTGGCCTTGAACTGTGATTCACCAAATCTCCACCTCTCAAATAGCTAGGATTACACACATGAACCACTGCACCTATCCAGCAAATTCATTTTTAAACTGGGCTGTTTGGGGAGTTTTGTTAATGATTTCTAAATCTAAGTGCCCTGTTAAATATATGAAATGTAGGCCTTTCCTCTATTTTGCTGATGACAATCTTTGAAGACCGTGAGGATTTTTTTAATGAAGTTTTAATTAAGTCCAATTTTATTTTATACAACAAAAGATTTTGTCTAATTCAAGGTCACTAAAATTTCCTCCAGGCATTCTTCCAAGTTTTATAGCTTTATCTCTTACACTTTAGTCTACAAAGGATTTTTATTCGGTTTTGGGACATACAAAGTCAGGGTCCAACTTCATTCTTTTGCACATACATATCTAGATGTAAATTCTGGGATCATTTATTGACATAGTGACCCTCATTCCACCATCTTCACATTTTTTGGGGTGGGGAGTGGGTCGGTCATGGGACTTGAACTCTGGACCTGGGTGCTGTCCCTGAGTTCTTCAGCTCAAAGCTACCGCCCTACCCCTTGAGCCACAGCACCACTTCTGGTTTTCTAGTGATTAATTGGAGATAAAAGTGTCACAGACTTTTGTACCTGGGCTGGCTTTGAACCACGATCCTCAGATCTCAGCCTCCTGAGTAGCTAGAATTACAGGTGTTAGCCACCACACCCGGCTTGTCTTCACATTTTTGTTAAAGATCTAATTGACAGGGCCGGGCGTTTGGCCTAGTGGTTGAGTGCTTGCCTAGCATGCACCAAGACCCAGGTTCGATTCCTCGGTACCACATACATAGAAAAAAGCCAGAAGTGGTGCTGAGGCTCAAGGGGTAGAGCTCTAGCCTTGAGAAAGTCCAAGGACAGTGCTCAGGCCCTGAGCTCAAAGCCAGGACTGGCAAAAAAAAAATTCTAATTGACCACAAATGTGAGAGTTCATTTCTGGACTCTCAATTTTATTCCACTAACCTAGCTGTCCAATCCTTTTCTTTTAAGTTTTTTGTTTCCCCCTTAGTATCATACTATGTAACCAAAACTGGCTTCGAACAGAAATCTTCCTACCTCTGTCTCCCAAAAGCTAGAAGTGCATCAATACACACAAGGCTTCTATGCCTAATCTTCATACCAACACTACAACTTGATTAGTACATCTTTGTAATACATTGTAAAATCAAAATTGTCATCCCTCCAACTGTTATGGAAATTTACTCTAAAGAAACTTTCAAAAGGAGAAAATTATATGCAGTCTTAAAGGTAAAACACTGTAATCATATAGCAGTATAATTTGTAACATAAAAATAAAAGCCTAAATGGTTGGGACTAATGCTTTTACGTGTCACCTTGGCTAGGTTACAGTACCAAGTTGTTGGATTAAACATTACTCCAGGTATGTTTATGAAGACATTCTGTAAATGTTTGGTTAACATCCACAATCTTGAAAGGCCTTATTTTTAAAAAATGAAACTTCTCTTACATATAATTCATCTACTAGTTCTACTCTGTTGGTGGAACCCTGACTAATATGATAGCTTCAGTTAAGTTATCAATCATTAAGCTTTATAATGAAAATCGTAAGGGCTGAAGAGGGTAGTGTATACCTCAAGTGGTAGAACACTTGACTAGCAATCAAGAAGCCTTAAATTCAATCCCTAATACCTCACCAATAAAAGTAACATGGACAAATAATTTTAAGCCAAGAGAAAAGAGCAAACAATGATCTGTTATGATTCAACTATGTAAGTATGTATATTAACATATATGTTCATATGATAGCATATATATTAACATGTTAATAGAATAGCATAGTGGCGAAAATTTAAATTTACTAACAGTACTATAAAAGTTTGTAAGCTGGGAACTGATGGCTCACACCTGTAATCCTAGCTACCCAAAAGGCTGAAATCTGAGGATTGCGGTTTGAAGCCAACCTAGGGAAGGAAAGCCAAGAGACTCTCATCTCCAATAAACTACTCAGAAAAGGCCCGAAATAGCACTGTGGCACAGGCAGTAGAGTGCTAGCCCTGAGCAAAAAAATACATACGCCCTGAAGTTCAAGCCCCAGGACTGGCAAAAAAAAAAAAAGATTTGTGAAACAGAACTCTGGATGTTTCTGTATTTGTATTTGGTTCTAAGGACTGAATCAAGAGCACCCTCAGCCTCAACGCTAGTATTTAAAATGTAAGTAAATCAGTAACATTCAGTCAGGCACAGCAAAGCATACCTAGAATCCTATACCTGGTAGACTAATATTGTAGGGGGATGAGAGTTCAGGATCGACTTGGGCAAATAACAGAAACCCTGTATCAAAGAAGCAGGAGAAAAATAATGTCATGTATGCTAAGCCTTATTAGAATTATAAGGCACTTTAATTGATACTAATCTAAAAGAGAACTGCCAATTTTGAAATATGTCCTTGAATATTACTAAAAAGACCTGGCCCTAAGACAAGGGATACAGCAGTAGAGCACTTGAGTACCATGCATAAGGTCAAACCAAAACCAAACATAAAAACAAAACACACTAACAATCTAGCTTGTAACTGCTCCAATCCAAGGTCATTTTTTTTTTTTTGCCAGTCCTGGGACTCAAACTCAGGGCCTGGGCACTGTTCCCTGGGCTTCTTTTGCTCAAAGCCAGCACTCTTATCACTTGAGCCACTGTTGCACTTCTGGCTTTTTCTGTGTATGTGGTACTGAGGAATCAAACCCAGGGCTTCATGCATGCTAGGAAAGCACGCTACCACTAAGTCACACTCCCAGCCCCTCCAATGCCATTTTTTATGCAACATGTAATTTCTTTACTCAAATGAAATGGAGAATTACCCAGAATAAAAAAAATAGCTAATCATTGCCTAACAATTTTCCATAACCTTAGATAGCATCAGAAAAGCCTTCAACTTTTACTCATGTCAGAAATATTTGCACCAGGCAGCTATATACTTAGCACAATAAAGTTTTTTCTCTCCTACCTGTTTCAGCTATTGAAAAGAATTTCTTTATGCTTGTGGAACTTGAGAAAATTAATATGCAGTAAAAACAAAACAAAAAAAACGAACATAAACCAAAAAAGACACTTTGATTTGAAAGAAAAGGATATGACCAAGCTCATTCTCTGTAAGTGGCCGTGGTTTAAGAAAAAAACTATTTTCTGCAGTTTAGGGTCTAGTAGGGCAGATAGCCAGGAACAAAACATTATAGGATATTAAGTAAGAGGGTGGTTGTAAACTATTAACAATATGAATTCTAAAGTGTTTAATGGTGAGGGGTATTAATGTCTACAACTTATTTTGAAATGCTACAAAATAATATGGATTGATGAATATACTGAGGAATGAATAATCAGGCCAATAACAAATACAGAAAATATAAATAAAATCTAAGTTATCAATTATATGGGAACTCATGTACATAAATAATGTGCATATTTCTGATCACATATATACATCTATAAATTATTTCTAGGCTGCTGAAGAAACTGGGCTTTCAAACATTTACCATTATGGATTTTTCCTTTTTTTTTTTTTTTTTTTGCCAGTCCTGGGCTTGAGCTCAGGGCCTGAGCACTGTCCTTGGACTTTCTCAAGGTAGAGCTCTACCACTTGAGCCTCAGCACCACTTCCAGCTTTTTTCTATGTAGGTGGTACCGAGGAATGGAACACGGGTATTCATGCACGCTAGGCAAGCACTCTACCATTAGGCCAAACTCCCGGCCCCGGACTTTTCCATTTTGTACACCTTACTTTTTGTTTTTCATTTGCTTTACAAAATTACATAACTTGTTGAATTTTTCAAGAAGCATCTATCTTGAAGGTTTGGCAGATGACATATTTAACATAATCAGTGCCTGAGTTTAAATCCCAATACAAATAAATAAAAGAGAGTAAGAAAGGAAAAAAAAAATACCTTCAGATATTGGACTAGTCAGCTAATTCCAGGAGGGAAATAACCTTAAACGAAAGAGAATATTGTAAAAAAGTAATTTTCAAACAAGGAATGGTAAAAATCAAGTCTGTCCAATGTATCAAATCATTCACCATCTATCCCCCATTTTAGAAGTTTAAATCTTGCTCTTCTAGGCCATTAAAATTGTTTCTATAAGTACTGAGACTATGTGCAAATGTATTATGGGGGAAAAAAAGGCAGAAAAGAGGCCAGAAAGTTAAAAATCACTATCATAAGGCCTGGGGGATACGGTCGAGGAGTAGAGTACAAACCTACTATGTAGGAGGCCCTGTGCTGTATCCAAGTACTACAGAAGAGGAAAGAGGAGATGAGAGAAAGAGAGGGAAGAAAAGAAGAAAGGAAAGGAAAGGAAAGGAAAGGAAAGGAAAGGAAAGGAAAGGAAAGGAAAGGAGGAAGGAAGGGAAAGGAAAGGAGGGAGGGCAAAAACAGAAATAGAAAGAGAGAAAGGAAGGAGGGAGAGAGAAAGATCACTATTGTAAAGTATTTAAGCTAGGAACACATCTACATAATACACATCTATTTAACACCCAAGGTAAATGGAGGCTCAGGGTAACAAAGTGTTTTGCCAGTTACACTATAATGACCACTAAAATGTGAAGCAATTAAATGCTTCAAATTCTAGCTTGAGCTCTGATACCAACATTCCTCATTTATAAAATGAAGAGTAAATGGCACATTCATTAAGGCTGGGGATAGGAGAGCCTGTGCCTAGTATGCGCAAGTTTCTGTGTTCAATTCCCAGTACGAAGGAAATAGAAAACCAATCATATGCAGTTTCATATTTGTTAATTCTGGCACTCTAGAGGCAGGAGAAATAAGAATTTGAGGCTAGCCTGGGCTACTTTGGTTACATGATGAAACTATGTATCAAAGATAGATATTTAGTCTCCTAGAATAATTCTTGAAAGTATTTGACACTGTGGAAGTCCTTAATAGTATTTTGAAGACTTGGAGGTGTAGCTCAATGCTAAAGGGCTTTCCTAGCATGCACAGGCCCTAGATTCAATGTTAAAGATGCTAATGGAGCCCGGGAGTTTGGCCTAGTGGAGTTTTGCCTAGCATGCACGAAGACCAAAGCTTGATTCCTCAGTACCATATATATAGAAAAGCCAAAGGTGGTGCTGTGGCTCAAGTGATAGAGAACTAGCCTTGAGGAAAGCCCAAGGACAGTGCTCAGGCTGTGAGTTTTATCCCCAGGACTGGAAGAAAAAAAAAAAAAAAGAAGCTAATGGTGCTGACTTGTTCCTCATCTTATTTATCTCCAAAGTACAATGAAGTTGGGGAAAGGGAGTGGCGGGGCCAAAGTAACTACCACACTGTACTCATTTTCTTAAATGATTAAAAAAAAATACATGAAATGTTAATTTGTTCACATTTCTCTGATAAAATTCTAATGAATATGTTAGGTGGGGCTTTTTGTGTGTGTGTGCCAGTCCTGGGCTTGAGCTCAGGGCCTGAGCACTGTCCTTGGACTTTCTCAAGACTAGTGCTCTACCACTTGAGCCTCAGCACCGCTTACGGCTTTTTTCTATGTATGTGGTACTGAGGAATCGAACCCGGGTTTTCGTGCATGCTAGGCAAGCATTCTACCAAACTCCCAGCCCCTAGGTGGGGCTTTTTAAGTAGTTGTACAAAGGGGTCTCAATTCCACAAATCAGATTATGAGTACAAAGCATCTTGATCAACTCGGTGCCTTCCATCATTCTACCCCACCTTTCCCCATTACATCCATGTCAGGTGAGTTGTTTGGATTTTAGTTATTACCTTTTATCTACATATTCTTTTTTCTTTTTTTTTCTTGAGGGGAGAGTATAAAAATTTCACAACATTAGTGTTTTTATTTTATTTAAAGTTCAGAGTCTATCTCTGAATTTTTTATTTTTTTAAAAATGTTACTTTCATAATAAAATAAACATTTGGAAACAGGAGGGATTGTATAAAGACAATGAAACAATAGTTTAGCCTGATATACCCTGATTACCTATTCCCAAGGTAGGAAAGATTTCAAAGATTAAGGAATTCTAAGAAATGACTCACAGTCCCTTAAGGAACAGCTCCTTAGGGATGTAAGCCAGCTATGAAATAACAAAAGATAAATGAACTGAGAAGTCAGAAATATCTAGCTTCACATCATAGCTGTGCTGCTTAGCCTCAGGCAATTGAACTAACTTCTCTGTTTTCTCTTCTATAAAATTAATAAAGAGCGCCAGTCTCTCCAGACTTAGGGACTCAAGCTTGATGAGTGCTCTACCATGTGCACCACAATCCCAGCCTTTTGCTTTTAGTGTCTCTTTTGAGTAGGGTCTTGCACTTTTTCCCAGGCCGACTTCAGACCAAAATCCTCTAATCCTCATGTTTCTCAATTCCCAAGTAGCTGGAATTTCAGGCATGGAATAACACACACACACACACACACACACACACACACACACACACACCCTCCTGACGAACAGTTCAAATGTATAACCAAAATTTAAAACCACTGCTACACATAACAGTCATAAAATTACAACTCTTCTACCATCTCACAACTAATTTTCACTAATCTTCACAACAACTCTGTGAATTAAATATTCTATTTTGCAAAGAATAAGTATCCAAGTTGCTCTTTATCTAAATTCAAATTTGGTGCTCCACTTTTTACATCTATTTCCTTCTCTAGGAAATGATAAATATTGTGGTGATACAAAAAGTACAAAAAGGACAAGAGTTAAAATAAGGAAGACATGTGTCCCAGCTTTGTGAAAATCAATGCAAAAATAAGACAGGCTTAGCCTACATACCCTGTAGGGGAGACAGATAAGAAAGCTATGCATATATTGGCCTTTTCATTTATCAGCCCAAATTATTCAAAAGGCAGCTTTGCATGTGATTCAAGCAGTAGATCTTCTGCCTACCAAGTGCAAGGTCCTGAGTTCAAACCCCAGCACCAGAGAAAAAGGAATTCAAAAGGCATATATCTATATAGGAAAAAATGTTCTGTCAGCCTTAGTTGATATTTAATCAATCTGAATGGAAAAGGAATGTTGGAGAGGACTAGAAGAGGAAAGGTAAAGGAAGAATACCCATAAGTAAAAGTGAATTTCCTGGGTCCTGGAGTTTGGCCTAGTGGTAGAGTGCTTGCCTAGCAAGCATGAAGACCTGGGTTCAATTCCTTGGTACCACATACTTGGAAAAAGCCGGAAGTGGTGCTGAGGCTCAAGTGGTAGAGTTCTAGCCTTGAGAAAAATCCAAGGACAGTGCTCAGACCCTGTGCTTAAGACCAGAACTGGCAAAAAAAAAAAAAAAAAAAAAAAAAAAAAAAGTGAATTTCCTAATGCTACACATAAATTACTTAACCTTGACTCCATAAATAGGAGTCAAAACATAATGGACTTTTGTAACTACAGTTAGATCAATTGTAGAGAATTAACCCACACCACACAAAATCACATAAGGTATCAGTGAACTGCTGGTTCTTTATAGACTTATTACTATACCATTCTTTTTTTTTTTTTTTTTTCCTAGTCCTGGGCTTGAGCTCAGGGCCTGAGCACTGTCCTTGAGTTTTCTCAAAGCTAGCACTCTAACACATGAGCCTCAGCACCACTTCTGGCTTTTTTCTATGTATGTAGTACAGAGGAATCAAACCTAGCTGTTCGTGCATGTTAGGCAAAAACTCTACCACTAGGCCAAACTCCCAGCCCTGACTACACTATTCTTTAAGAGGGTATAATTTGAGAATTTAAAAAAAAAGAAGAAGAAGAAAAAAAGAAAGAAATGATGTCCTATAACTCAAAACAAGACTTAAGAGAATAGGAAGTTATTCAAGGAAGAAAAAATCTTACAACAGGACAAAAAAATATAATGTTAATAACGCTCCAATGCCAAATGGAAATGCACAGGGTGAAAAAGAACACCAGATAAAGCCTGATCTTTCAGTTCAATAAGAAATATTATCTTTAGGGGCCAGGAGTTTGGCCTAGTGGTAGAGTGCTTGCCTAGCACGCATGAAGACCAGGGTTCAATTCCTCAGTGCTACGTACATAGAAAAGGCTAGGATGGTGTTGTGGCTCAAGTGGTAGAGCTCTAGCCTTGAGAAAGCCCAAGGACAGTGCTTGGGCCCTGAATTCAAGCCCCAGGACTGCAAAAAAAAAAAAAAAGGAATATTATCTTTAAACTGTGCAATCATGACCATCTGTCAAAGAGTTTATCAGCAATTATTTGTTTCTAGTTCAAACTATGGATTTCAGTTTCTTCCTCTGAAGAAAATGCTGACTAAAAAGACTAGGATGTAATTTAAAAGGATGTTTCTAGTTTAATTTAATGAATGATAGCGGCAAAGTAAGATATTACATTTGGAATTTTAAAATGTGGTTTAAAATCACTATCCAGGCATTTGCTAATGATGATGTGATATTTGTAAATCAACACTTCTGTGATCACAGTCTACTATCCTATGAAATGGGAACACCTATCTTCACAGGGATACTGGTAAAACGGAACAAAATAACACCCAAGAAGCTGTCTTTCTCCTTCCTAAATGGCAATTGTAAGGAATGTAAGGCAATTGCAATGAATGTAAACCTGTCTTTGCCAATATTTCCAATGCACACATGCATGTAGGCACTCACAAAAGCATGCTGAATGGGGAAAAATTATTTAAACTGACAGCACTATTTGCAAAACATTCTTATATCTTCTATGCACAAAATATAAAGCATCCTGAGGAGTGAATATAGACAAAGCTGCTAGAAGCAGGTGGCTAAGGACTAGAACTGAAATATGCCACTTGTTTGTTGCAAAGAAACTTATTCAAGAACAAGTTTCCAAAATCTTCCACCTCCTTATCCGTAAGATACCAGCAACCATCTTCCATGGTTATTCTGGGGGTTGGAAAAACTTGTTAAACACTTAACACAGTGTCTAGTATAAAATCTGTGTTTAATAATGTAAGCAATTTTTGGTAAATGCATCATCACCTAACAATGAGCTAACCAATTTTGGTGTTCAAAGGTTTTTCTCTACTCATTATTTAGTTGTTTCATAACCCTGAAAACTAGACATAGCAACTGTTACTAACATCATTTTATAGTGAGGACCAAAGGAACAGAAATAAAATTACTTTTACAAGCTCATACAGTATCATAGATTAAGATCTCTGGGGAAAAAATAAAATATCTCTGAACATTCCCAGCTCTTCATTATTCTTTCCCCCAAATATAGCATTTGTTACCTACTTAGATTTAAGATATGAAGAGGTATCTTCTTTGGAACCTTAAACATTTAAATAGAGAAGGTTTTTTTTTTCCCACTTTCTAGCTATGGCTCAGAAAGATTTAGAGGAGAAGCAGATGTTAAAACCATCAGCAATGGAGTAGAGAATTGCCCCCAAATTGCCAACTGTTTTTAGTTCTAGCTTTATTTTGCTTTTCGTTTTCTCAGAAAAGCCACTGACCTCTTACAATTACTTTTTAATCTGCTTATCAAAACACTTGAAAAAAAATGAGGTAAAACATATAGAGACAGCTTTCTACCACCTTTACAACCATATTCTTCTATTTTACCACCTCATTTCAGTACTTACCAAACTATGCTGAAATTATTCTTAGCTCAAAAACCTGGACTGCAGGGTGGGGTACTGGTGGCTTACACCTGTAATCCTACCTACTCAAGAGATCTGAGGATTGAGGTTCAAAGCTAGTTTGAGGAGGAAGGTTCATGATACTTTTCAATTCATCACCAAAAAGCCTGAAGTAAAACTGTGTCCCAAGTGGTATAGTGCTAAACTTGAGCAAAAAAGCTCAGGGAAAGTCCCCAGACTATGACTTCAAGCATCAGAACACACACACACAAACTGGATTACTGTATAGCTGCTACACATCCTGCCTGACAGAAGAGCCTAGCTATGATAGAGAAGGACGCATTAACTGTTTATAAGGGGATAAACAGCCCAAAGAAACCCCTTGTACAATTAATCTACACCTCAAAAACAAAATATGAGGAAAAGAAAGTAAGTTAATGGAAAAAATAAAAATAAAAAAAACCTCTCCCAGAAATAATTTGGGCATGTTGGTTAGGTTATAAGAAAATAAAAGAAACAAAAGCCATTTTTTTTTTTTGGCCAGTCCTGGACTTGAGCTCAGGGCCTGCGCATTGTCTCCTTGGACTTTCTCAAGGCTAGAGCTCTACCACTTGAGCCTCAGCACTATTTCCAGCTACGTATGTGGTACTGAGGAATTGAATCTGGGTCTTCGTGCATGCAAAGCAAGCACTCTACCAAACTCCCAGCCCCAACAAAAGCCATTTTAAACACTTCATAATGAAGGGAAACTTTTGTGTGATGCAAAATATACCCTGTAGGATCTGAAGTATCTCTACAGAAAGACAAAAATACTGGAGTCTAGAAAGACACAGTTTCAAGTTAAGACACAAAAGTTAGGGTTCTTATTTAGACTTGTAAAACCAAGTTGCAAATTTCCATGACACATTCTTGGCCTAAGATATTTCAGTCGTTTTCAGGTCATGACTGAAAGAGAAAACAAGACAAAATAAAACAAAAACAAGAAGAATGCAAAAGTCTAGTTAAAGATAGTAAAAGAGAAGACACTTCCAAGCTAAAATAAATCCCCCAAATTTTATAATCTCCTGGGGTTTGCATACTGGAATGTGATTCCTCTTCACTGAAAAGTCTTCTATTTTTTCCTTCCTTTCTTTTGTTCCAGGCCATGAAGCTTAAACTCAGGACCTGGGTACTGTCCCTGAGCCGCTCTGTGATTAAAGCTAGCACTCTATCATTTGAGACACAGCATCACTTCCAGCTTTTTCTGTTTATGTGGTGCTGAGAAATTGAACCCAGGGCTTCATGCATGCTAGGCAAGCACTCTACCAATAAACCACATTTCTAGCCCCTGAAAACTATTCTTGAATAAAACCCCAATGTAAGCCTTGTAAATTTAAGAGTAAATAGGAGGCTGGGCACTAGTATCTCACACCTGTAATCCTAACTACTCAGGAGGCTGAGATCTGTGCCAGCCTGGGCACAAAAGTCCATGAGACTCCTATCTCCAATTAACCACCAGAAAACAGAAGTGGCACTGTGGTTCAAGTAGTACAGCAATAGCCTTGAGCTGAAGAGTTCAGGGGCAGCTCAAAGACCCAGAGTTCAAGCCCCATGACCAAAACAGACAAAAAGGACTAAATCGTATTATTCACTCAACAAATATTTGAGTGCCCACAACTCTAAGTCATTAATTTAGGCTCTGGGCTTAAAGCAATGAACTTGAGTACAACAAGCTTCCTACTATCAAGAAGCATGTTCATTCTTGTAGTAGAAGATGGATAAACATTCAGACAGATGATGGATGGTTGAATGGATAGAGGGATGGATGGGATGGGATAGGATGCAATGCAATGCAATGCTATGCCAGGCAGTGAGTCCTAAACAAGAAAAAGCAGGGAGGAGGGGAACTTGCAAGGTGCTGATTTTATAAAGAGCATACTAAGGTTTGAACCCAGAGCCTCACGCACACTGCACAGGTATTCTACTTATGCACTAGTCTCCAGTCCCTTTTTGTGTCAGTTATTTTCAATGCAGTCTCATTTCATGTCCAAGCTTCCAGTAGGAGATACAGGCTTCCTATTTATCTCCTCCCTTTACCTCCTATCACTTTAGACAAGCATATGCCACTGCATTCTCCCATATGCTTCCCTTGTGACTAGGATACCATACAACTGCACTATACCCGCCACTGGTTGAGATGCTGCTTCATGAACCTCTCTCTTCTCACTCTAGCTGGTCTCAAACTGAGCTCCCCTAATCTCTACCTCCCAAGTAAATATGTGCCACTCTGCTCATCTTACACTGTTTATTTTTGTGCCACATCTCCATTTCCGGCCATTTTTTTTCTTTTTTTTTGCTGGTTAACTGGAGATAAGAGTCTATGCAGGCTGGCTTCAACTAAAATCCTGAGATCTCAGCCTAAGTAGCTAGGATTACAGGTTTGAGCCTCTGCTGCTGGCTGCACTGGTAATTTTTGACTCATTTTTTGTTCAGGCCTATGCATGGACTGTGATCTTATTTTTCATTTCCTGCAATCCCTAGGATGACAGGTATAAGCACCATGTTCAACTTCTTCCCCGGAGATGGAGTCTGGAAGGCTTTGCTGCTCAGGCTTGGCCTGAAACAGCCACCTAATCTCAGCCTCCCCACAGTAAAATTGACAAACATGTACTACTGCACCCAGCTTTGGTTGAGACAACCTCATGTATATGCCTAGGCTGGCATGGACCAATGTCTTCCAAATCCCAGCATCCCAAGTAGCTAGCATTCTAGGTATGAAACACCAGCACTCTGCAGAAAGAGTTATCCTCATGGTTCCTAAACTTTAACAAGCATTATAATCACTTAGAGGTCTTAATAAAATAGACTTCAGTACCCCAGATCCAGAGTTTTTCAGGTTGAGTTCTGTTAAGTGTTCAAGTTTTCAGATTTTGCTGACAATGCTGGTTCAGGGACCACTTTGAGAACTAATAACTCCAACCCAAAAGATTAAGTAGGTATTCTATCTCATGGGTCTTGCCTTGCTTCTTCATTCACACATTAATTCACTTACCGTGCCAAGAACTTTGCTAAGCACTACAACTAAACTGATCCTATCCTCAAGAAGCCCACAGGCTAAGGGGAAAAAAAAAAAAATATATATATATATATATATGAACGCAAATTTAATTGGAATAGAGTAATAAGAAGAGGATTGTAAGAATGTTATGTATATGAGCCAGTAAGATGGAAGAACAATTCACTGATGAGGAAGAAGGGAGAAGACTAAGAGACTGCTTCCTGGAGATTCAACAAGGGATTTTTCACAGTGAAGTAAGGGGTAAAAGGAAGGTATTCCAGGTAGAAAATGTAGCACATGCAAAAGCAGAGATGATAATTAAAGTTTCAAGGAAGTATAGAAAATGAGGCTGCTTGCCAGGTGCTGTGGCTCACACCTATAATCCTAGCTATTCAGGAGGCTGAGATCTGAGGATCTCAGTTCAAAGCCAGCACAAGGCACTAAAGTCCTTGAGACTCTTATTGCCAATTAACCACTAGAAAACCAGAAGTGAGGCTGTGGCTCAAGGGCTGGGGCAGTAGCCTTGAGCTGAAGAGCTCAGGGACAACCCAGGCCCAGAGTTCAAGCTCCATGACCAACAAAAAAAGAAAGAAAGTGAAGCTGCAAAGGCAGGCATTGGTCTAATTTCCACAAATTTCCTTTTGTTCCAAATTTTGTTTTGTTTCTTGCAGTACTTGGCTTTGAACTCAGGACCCTAAGCTTGATTCACTGGTGCTCTACTTCTTGAGCCATGCTCCCAGCCCTACTTTTGCTGGCTACTTTGAAGATGAAGCCTCTTGCTTTTTTTTTTTTTTTAACCCAGCCTGGCTTCAAACCTACATCCTCTGGAGCAGCCCCTTAAAAGCTAGAATTACAGGAGACACCATAGCCTAGCTTCTTTCCAAGTTGTTTTTTTTTTTAATTTCATACCAAGAAATAATCTTTGGACAATGAAGAGGTAGGAAGCACTGATGAGACCAAGTTTTTATTTTAGAAAGATTTCTTTCGGATGCACAAGTGTCTTCTTTCAGGCATTCCTTCCTCCGTGCCTCAAAACATATGCTCTATAAATATACAGTGAGTTGAACAACTTTTTCTATCAAGTGACCTCTTATGGATGAGGGGCCAGCCACTTTCCTTTCAGTACTCAATTTGGCCAAGACAAGACTTGTAAAACAGGTCCAACCACCTCCATTAACTGCACAGTATTCTCGGTACAACTGGAGTCCCCCACAGGGCCTTCATTGTTTACATGTCTACCTCACCGTAGACTTTGAGCTCTTGGAAGACAGAGACAGTCTTAATACACTGGGAATCCCCTATCTCTCAGGAGGAAGCTTGAAACATAGTAGCACTCCAGTAATGCTGAATAAACAGATGACTGACTGAACAGGCACACTGGTCAGGTAGACCTAGGTCTTCATATAAACAAGCTCCAGGAAATGCTCCAGCGTCCGTGTTCCAAAAACAGTTTTTGAAACGTGAGGTGGATTCTTACGTACCT
The DNA here is from genome assembly GCF_031878675.1 of Megascapheus bottae. Lineage (NCBI taxonomy): Eukaryota > Metazoa > Chordata > Mammalia > Rodentia > Geomyidae > Megascapheus > Megascapheus bottae. The sequence goes on from NC_143524.1 coordinate 46,987,762, forward strand.
GATTTGGTATTTCCAAATAGAAATTACAACCGGAATGTTTTAGAAGCAGTGGGAGAAGAACTCTCAGGGGGCCTCTAAAGTCGTCACTGGGGAGAAGTCACTTCTACTATTGGAAAGGACAAGATAGATGCCAGCAAAGACTTCACGGTGGAGAGAATTGTTTATTAGGGTATTGGACGCTGAAATTGCTACCTGCTTGTTTCTGAAGCTTAAAAGCAAACTCTTAGAATTTCGGGGGGGGAAGGAGGGGGGGTAGGGATCCTTTCTCAAAAGAACAGTTCTTAAAGTCAAGACTAACAAATAAGAATTTTTACTGGCAACCACGGACCGAACCCTTCCTTTCACCTTTCCAGTTCTGGGATGACGGTAAAGCATAAAGACAATCTTCCAAGAGGTGGACCAGACAGGGACTTTGCTCACCAGATCCAAAGAAAACAACCTCAATACTTCTCAGGTAAGGCTTGCAAAACACTTTACGGCTCAGAAAACTCCAGACAGGGTTGGTGGTGGCCCCCAATCGCGACGTGGAACGGGGAACGACTGCGCTCCTCTCTCCGGGCCTTTCACCGCCCGGCCGGGGCGGTCTCCCGGTGGGGGAGGGGCGCAGGTCCGGCGCCGCGGCCCGGACCGATTCCCCGCCCCCGGGGAGGGGCTGAACCCTTCAAGTGATTCCCGGGGCCAGCACCGGGGATCCCGCCGTGCACGAGTCGGGCGCCGCTGGGCGAGGCTTTCCCCGTCCCGGAGCCCGGGTGGCGACCGAACCCCCGCGAAGTTTGGATGGGGTTGTCCCCGGCCAGCCCGGCCCCTGCTCTCGGGCCCCCCGGGGACCCCCGCCGTCGCAGACCCAGGTCGTCCCGGGGCAGACGCCGGGTGCCTTTGTTGGTCCGGGTGGGCCTGGCGGGGCCGCGCGACCTCCGCTCACCTGGCGCGCGGCGCTGCCGCCCGGAATGAATGGACGCGGGCCCGGGGCCGCCCCCGCCCGCCCCGCCCCGCGCGGCCCCGCACCCGGCCCGGCTGCTCCGCGGCGCCCGCGCTCCCGGCTTCTCACCTGGGACGCTCGCCGGCTGCTCCTTTCCGTCCGCTGGCGGCGGCCGCCGCACGGCCTGCTCCCTCCTCCGCACTCGGGGTCTGCGAGCGAGCGAGGCCCGGCGGACTCGGAGGAGCGAGCGGCTGGAGCGGTCCCTCGCCAGGGGACTCTGCGGAGGGGACGCGGCGCGTGCGGAGCTCCCGAGGCGCGAAGGGCGAATGCCGGGGGGAGCGGGAGCCGCCGGGGGAAAGCCGCGAGGGGCGTCGCCGGCCGCCCGCACCTCCGGCCCCGCCGCCGCGGCGCACCGCCACCTCCCCCGCCCGCTGCCCGCAACCTCGCTATTGTACGCCGCCGCGGGGCCCGGCGCCGGCCGCGCCCACCGGCCCCCGCCCCTCGCCGCCGCCCCGCCCCTCGCAGGTGGGAGGGGGCGGGAGCGCCGAGTGACCCACGTGAGCGAGGCCAACCCCGGGAGCGGGGGGAGCGGCCGGGGTGACGTCATCGGCGCGTGACGCCAGAGCCGGGATCGCCCGGCGGCGGCGTGACGTCACCGCGCCGCAGCGCTGGGCCCGGCGGGGAGTTTCGGGGTGTCGTTTCGTGGAGGTGGCGAGTGAGGATGGGCTCCGGGGGTGGCGCCGCCGGGGTCGGGCGTGACTCCGAGCACCGCGCAGCCCCGCAGTCGGCGCCCAGGGCTGAAGGCGCGCGGCAACACCGGCCGGCCGTCCTCCATTCCAGACGTGACGGGGCCGGGGTCGCCGGCGAGGGCGGGGAGGACGCGAACGCGCGCACCACGGAGGCTTCTGGCCCCGCTGACCTCGCCTGGGGACCGCCTGACCAGGAGGAAGCAGTGCCTCTCACCCCAGGGTAGGAGCCGAGACCGGGAAACCTCCAAAGGAAGACGCTTGGAGAGACGGACCTGGGCAAGTCTTTGTTGAATAGGCTCCAGTTGTCTAGAAAATAAGAGTAAGAAATTGCCAAATGGGGCCGGGAGTCTGGCCTAGTGGTAGAGTGCTTGCCTAGCATGCACGAAGACCCCGGTGCGTTTCCTTGGTACCACAAAGAAAAAAGCTAGAAGTGGGGCAGTGACCGAAATGAAGAGACAACCTGGGAATGGGAGAAACATCTTCGCCAATTCTTCAATGGATAGATGATCAAAAATGGGAACATACAAAGATCTCTCAAAATTAAACAGCAAAAAGAATGAATAGTCCAATGAATACATGAGCATATACGTAGCGCACAGTTCTCAAAATACAAATGGCTAATAAATATGTGAAGAAATGGTCAGCATCCTTAACCACAAAACAAATGCAAATCAAACTACACTGAGGGTTTATTTGCCCACCTTAATAGCCACCGTTAAGAAAACAACAAATGCTGCTGAGGATGTGGGGGAAAGTTAATCATACAATATTGGCAGGAATTAAACTAGTGTAACCACTAAGGAAATTAGTATGGAGATTCATCAAAACACTAAAAATACATCTATTTTATGACCCAATCATATCACTATTGGGCATATAGCCAGAGGAGTGTGTAATTCAACATATAAGAGATACTGGAACACCCATATTTACTGCAGCGCGATTCACAGTATCCAAGCTATGGAAACTGCTTAGGTGCCCAACAATCAATGAATAGATTTTTTTTTAATTTAATGTATAATGCCTGGCATGATAATACATCACTAGGGTATCATTCAGCCATAAAGAAAAATAAAATCAGCCAGATACTGGTAGCTCACACCAGCATCTAGCTACTCAGGAGGCGGAGATCTGAGGATCATGCTTCAAAGCCAGTCCAGGCAGGAAAATCCGTGAGACATAACTCCAATTAACTACCACAAAACAGGGAGTGGAGCCATGGCTCAAATGATAGAGTAATAATCTTGAGCAGAAAAGCCAAAGGACAGCAACCAGGTCCTGAATTCAAACCTTATGACCTACAGAAAAAGAAAAATGAGATCATGTTATCATCAGGAAAATTAAAGAAGCTGGAGACCATCTTGTTGAGCAAGATAAGCCAAGCTCAAAATGCCAACTACAACATTTTCTCTCATATGTGAAATCTAAACCTAAAATGACCATGGCGGTTATGATTATAAAAATGGGACATTAGTGTAAAAAGGGACTGTAAGGAAGGCAAGAAAAGCAGAGGGTACTGGGAAATGAAGAGGACAGCAAAATGTTCAACATTTTGAAAAGGAGGGAGAGCAATTTAGGAAATATGTAATGAAGGAGATGAATTTGTTCAATATACTACAGATCTTGGGAAATGTTACAGTGAAACTCCTTTGAATTATTAACGTATGCCAATAAAAAAAAGTTATACTGCATGTAAGTGGCTCAGACCCGTAATCCCAGTTACTCAGGAATCATTCTGGGTTTAATAAAAAAAGAAACACCTTAAGTGCAGATGTGATAAAGCCCTTAAAACCCAAAAGTCATTACAGATTTTGAAAAGGCCATTGACAGGGCAGCAGTGGCTCATGCGTGTAATCTTAGCTACTAAATATAGCTGTGGCTCAGAGTGGTAGAGGGCTAACATGAAAGCTCAAGGACAGCATTCAGACCCTGAGTTCAAGCCTCATGACTGATATACACAGAAAGAAGAAAAGAAAGAATGAAGAAAAGGAGGGAGGGAAAAAGAAAAGGACATTGAAGCATTCTACTAGCTTTAATTTCTAAATGAATGTTGACTCAATGACCCAACTAAGCAAAAATCTTTCCAGGTTCTCCCCTCTCTTCCTTCCTTCCTTCCCTCTCCCTTCTCTCTCTCTCCTCCCCCCCCCCCTTTCTTTGGGTCCTGAGGCTTGAACTATGGGCCTGGGCACTGTCCTTGAGCTCCTTTGGCTCAAGGCTAGCACTCTACCACTTGAGCCACAGCACGACTTCCAGCTTTTTCTGTGATTTAATTGGAGATAATCTCAAACTTTCCTGACAACAATCCTCAAATCTCAGCCTCCTGAGTAGCTAGGATTACAGGTATAAGCCACCAGCACCCAGCTTGGAGTTTTGATTTTGGTTTCCTCCCTCCTCCCCATCCAGTCCTGAGGCTTGAACTCAGAGCCTGGACACTGTCCCTGGGCTTTCTCAAGTTTAGCACTCTACCACTTGAGTCACAGTTCCACTTCTGGCTTTCTCTGTTTATGGGGAACTGAGGAATCGAATCCAGGGCTTCATGCTTGCTAGGCAAACACTCTACCACTAAACTATATTCCCAGCCTTGGTTTTTATTTTTGCTTTAGTTTTTATGTTCATTTTTATTTTCTATATAATTTTCTTTTTAAATTACCTACTTTGTTCAGTTAGAATTTTTCTTTAGACAGCATAGGTTTAGGTTTTTCATTTCTTTATTTTGTTTTTCATTTCTGGATTTTTTTTGTTTTCTAATTTCATTTTAGGTATATAGCTCATTAATATCGTCTCGTTGTGTTTGTTTAGTTAATGTTCCTTCCTAAATGGTGTGATGAGCCAGCAAGGGGCCGACAGCTCCTCTGATGATGTGACCCTCACAGCTCAGTAGAAAGTTCTGAGGACCAACAGTCATGGTGGCTTTGGCCAGGTGAAAATGGCCTACCTCAGCCTCATGGAGACCCCAGTAGTGGTAAAAATGCAGTGGATGGAAGAGCAGTCATCTTGAATTGTATCCGAAGTAGATATAATAAAGACTACATCACCCAACCAGGATTAAGATGAAAAAAGGGAAAGCTGTGGACCAGCCTGCAAGCCAATGATCCGGAGGAGAAAGACGCACAGATTACTGCCTAGAGAAGGACCCTAGGCTCTAGGGATCAGCCATCTGTTGACTCACATGCCTGCCAGAGGCAGCCAGGAAAGAAGTTCAACACATCCCTCGAAGTCCTCTGTCCAGTGCAGGAAGGAGGTGGATAAATGGCTGTGAGCCTCTCCACATGAAATTCCAGTGTTGCTTCCCTAATCTTCCAATACATCCTGTGCAGTGAAAGAGCAGTGAGCTAAAAGGTCCTGGAAGCTGCCTGGAGACAAGAAATGCCATCATTCATGCCTGGGGGAAGCCTTGGTGACGGTTGTTCCTGGAATATGTCCCTCTTCTTGCTTGATTATCCTACCTTGGTGCTTCTAGGAATAGCAGAGATGGTTATTAGCAAATCCCTGCTTCTCCTATACTGTATAATAAAACTCATGCTCCTGAAAGCTGGGGAAGGTAACTTCTGCGTCCAGATCCAGTATTCCCAATGCCTGCCAACTCCATGACCTGCACACCCTGCCAGAATTCGACATTTGCAAAACCAAGATGGCCTTTTTGAGTCTGAAATAGATTGCCTGGCTTCAAATCCCAGTTGTACATACTAGGATCTTAAATCCCCACACCATAATTTCTTCCTTATAGCAACAACTACTGTCTCTAAGGCTCAGCTTCACCATAATAGGAACTACACTTTTCCCCATATTACCCTATAAGATGTTGGTATTGTTATTATCATCCCAATCATTGTTACTCTTACGTTCCTCTTGGTTTCTCCAATTGGACCACCAACCAGAAGACCCCCAAACCAGAAACCTACACTAGATCTCTACTCTCAACATTCTCTCCAGGCTGATAGCTTCTCCTATTTTTTCAAGTTCTTGTCTTTGTCTTCAAGTACAACACCACCATCTGGACAACTGGGGCAACCTTCAATCTCTCCTAATCCAGTCTCCTTTCCCCACTAGAAAACTATAAATCTAGCAGGGTACTGGTGGCTCATACCTGTAACTTAGCTACTCAAGGGGTTGAGATCTGAGGATTGTGGTTCAAAGCAGCACACCCCCCCCCCCCGGCACAAAAGACCGTGGGACTTCTCTCCAATTAACCACCAAAAAAAACAGAAGTGACTCTGTGGCTCAGTGGTAGAGCTCTAGCTTTGAGCTGAAAAGCTCAGGGACAGCACCCAAGACCAAAGTTTAACACCCACACTACCACCACCAACAACAACAGAAAACTATAAATCTAGCCACGTACCAGTGGCTCATGTCTGTAATCCTACGTACTCAGAAAACTGATCTGGGGATGGGAATGTGGCTTAGTGGAAGAGTGCTTGCCTAGCATTCATGACTGGAAAAGCCGGAAGTAGCCCTATGGCTCAAATGGTAGAGTGCTTGCCTTGAACAGTTCCCAGTCCCTGAGTTCAAGGACTACCCAGGACTGGTAAAGTGGTGGTGGTGGGCGAGAGAAGACTGAGATCTGGAGAATCTTGGTTCAAAGCCAGTCTGGGTTGAAAAATTTGTTAGACTCAATCTCTAAAAACTAATAAAAAGTAGGGCTAAAGGTATACCTCAAGTGGTGAAGCACCAGCGTAGCGTGACAAGGCTTTAAACTCCAGTCTCTGGGAGAAGGTGGGGAGGGTGGCTGATAATGTCCTGATGTTCTCATCTGTTTAAACTTTCTAACCTTTCGGAATAAAGTCGAATGCCCTTAGCTTGACACTTACACCAGCACTTCTAGCTTCATCTCACACAGCATATCTCTTGTTTTTAGCTACATTGAAATACTTCTTTACATTCTTTGAACAGATACTTAGTGTCTCTGAGTCCTTCCCTCCTTATTTGACTGTCCAACTGCATGGTCATTCTACAAAACTGAACTCAAGTGTAAGATTCACTTGGTCATTTGACTAGTATTTATAAAGTCTGAGCCTTAATGCAGAAATTCTATAGAATTCCTGTAGAGCTCCTATAGAAATCTTACAGAACTTCATGTTGTGCAGGGCACAGTGTGGTAGTTGTAATTATCTGTCTGAGGCCATCAGTTCCTTGAAAACAAGTCCTATTTCTAGCCATATCTCTATCAAGCAGTGTTCTACTTGCAATCTGTTGTTAAAATGTATTTACTTAAGTGTTCATATGGTGTTTACTATGTGCTGAGAATTGTTCTGCACACTACAAACACTGTCCTTAAATGCCAACACTTAGAGATACTACTGCTCCTCATCTTGATAAGGAAATGGAGGCACACAGAGATAAAGTAACAACCCCAAATCACAACCCAAGAAATTGATTCTAATCTAGACTTACCTTTGCAAGGTAGTGTAGATTCATCTCTTTCAATTACTATTTCTCCTTTTTACTTTGTCTAAATTTACATATCTATGAATAAAGAAGAGTAGACACCAGTAGTCCATGTTTGCAATCATAGCCACATTGGAGGCTGAGATCTAACTATTACGGTTTGATGCCAGCTGAGGCAGACAAGCTTTAAAGACTCTTATCTCCAATTAACCAGCGAAAGGCTGGAATGGATATGTCTCAAGTGGTAGAATGCTAGCCATGAACAAAAATGTGGAGCAAGAGTATGAGGCTCTAAGTTCAAGCACTAGTACCCACACACTAACTATAAAAATGAAACCTCTTGGACTGGGAGTATAGCCCAGTGGTAGAGTGCTCGCCTAGCATGAACAAAGAAAGCTCTGGGTTCAATTCCTTGCTACCACATACACAGAAAAAGCCAGAAGTGGTATTGTGGCTCAAGTGGGAGGACACTAGCCTTGAGCAAAAAGTGTCCAAGGACAGTGCCCAGGCCCTGAGTTCAAGCACCAGGACTGGCAAAAATAAAGAAAGAACTAAAGAAATAAAACTTCTCTGTGGCCCAAAAGAGGAGGGAAAGTAACAGAGAATATGCACTAACCAGGCTGGGTGGCTCACTTCTATAATCCTAGCTGCTCAGGAAGCTGAGATCTGAGGATCAATGTTCAAAGCCAACCCAGGCACAAAAGAACGGAAGACTCTTAATTTCCAATTAACTACTAGAAAAACAGAAGTGGGGCTGTGGCTCAAGGGGTAGGGCAGTAGCCTTGAACTGAAGAGCTCAGGGACAGCACCCAGGCCCACCGTTCAAGCCCCATGACTGACAAATATATATACACCAGGATCCAAAGCTCCAACTAGCGGGCTGAAACTACACCCTGGGATAAATGTATCTCTTAGATCTGTGAACAGAATGAAATGCAGGGTAAGTCACTTTGAATCCTCAGAACTGCAAGAAAAAAATGCAAGTGGCTTATATAACATGATACTATTTTTTGTGTTTCAAATAGGTATAGATATTTCAGGATATCCTCAGGATAGCTACTATTGAAGGGGGGGAAAAAAGCATTCAAGCTTGGTGGCCTGTAAGCCCAGCTAATGGGAAAGAGATCCAAAGGCTCAAATTCAAGGTTAACCTGGGCAAAAGAATTTGAGGTTCCATCTCAACCAATAAATAGCTGAGTCTAGTGGCTCATAGCTGTCATCCCAACTGTGTAGGAAGCATAAATAGGAAAGTCACAGTCCAAGCCTGTGAGATAAAGTGAGATCATATGCAAAAAATAAATAAAGCAGAAAGGGTACTGGGGATGTGGTTCAAGAGATATGGCCTGCCTCACAAGCATAAAGCCTTGAATTCAACCTCAAGTATGGCCAGAAAAAAAAAGCAGAAACCAGTGCTAGCTAAGAATATAGAGAAATTGTAATCCCATGCTTGTTTGTGAAGGTGGACAAAGGTAGAGACACACATGTAGATCCACACATGCAGATACATATAGACATCTTTTCTTTAAAAAAGTTAAAAATGAGCCACACTCAGTGGCTCACACCTATAATCCTAGCTATTCAGGAAGTTGGGACCTGAGGATCATGGTTCAAAGTCAGCCCCTGCACTACAAAGTGGTGAGACTCTTATCTCCAATTAATCTCTAGAAAATGGGAAGTGGGGCTGTGGCTTAAGGGTCGGGTGGTAGCCTTGAGCTCAAGAGCTCAGGGACAGCACCCAGGTCCAGAGTTCAAGCCCTATGATGTGCCCCCTGGGGGAAAAAAAAAGTTAAAAATGAGGTGGGTGCCAGCAACTCATGCCTGTGTCTCAGCTTCTTAGAAGGTGGAGATCTGATGATCACGATTCAAAGCCAGCCCAGGTAGAAAAGTCTCCATGAGATTCTTACCTCCAATTAACCACTCAAAAACCAGACATGGAGCTGTGACTCAATGTGGTAGAGAGTTAGCCTTGAGTAAAAGAGCTCAAGGACAGCACCCAAGCCCTTAATTCAAGTCCCACAACTGACAAAAATTAAATAGAAATAGAAATGGAAATATCAGAGGCAGTCATTGGAGCTCAACACCCAGCAATCTCAGCTACCCAGGAGGAAGAGGTAGAAAGGATCTCACTCTGAGGGCAGCACAAGCACAAGCATAAACCCTTCTGAAAAACAAGATAAAGCCAAAGAGCCAGAGGCATGGATCAAGAGTAGAGTACTTGTTTAGTAAAACCTGAGTTCAAATGCCAGTACTGCCAATAAAAAAAAAAAATTAAAAAAAAAAGCCAGGCTATGGTGGCTCACGTCTGTAATCCAACTACTCAGGAGGCTGAGATCTGAGGATCATAGTTCAAAGCCAGCCCATGTAACTCTTATTTTCAATTACACCCACCAGAAAAACTGCAAGTGGCACTGTGGCTCAAAAGGTAGCATCCTAGCCCTGAGCTGAAAAGCTCAGGGACAGGGCCCAGGCCCAGAATTCAAGCTCCACAACTGACCCAAAAGAAAAAACAAAACTGAATTGGATGGTTTGATCCAAGAACCAGTCAAAGTGGCCACCAAGAAGGCTTTCCACTCGGCAGGTGAGAAAAGTCCACACTCAGACCTGAATATGCTAGGCCTTTGGAGTTGATGTAGCCTGACTCTCTTGTATGTAGACAAGCAACTGTGTGGCTGGCTCAGTGCCTGCCAGAGCTGGATGAATAAACACAGCAAGTCCAGCAAGGGTTGCCAAGAAGGTCTTAATTCTCCATGGAGCTGAGTCTGTGTGAGCTGGCAAGGGAGGGAAGTATAGAAATAAGTAACATATAATCCTTGCTGTTAAAGAGTTGTTGGCCAAAGAACAATCATACCAGCGGCGATTCACATTGGAAGTAATCAGTTTTACGTAGGTCCATGCAGTTCCAAACAATCTTACTAAATACTTTTTCTCACTTGGCCCTTCAAAAGCCTTATGATGGAGCCGGGCTAGAGTTGCGCGCCATTTTATAGACCAGGAGATTGAGACATAGCAGAAAAAGAGATGCAATATGCTTAGACTGACTGCATTCTACCAACTGCTTTCACAGCCAGTAATCCATTTACAAGAGGCACACACAGCTGGGCTTCGGAGAAGGGCCTAGAGAGATCAGTGCCAGCCTCTGAGGTCATGCAAGGAGGGGCACATTTCCACCCTGTGATGTGTTCTACTCAGCTGTTTATCTAAGAATTGCAGCCAGCTCGGTAGCATGTGCCTTCAGCTCTGTTCTGCTGCAGAGCTGTTGAGTAGATCAGGACAGGGAGAACAAAAAGGACTGTCCCCTACTCTGTCCTCTGTCTTAGTCCCACTGCCTGTAATTTTCCTACATTTTCTCACTTTGTGAGCATGCTTGTGTTGTTGTATGCAAAGGTCTTGTCTGGCTTTTTCACCAGTATATTCATCTTCTTAATGACAAACAGTATTTTTTTTTTTTTTTTGCCAGTCCTGGGCTTGAGCTCAGGGCCTGAGCACTGTTCTTGGGCTTTTCTCAAGGTTAGCGCTCTGCCACTTGAGCCACAGCACCACTTCCAGCCTTTTCCTATGTATGTGGTACCGAGGAATCGAACCTGGGTCTTCGTGCATGCTAGGCAGGCACTCTACCACTAGGCCAAACTCCCGGCCCCATGACAAACAGTATTTTTTTTTTCTTTCCTGATACCGGGAGCTTGAACTCAAGGCCTTGCACTTGCTCAGCTGGCTCTCCACTTCAGCTACCACTCCAGTCCAGCTTTTTTTGCTAGTTCATTGAAGGTAGAGTCTTGCAGACTTTTCTGCTCAGGCTGGCTTTGGACCACAATCCTCCAGGTCTCAGCTTCTTGAGTAGCTAGGATTCCACAAGCCACTGCTGGCCATTTACAAATACTTTTTAGGTGTTTCTCAATACTTTTTTGTATGTGGTGGTTAGGGGTTCTGAATTTAGGACCTCATGCTTGGTTGGTAAATATCCTACAACTTGACCTACAACTCTATTCTTTTTTTTCTCCCGATGTAATCCAGTCTGGCCTCAAACTCAAGGCCCTCCTGCCTTCACCTCCCAAGTACTAGAATTTCAAACTTGCATCATCATGTCTAGTCTTTTATTAAACTGTTACCTTTAGTAAGAAATGTCATCTACATTCATAATAGGAACACGTTGCAATGAGTCATTGTGGGCCTGGATCCACTCCGCTCCTGAGTTGGTGTCTGTTGCCATTATACACACCCACATGCATGCATGCACATGTCCATACACACATGCACACCTGCACATGTACACACACACACACACACACACACACACACACACACACACACACGGAGAGAGGGAAATTTGGCTCCTGCAGATCAGAACAGAGCAAATGCCTGGTTGAATGTCTCACCACCTTGACTTACTCTTGCTCTTGCCTGATTATTCCATATCCTGCACCAACCAACATTTCCATTCTCTGCACTACATCAGCCACCAAACATGACAAGAAGGCTTCTGACCACACATAAGTGAGATAAGAAGTTGTGATCATAAGTGAGTGAAAGGTGTTTGCTCACTTGGGAAAGTTGTAATCAGTTCACAATGTTGAAAGCTTATGAACATAGTTGTCATAGAGAAAAGTTAAATCTGTGGAGACACCCAATCCTTAAAAAAAATGTTTGTGAGCTAGTATGGTGGTGCACACCTGTAATCCTAGAATTCAGGAGGTGAAGGCAGGAAGATCACCGGGCCAGGTAGCCTGCTACATAGCAAGAATCTGACTCCACAATAACAAAAACCCAACAAATCAAACTGAACTTTAGTTCCACTTCTCCTGGAAAGCTCAAACCCTTTTCAATATGTCCGTTTTTTCTCAGCCTTCTAATATTTCCTAATACCACAGCCCCCTGGCTACTGGGATCCTGGCTTCCCACTTCTTCTTCTATTTTGCAGTGTGGATTCAGATCCAAAACTGACTCCTTCAATGGCCCTCAAAAGTAGGCAGATCAGGGGTCAAGGCCCTGGGTTCAATTCCTCAGTACCACATCCACAGAAAAAGCTGGAAGTGGTGCTGTGGCTCAAGTGGCAGAGCTCTAGCCTTGAGTAAAAAGTATCCACAGACAGTGCCCAGGCCCTAAGTTCAAGCCCTACAACTCCCCCCCCCCCAAAAAAAAAAGTATGCAGATCATTTGCAAAGTTTGTAGAACTGAATGACAATCTGGGACATGAAGAGCAAGATCAGATAAGAGTCACACCAGGACAAAGCAAGCAACTGCAATGGAAGAGCCACCTCCTACCTCTAGGGACCCCCACCCCTGCCCCCTGCTGAAGCTCCTAATCCTTCATGCTGACTCCTCTCTTTCTCCATCCTCTCCTCTCCATTCTCTGTGTGGGCCTCTCTTCTTCGTGCCTGTTCAGCATCCATCTAATTTGTGTCCCTTGTCTCTAGCAATAAGCCCCAGTTTCTCCTTGGGGAAACATCTTCATTTATCCTTCTCTCAGATGTCCTGAGAAAGGCTGGCTTGGCACTGTTTCTGTGTTCCAAAAGCAAGTCCATCCTCAGGGCACCCCAACACCCCACCCGCCCCTGGCGGTGAAAGGCCTCTTGCCCCTGGGTTCTCTGGCCTGGCAGGAAGTTTGCATTGCTAGTGGTCATCTTTGTGCACACAGAACTCTTGTGAAGAGCCTGCTCCCAAGAGAATCACATCAAAGAAGGACAGAAGGAAAAATTAAAAGGAGAGCTGAGGGCTGGGAGTTGGGCCTAGTGGTAGAGTGTATGCCCAGCATGCACAAATACCAGGGTTCGATTCCTCGGTACCACATATATATAGAAAAAAGCCAGAAGTGATGCTGAGGCTCAAGTGGTAGAGCTCTAGCCTTGAGAAAACCCAAGGACAGTGCTCAGGCCCTGAGCTCAAGCCCAGCAATGGCAAAAAGAAAGAAAGAAGGGAAGAAAGAAAGAAAGAAAGAAAGAAAGAAAGAAAGAAAGAAAGAAAGAAAGAAAGAAAGAAAGAAAGGAAGGAAGGAAGGAAGGAAGGAAGGAAGGAAGGAAGGAAGGAAGGAAGGAAGAGATGAGTAGGTAGAACAAGCCTATAGTCCTTGCATGCAGAAGGCTAAGACAAGGGCTCACTGGAGTACAAGAGTTCAAGACCAGCTCCAGCAACCCAGAGAGTTGCCAATGAGAGAGGAGGGAGGGAAGGAGAAGAGAGGAGAAGGAAGGAGAGGAAAGGGAAGAGGAAGGAGGAAGAGGAGGAAGAACAAAAACAAAAAAGGAAGGAGAGAGGAGGGGAGAGGAGAAGGGATAGGAAAGGAAGTAGAGGAGTAGAAGGGAGAGGATGGGGAGGGGAAGAAAGTGGAATGTAGAAGAAAGGGGAGAGGGGGAGAGGAGGGGGGAAGGGAAGGGAAGAGCTGGGAGGAGAGGAGAGGCAGGAGGGGAGGGAAGGAGACGGGAAGGGAGATGGAGAAATTCATAATAACGACAAGGTTCCAGTCTCTGAATACAAATATGTCTAATTATATACCTGTTGTTGCTGTTGTTTTAGCAAGATGGTGTCTTTGAAATTTGTCATGGTGAGAGCTCTGAAAAATACATTCCTTTTCCCTTCTTTTGGAAGCAGCAAGCCAAATCTTCTCATTGCAGACAAAGCAGCTTCCTGTTCCCTGAGCTGAGCATCTGCAGACATCTGTAATTGCTAGTCACTTTCAAGTGTTTTCACAAAGATAAATGTCTCCTGCTGACAGCATGTTGTTGTCAACCTGAAAAGAAACTTCTCCTTCTTTTAATCTTGATCCTTACATTCTCTTCCTGTGGATCTAGGATGAAAATTGTGCATACCACATCCAGGGTTTTTGTTTTTTGTGTGCCAGTCCTGGGGTTTGAATTCAGGGTCTGAGCACTGTTCCTGAGTTTCTTTTTGCTCAAGGCTAACACTCTACCATTTGAGCAATAGCACCACTTCTGGCTTTTTCTTTCTCTGTGGTGGTACTGAGGAATCCAACTCAGGGCTTCATGCATGCTAGGCAAGCACTCTACCACTAAGCCACATTCCTAGCCTTCACCCAGGGTTTTTGTTGAGATGAAGATGTCACTATTTTTTTTTTCTCTGACTGGTCCCAATCCCACCAATTTGTGCCTCCTCAATGCCTCCCCCCCCCCTCTCTCTCTCTCTCCCTCCCTCTCTCTCCCCCCTCCTCTCTCTGTCAGTTGCATGGCTTGGACTCTGGGCCTAGGTGCTGTCCCTGAGCTCTTCAGCTCAAGGCTACTGCTCTACCCCTTGAGCCACAGCACCACTTCTCATGTGCTAGTGGTTAATTGGAGATAAGAGTCTCACAGTCTTTAGTGACAGGGATGTGTTTTAACCGAGATCCTCAGATCTCAGCCTCCTGAGTAGCTAGGATTACAGGTGTGAGCCACCATGCCCAGCCTCATTTTTTTTTTTACCAGCCCAGAATATACAATCACACAGTGCTTCCAAAGCAATTCTTCACAGTTGAACACTTAGTTTGTGTCCAAGTTTCATGAATACTGAAAGACATATAAATACATAATTCTGTCTAAACATCTCGTCATTTCCATAAAGACAGTCACAGGAGTAGAATTCCTGGAAGAATTTTGTATCTTACCATGTAAAAAAAGTAGAACAAAATTTACCAGTTACTGCTTATAGCAAACTACAAACTATTCTCTGACCTCACTGGAAGGGATTTTTCCCACATGGCTTAGTGTCTTCAGATAGTAGAAGAGTCATGATCATTCATGCTCCTTCCTACCCCCGACATCAGCTGTATCTAAGGGGCCGTGGACTGATCATTCTGCTCTTCTGCATAGTGGCCCATGAACTCCAAAGCTGGCACAGTGCACAGAGCTACTTGCAGGGACTGGTTGGGAAGAATGTGTTCAACACTAGCTGGAATGAGAGAGACGCCAAAACAAGAACATTAGAGCTCATTGTGATTAAATTTTCTTTGTGAACCTCTCCTCTTTTTTACTGTTTTCCTTAATGCCAATGTGCAATTTAATGGAAAAAAAGTTATCTCTGATTGGAGATAAAGCCTTCCAGGAAAAGCAGCTGTGAGCTAGCTGGCTGGCGAGTGCTTCCTCCAAATCGCTCTGACTCAGAAAATAAATTTGCCCTTCAGGCAAAGATGGATGCTTTCCTCTGGAAACATCAGTAAGGGCTACTGAAGACCCTTCCAGACCCTGGAGGTGGCTCCAGCCTGGACTGTGGGCAACCCAGTAAGGCTAAGACCCATCTGTGGCACGTCCATTGTCCAAGAGTCAAGACCTTTTACACATGGCCAGATCTTCATCTGCCACAGAGGAGGCAACTTGCCTGTCCCCTGGGATGTTTCTGGCCACATTAGAGGCCACCTGTCCCAGAAGTCAGAAGCCAGTCAGAGCAGCAATTTTCAAACTATCTGTCTTCAGGACTCCTTCATACTACTAAAAGTTACTATGTGACCCCAAGAACATTGCCTATGTGAGCTCTATCCATGTTTATTATGCTCAGAATTGAAGCTGCAAAGTTTTAAGTATATTCATTTTTAAGGAGGAAGAGGAAGAGGAACAAACCTCTGCCAGTCCAGCTCTGGAACTGAGGGGGAACGGGGCCTAGAGGTGGGTAGAGTTTCACAATAAGATAGTAGGAAGAGATTCTAGTACCAAGGCCAAAGGCCTGAAGCCAGCTCAGCAGGGCTCCAAGTCAGATCTGGTAGACAGGGGATATAAAAGAAGTTAGGGTGAACACTGACAGCTGACACTGCAGACATTATGATAGGCCAGGCACTGTGCTAAGCCACTTGCATGATTTGATTTTTTGCCATGCTTAGGATCAAATCCAAGGCATGCTAGACAAGTACTACATTTGAGCTCTATACCCAGACCTTGGCATTGTAACTCATTTAAACATCACAACAACCCTGGGCTAGGAGTTTGGCCTAGTGGCTAGAGTGTTTGCCTAGCATACACAAAGATCCAGGTTCGATTCCTTGGTACCACATACATAGAAAAAGCTGGAAGTGGTGCTTTGGCTCAGGGGGTAGAGCTCTAGCCTTGAGAAAGCCCAAGGACAACGCTCAGGTCCTGAGTTCAAGCCCCAGGAGTGGCAAAAAAAAATACATTGAACATTACAACAACCCCATAGGACATGATGAGGCTTCTTGAGTGTATAGTGCAGGCCAGATACCATTCTTTGTGCTTGAACAAAGTGAATCCAAGGTCTTATGCTAACTAGACTAGCACAGTAATGCTGAGCCATACTTGTGGCCAGATCTTTGTGCATGCCAGGCAAGCATTCTACCACTAGGCCAGACTCTTTTCTTAATCCCAAAATCAGAATGTCAAAGTTCAAGCGTTGTTTTTTTTTTTTAATATATAAGGAATTTCTGGATAATATAATTGTTTCTTCTGTGTAGCTGTTTGGTTTGTGAGATAGTCCCGCTAAATAACCCAGGCATGAGTCACCAGTGCCCAACTACAAATGTTTTTTAAGTGCAGACATTCCTCCACTTATGATGGAGTTAAGTCTCAGTAAACCCACATGACATTTAAGATACCCTACATCAAAAATGAATATAATACACATAACCTACTGAACTAGCTTCATCCAGCCTACCTTAAATATACTCAGAATGCAACAGTACTTAAAATGTTATTGTTGAAAAGCACTGACTCTTTACTTGGGCCTATATATGAACTAAAAGCAGAAGAAAAGCTTGACTTTCTCAGCCTCCATTTGGTATCCATGTCCTTTATTCTAAGCTATTCACTTTATGGTCACCTTAGAATCCAGGAAAGGACCTGACTGATCTGTAACATCTTTATGACAGAACAGACTGCCTCTAAATGAGGGCACTTACCTGCAGTGGTGAGGCTGCCTGGAGCAGGAGTGACCAGATTGGTATAGCAGTAATAACTTGTGCAGAATCTCAGAGAACATGATGAACCAGCACCAGCTGACTCTTCTGACCACCTGCCACCACTTATAACTGCTAGGCCACTCCTGTGATGGGAACTGTTGAATAATTATGCATACCTCTGTCCCTTTTCCCAACCTTTCTCTGCCCTTCATTGTCTCTTTATCTGGCATGTCGAAGCAAATGGCTGAACCGGACATGTGCAATCCCTAGAATTTGGGCCTAGAATCGAAAACTCCAGTTTCATTCCTAACTACTCAGGGGACTGAGATCAGAGGATTGAGGCTAAGATCTGGGGATTGTGGTTCAAAGCAAAAAAGGCTGTGAGACTCTTATTTCCAATTAGCCACCAAAAAGCCAGAAGTGAAGTTGTGGCAGTGTGGCAGAGTGTGGTTGAGTGGGGTAGACTTAAAAAAATAACAAAGCAAAGTGTAGGAACAGTGCCCAGACCCTGAGCCAAGCCCTAGGACAAGCACTCCAAAATAGGTGGTTTTGCTGAACACCAGTGGCTCATATCTACCTCACCTACTTAGGAAGCTGAGATCTGAAGATCTCAGTTCAAAGCTAGTCTGGGCAGACAAATCAAAGAAACTCTTATCTTCAGTTGATCAGCAAAAGTCTAGAAGTAGAGGTGTGGCTCTAGTAGTAGAACGTGCTCAACCTTGAGCAATGGCTGAGAGAGCTCCAGGCTCTCAGTTCAAAGCCAGTAAAAGAAAAAGGGTAGGGGGAGAGTAAGGAAGAGGAGGAGGAGGAGGAGGTGGTGGCGGCAGCAGGGGCAAAGTGCTTTTTTCTGTGAGAGGGAACTTGCTGCTGATTATTCAAGGTTTTATTTCCTGGTTCTGCTTCATTTTTTAGTTTGGCCCTTTTAATATGACCTTGTTTTGACTTCCCTGTCCCCTCACCTATCTATTCTATTGGAACTTCGTCCATGATGGTAGTTCTGTCAAGAACATGGAGAACACCTTAAGCAACCTCCATAATTAAAGGTTACCCTTCTAGGGAAAGCCATCTATTTTACCATCTTCCTTGCCATGCATGAAGGCAAATCTCGCAGAGCCCTGTCTCTGGAATTTTCCTGAGGGCTGTCCAATGACCTCAGCTACAAGGCCCTCCTTCTCTTTCTGGGCTCACAGCTCAGAAAACACTTCTAATACTCATCTTTAAAGAGTGTGAACAAGGTGCAAAGACGCGACAAGCAGCAATGCCACATTTTTAATTTTTAAAAACTGGGTCAGCCCCAGATCGGAATAGCACTAAAACGCAGCTGCTTTGCATTTGCTCTTTCTTCCTGACAACAAGGTCTAATTATAAGCTGTAAGAACAACTAAATCAGAACTGTACGTGCGAGCGCCATGTGAGCATTAGCTTTGGCAGGTGGGTGCTCACTAGATGGTCCCAGGACCGAGTGAGGGGGTCTCTACTTTCACTTAGAAACACTGAGCCCCAAATCTTTGGTTTGCAGCTCACCCTGTGCATGAAAAGGAGAGGGGGAGCGGCCCACCACCATCACAACCCTTTGGGTTCCATTCCTCTAGAGCAGCTCATTTGAAGCCAGCTCTACCTGGTCTCACCCTGCAAGAGATTAAGGTTCTCACTTTGGGGTTCCATAACCCGTGGAGAAGTCCAAGCCCTTGCCTTCTATTCTGTACTCTCCCAAGAGTTGATGCAGCTAACCTAAAGAATCCTGGGAAAAGAAGGTTGGGTAAGAGCTCATTTCAAATGCGCTGCTCCAGAGGGATGGGTGGTCACTCCAGGCAGTGCATGAGGGGCCACGGTTCATCATACACTGCCCCTCCTGGTTCTCCCTCCTCCATCCTGCACCCCCTGCCCCTCCCCTGCTCCCCACCCCTGCATCTCCTTCAGGTTTCTCCGCATCTTCTTCTTCTGGGGTCCATGGAGACCACTCTCTTCTTCCACATAACCTATGGTCATTTATCTGGTCTCTGTGAGCAGGGAAACCTGGAACTCTGTAGACCAAATGTGCTATTTGGAGCACTGTTTTTAGCCTTGCAGGTGGATGGCTCGCGTCTGTCTAATTAGGCCAGGAGTGGGGATGGGCGCTGCTCTTGGGGATGAAATGAACAGGTTTGGTGGTCTCAGTGGTACAGGAAAGGAATGGAGGAGGTGGAATAGTTGCCATTTTCTAAAATCACCTAATTGACTTTTCAATTAGCTGACCATTTCTAGGCCATAGGTAAAATCCAGGAGACTCTTCCTAGCGACACCTCTGAGTACCTAGTATGTGGAAACTGTCTCAGATGTTTGCCTTAGTTCTGTCTCGCTCATTCTTGCAAGGTGGATACACTTGTATCTGCAAGTTATAAAGAAAATGAGATTCCCAGAGGTTATATTACCTCATTCAAAATAACCATTCCTGTAGCTGAGAGTGGTCATTCATACTTGTAATCCCAGCTACATGGGAAGCACAAGCAGGAGGGCCTCGAGTTCAAGACCAGTCTGGGCAAAGTTACCATGTGACTGTCAAAAAGAAAATACAAAACTAAAGGACAAAGGGTGAAACTCAAGTAGTGGAGGTGTCTAACATGCACAAGGTACTGAGTTCAATTCCTAATAGGAATTTAAGATGGATGGGAGGGAGGGAAGGAGGAAGAAGGAGGGAGGGAGGGAAAGAGGAAGAAGGAGGGAGGGAGGGAAGGAAGGAAGAAAGGAAGGAAGGAAAGAAGGAAGGAAGGAAGGAAGGAAGGAAGGAAGGAAGGAAGGAAGGAAGGAAGGAAGGAAGGAAGGAAGAGGAGCCCTATCTGTAAATAATGGAACAGGAATGTGAATATTAGTCTTTGTACTAAAAGATGAGACGGAGTACATGTAAGATCAGATCAAGGGGCAGTCCAAACCAGTCTTTGTGACAATGGCACAAAGGAAGAAGGGAAGAATGGCCTGCTTGCAGTTCTTTAGCCTAACGTTAGGGGAGCTCCTGCCGCATTCCTGACTGCTGAGGCTCCCCTAGCCAGAGGCCACCAGACTGTAGGAACTGACAGTGCAGAAAAACTGCGCCAGCCACTTGGCACTTCATCCCTCTGCCATTTATTACGTCCGATGAAGTGAGATTGATTACTTTTCTGATGAGGAAATGGATAGTAGCATCATTGAGTAATTTTCCCAAGGTATAACAGCCAGTGAATGCCACAGCTGTGATCTGAACCCATCTGAAGAGATTCCACAGCCTGATTGCTCTATGCTGAGCCCCGTGGATCAAAACTTGCTTCTCTTGATGCTGTTTCCCTTTAACTTCAGGATAACTCATTTGGTGACTAAGAAAGTTGTCCCTGAAGAGGCTGAAGATATGCTTGCTGGTGCCCCTCAGGCCTGTAGGATGAGTTCACCAAATAATGAGAAGTTGGATGATGTGATGGTGCCAGAGTTCGGGGGGAAAATGCTAGGGTCTGGTGTTGATGTGTCTCACACCTGTAATCCTAGCTACTCAGAAGGCTGAGATCTGAGGACTACAGTTTGAAGCCAACCTGGGTAGGAACGTCTGTTAGTCTTTTATCTCCAATTAGTGAACAGAAAACCAGAAGTGGAGATGTGGCTCAAGTGGTAGAGCAATAGCCTTGAGTGAAAAGCCAAGTGAGAACACACAGGCCCTAAGTCAAATTAATTCCTGCACACTCAAACACACTCACACCACCACCACCACCAACAACAACAACAACAACAACACTTCAGGGCATGTGGAGGAGTCTGTAGTTTTGTGGCTCCAGGCTACATTAGTCAACTGTTTCCATGGCCCTGGCATAGGACCAAGTGAACCCAAATTTCTGCCATTATTAAGTACCTATTATATACCAGGTAACATTCCTAACATCATCTTACTTTCTCTTCTCAACAACCCTGCAAGGCAATTATTATTTCTGTTTCACCCATCTAGGCTTGAAGTCCCTATATGCCACTAATGAATGGTGGCAGAACTGGTGAATTTGGGCTATGGACTTTTCCAGAGAAGGTCACAGTTGAGCCACATCCTGGGAGTTGTGTTTGAAGAAAGAAAACATGAAGAAAAGCTTTTTGTGTGTGTGTTGGGGGGGTCAAGGGGCTTGAACTCAGCCTGGGCGCTGACCCTGAGCTTTTCAGCTCAAGGCTACTGCCCCACCCCTGGACCTGGACGTTACCCCAGAGCTTTTTAGCTCAAGGCTACCACTCTACCCTTGAGCCAAGCCCCACTTCCCGTTTTCTAGAGATTAATTGGAGATAAGAGTCTCAGGTCCTTTTGTGCCTGGGGTGGCTTTGAACCTGGAGCCTCAGATTTCAGCCTCCTGAGTAGCTAGGATTACAGGCGTGAGCCACCATGCCTGGCTTAAGCTTCTTTTCTTATTCACAGAAATAATACTTTTTACATTCATATTTTGCGGCTTTTAATTAAATTTAATTGTGTGTGCCTGGCAAACATTGGTGTGTGAGAAAGCATTGCTGAATCCTGCTGAACTTGTAACTCAGAGAGTGCGATGTTGACTTCCTCATTCCTCCTTTTCTGTTTGCAAAACCGTGCTCATCTGCTTAAAGGCAGCAGCAAACTTTCAGTGTATGTTGGGGCACAGAAGTACACAGGTGCTTCTTCGTTGGATGCTGTCTGGAAGGCCTGGGGAGCTCTACTAAAGCCCACGGTTTGATTACACAAAGGAGGGGCACGAGTGTCTCATGTGCTAGGAGATGATTTTCCTGGCAAGAACATCCTCTGTGAATCTTGGAAAACTGTAACCCTTTCCCACCCTAATACTGCCTTCCCACTCCTGGTCTTCTAAGGAAATGAGCACTTTGTCCTTAGGATACCTGTCTTAGTCCTTATCCAAAAGCCTCCCTGCTTAGAGACCTTCCCCAGGAAGCAAAGTGATGTCTCCAACTCTTGGATGGCTCCCATGTGAATAAATAAGTAACATCCTTTTAGTACTCACAAAGAGATCCCTATCATGGGTTTCTTCATCTCTTCCCCCACAGGGGCGCAGCTCTGTGAAGGATCCATTGCAGGGGACACAGGTTCCAAGAGCAAGGGCCAGAGAAGTGATGTCATTTTTCTGCCTTTGGAGACACAAAACAAACAAAAAATGCCTCTACTTCCTTGTCTCTGACAGCCAATTGGACCTATGATATGCTACATTTCCGGTGGAAAACCTGGAAGGCAAAATCCTACAGCAGAGATGTCAGAGAGAAGGCCTTAGAGGTAGACATAATCAGATCTCAAGTTGGGTTTTATCCCTCTCAGTTATGAGATCTAAGTAAGCCACTTACCCTCACTGAGCTTCAGTTTCCTCAGCTACAAAATGACTAGCCTTCCCTGCATTGGAACCTTGAGAAAGGCAGAAATGCACCTATCACAGGATTGGAGACATAATGCTCATTATTCTCCAACATACAGTTTTGTGCAATGAAGCTATAGATTGCAGTGATTAAAAACCAGGCTACTTGAGCACCATGTTACCCTGGCAAAGTCCTGGAATCTTTCTGTGCCTCATCTTCCCTTTCTCAAATGAAAGTAATAGAACGTAGTCCAGATGGCTTTTGTAAGAATTAAATGAGTTAGTGTATATGAAACATTTCATCCATGTAGGTACGTGATCCATTGTATAATTCTGTATTGTAGCTGCCTTTACCTGTGGAGTAGGAGACAGGCTGTCATTCCTTTCTGTACTCCAGGGTGGCAGTGGCTGGAGCAGAGTCATGAATACTAATTGAATAAGCAAAACACCCCACACGTCACACCCAGTAAGATATTCCCTAGAGATGACACAAACACAATATATACTAACTAGAGGGATAATGAGGCAGCATAGATAGATAGATAGATAGATAGATAGATAGATAGATAGATAGATAGATAGATTGTGTGTGTGTGTGTGTGTGTGTGTGTGTGTGTGTGTGTGTTAGGTTATCTAAAACTCATCATAGCCAGTTACATTAGCAAATGCAATGAGAAATTGGCTAATCCTCTGAAATGACCTGGCTGGAAGAATTTCAGTGTACCATGCTTGAGTCCTGCCCAGCTCTGTATTAGTTCTGTGGCTAAGGAAAGGGATTGAGCTGATTGGCTAGGTCTGCCTGCTTTTACAGAGGTAAGGAGGAGCCTTGTGCCATCTTTCCTCCTAAGATGCTGGATGCCAGTGGCTTACACCTGTAACCCTAGCTACTTAGAAGGCTGAGATCTAAGAATTGTGATTCCAAGCTAGCCAAAGCAGGAAAATCTGTGAGACTCTTATCACCAACTATCAAAAAAACCCCACAAAAGTGGAGCTGTAGCTCAAGTGGTAGAGTGTCAGCCTTGAGCCAAAAAGTTCAGGGACAGTGACCATCCTCATAGGAGGAAGGGAAAGGGATATGGAGAAGAAAAAAGTATCTGGAGCCCTGACACAAGCCAAGAAATAATAGTTAATTCCTCTAGTCCTAAAAAGTCCATGCTTAAATAGGTTTGTTGGTTGTTGGTTTTTTTTTTAAAGAAAAACATTCTTTCTGAGTGATAGTCCACATTTTTCAGTAATCTTTACTTGAGGTTTTTCAACTCCCCTGGTTGGGCTCGGTATTTGGGAATGTAAAGTCTATGATCTATCTGAGCTACATCTCCAGTAGCATTGACTTATTTTTCCTGTACCCATCCTGGGGCTTGAACTTAGGGTCTGGGTGCTGTCCTTGGGAGTTTTTGCTCAAGACTAGCCCTCTACCATTGAAGCCTCAGCTCCATTTTTTGCTAGTTAATTGGAAATAAGAATTACAGACATGCTGGGAGCTGGTGGCACATGCCTGTAATCCTAGCTACTCAGGAGGCTAAGATCTGAGGATCACAGTTCAAAGCCAGCCTGGGTGTGAAAGTCTGTGAGACTCTTATCTCCAATTAACCACCAGAAAACCAAAAGTGGTGCTGTGGCTTGAGTGATAGAGTGCTAGCCTTGAGTTGAAGAGCTCAAGGACAATGCCCAGGCAAGGGTTCAAGCCCCATGACTCCATGACCAACAAAAAAGAATCACAGACTTTCTGGCCCAGATGGGCTTTGAACCTCAACCTAGCTAGCTACTCAGTCTCCTGAGTGGCTAGGATTACAAGTGTGAGCCACTGATGTCCTCGGGTCTAGAGTGGAGAGTGGGCACACAGTGACACAGTGATGGCAGTGTTTACCGTCTCTGAGTTTTGTAATCCTTCATTTTTAAAAGAAGAAGAAAAAATAAGATAAAGGAGAAGGAAAAGGAAGAAAATAAGGAAGAGTGGAAGTTTCCTACAGAACCAAAATGACTCCCTAGTGAATCACCAGCAGTGTGTAGTGTGATTAGCGTTAGAGATGCGAAAGAACAGTGCAGACTTCGCAGCAGCACTCTGCTTGGGTTTGCTGAGGTGCCATCTCAGGTGTTAGCAAGGAGGGGGTGTGAGAGAAAGAGCTAACCTTGCACCCTGCAGTCTTTCTCACACACGAGCTCATCGGGCAGGTGTGCTGCTGACGTCAGCGGTGCTTTTATGGCAAAGTGGGAGAGAACATAAAGAACCGTGAGGTGTAGGGGTCCAGTATTTCCTCCCCAGCTATGCAGACGTCAGTCAGACTGAACCGTCATCCAGAAGTGTTCTGATTTGTTTGTTTCATTATGAAAGTTTAAATCAACGAGAGCTGGTAGCGTGGTTCAGGTGGTAGAGCACTTGCCTTGCAAGTATGAGGTTCTGGAGCTCAACCTCTAACCTCTAGTACAGGAGGGAGGAGAGAGAGAGAGAGAGAGAGAGAGAGAGAGAGAGAGAGAGAGAGAGAGAGAGAGAGTCACAGGAAGAATACTTGTCATCCATTATTATGCATGACCATATCATATCACTGCAGAGTATAATCCATTATCAGGATTTCCTCCCCTGGGTCATCTCTATAACTGGACATTTCAAGTCTCCAATATTTCACTATTACAAAGAATTGCACAGGTATGTCCTTTCTCATATTCACCCAGTCCACTGTCAATCTGTAAAAGTCTTCCTTACCTAAAGTAGACATTTTCCTAAGTAGCTCGTGTCTGTAATCCTAGCTATTCAGGAAGCTGAAATCAGAGGATAAAGGTTTGAATCCAGCCCAGGCAAGAAAGCGTAGGAGAATCTTATCTCCAATTAACCAGCAAAAATGCTGACGTGGCTCAAGTGATAAGCGTTCCAGCAATGAGCAAGAAGCTGAGCATAAGCATCAGGCCCTGAATCCAAGCCCTGGTCTAGGCACAGAAAGAAAGGAAAGGAGGGGGGAAATGAAAAGAGGAAGGGGGAGAAAAGGAAAGGAAAGGAAGAAAAGACTGCCTCCTGGGGCTGGGAGTTTGGCCTAGTGGTTAAAGTGCTTGCCTAGCATGCATGAAGACCCGGGTTCGATTCCTCGGTACCACATATAGAAAAAAAAAGCTGGAAGTGGTGCTGAGGCTCAAGTGGTAGAGCTCTAGCCTTGAGAAAAGTCCAAGGACAGTGCTCAGGCCCTGAGCTCAAGCCCAGGACTGGCAAAAAAAAAGACTGCCTCCTGCCATACCTAACCTGTCATTTGTTCTGGTAGATATTTGTTCTGGGCATTAGGAAATATCTCCTTTTGAACTCCCTTTTGATGTTTGAGAAATTTTCTCCCTTTGCGTCCTACATGAGAAGGCAGAATATTTCTTCCCTGCTCCGCTCAGTGCAGTCAGGATGCAGGTGCTCTGTGTGAGATGAGGCAAAGATGAGATGTGAGAATGAGTGCCTTGGCTGGGAGGGAGCTGTGTAGCTATGGGGTGTTCATGAGAAGGAGCTCCTGGTATAGACAAGGCATTGAAGTCTTCAGAGCAGCAGAGCAGTGGTTACAGCCAAACTGAGTGCTTGCACCACACACTTGAGTGGTAATGGAACAGTGGTTGCATTTTCCCATAAGAACAGTACTGCTGGGTAATTGTGGGTGATTTTTTTTTGGGGGGGGATGCTTCACTTCAGGACTGTTTTCACTACCTTGCCTAACAATTCTGAGCCATTTCAAATCCTTTCCTGCTTCATCTGTCCACTTCAGCCTGGCACCAGTGAAGGAAAACAGTAAGTGGATACAGCTGATTCTGTGGGTGAGAGGAGGGATGATTTTAGGTTTTGCAGGGCCTGGTCATCTTCTGTTGCCTTCCTTTAGCTATAAAGGGCCTGTTTGTTTAGGGGCTGAGGGGATTTCTGTGTAGCAGAATGGGCTGAGCAAGAGATACCCTGCAGCTCTTTGGCAGAAAACCCCTTTGAATAATTCAATTGTATTCATGAAGGAGAAGAAGGTGCTTCACCTTCTCAGTTGAGATGAGGTCCTAGCAGAGCTCCTGGAGTCCACAGAAGAATGATGAGGCCATCAGACAGAGCAGAAGAGGGAGTGCATCAATCCCTGCCTGCATCCCAAAGGTC
This sequence comes from Megascapheus bottae, assembly GCF_031878675.1. Lineage (NCBI taxonomy): Eukaryota > Metazoa > Chordata > Mammalia > Rodentia > Geomyidae > Megascapheus > Megascapheus bottae. Next base: position 47,014,037 of record NC_143524.1, read on the forward strand.
CCTGGAAGGCATCATGGGACCAAGGTGTCCCAAGGAAATACACTGAACTCCGGGTACTGGAGAAGGCAGGGCCAGCCAGGTACCTGTGGTTCCACCTCCAGTCCTAACTGTTCAGGAGGCTGAGATCTGGAGAATTCAAGCTTGAAGCCAGGCCTGGAAGAAAAGTCTTCAAGTCAAAAGGCTGGCTTGACACACGGCTCAAATGGTAGAATTCCAGTGGAACAAGTGCAAGGCCTTGAATTCAAACTCAAATACTGGTAGAAGTGGGCAGGTCGGGGGGAGTCAGGTTCACGAAAGCAGGACTTGGAATGGTCTTGAGAATGGCTCCCATCCGGTCAGGCTCCAGCAGGCCTCATATATTAAGGTATTCAGGTTGCCCATCTGTTTCCAGTCATTGATGACAAAAATGTCCCCCCAGTTTGTTATCTGTCCTTTCATTTTGTGTCCGTTGGCTGGCACTGATGTTCTAACTTTGTCCTCAATTAATTAGTATTTTCCTTTGTGATATCATTCATTGACTCTATGTATAGTTTTTTTTTGAAACTATGTTCATTCTTTGCTGCTGCTGCTTCTTCTCCTTCTCCTCCTCTTCCTCCTCCTCCTCCTCCTCCTCCTCCTTATTCTTCTTCTCTTCTTCCCTTTGCCAGTCCTGGGTCTCAGCACTGTCCTTAGGTTTTCTCAAGGCCAGCATTCTACCACTTGACCCACAGCACCACTTCTGGCCTTTTCTGTATATTTAGTACCATGGAATCAAACCCGGGTCTTTGTGTATGCTAGGCAAGCACTCTACCAGTAGGCCAAACTCCCGGCCCTGCTTCTATTTTTTTTTTATTTCTTAGTTTTTAGTTGTTAATACATTTTATTCTGTTTATAACGTGTTCTGATGTATAGTATGTTTGGCACATGATTTTGATGCTTGAGTAAAATTTATAGGCTAAAACAACCAGACAATATTAAACATGCTTCATAAATGAGAAGTATATTTTATAATAAGATGTAAGTTTTTACCTAAAAGATGCCAGCGATTAAACCTAGTGAAAGTGAGCATGAAGGAAAATACTACCTCTAAAAGTCTGAGTATGGTGGCACACCCATAATTCCAGTTACTTGGGCGACTGAGGCATGAAGATCTTGTGTTTAAGGCCAATCCAGGAAAAACTATTGAGACCTTTCCTAAAAACACTGTATAAATAAAGGACTAGGGGCATGGCTTAAGTGGTAGAGGGCTTTTCTAGCAAACATGTGAGGCCCTGAGTTCAATCCCCACTATCTCAATTGATCAATCAATCCATCTTTGATTTATCAGTTCTGATCAAGAACCTTCAGTTAAATAAAGAGAAAAGGAGAGAGAAATAAAAAAAAAGGGTGGGGGAGCGGGAGTTTGGCCTAGTGTTAAGAGTTCCTGGCTAGCATACAAGAAGACGGGGTTTGATTCCTTTGTACCACATACATAGACAAGGCTGGCTCTAGTGGTAGAGTTCTAGCCTTGAGAAAGCCCAAGGACAGTGCTCAGATCCAGAGTTTAAGCCCCAGGACTGGTAGGAAAAAAACAAAGAAAGGAAAAAAAGAAGAAAAGGAGGGAACCTGTTAATTAAAGGAAAATAGTTATAGAGACATCATTTAGATCATAATTACAACTAACTCGAAAATGATGAAACGAGTGCTGGGCATGTCTGTAATCCTAGCTACTCAGAGGCTGAAATCTGAGGATCATAGACCCAGGCCAGCCTGGGCAGGAAGTCTGTGACCATCACCACCAAATAACCACCAAAAAGGAAGTAAAGCTGTGGCTCAAGTGGGTAGGGTATTAGCCTTGATCAAAAGAGCTCAGGGACAGAGCCCAGAACCTCAGTCCAAGCCCTACGACTCACACTTCCACATGTATACACACACACACACACACACACACACACCAATCACAAGAAAAAATTACATAAATATATATAATCTCAGTGAGATCGGGGAAGTAGCAATGCAAATTGTTAAATATTCCTGTCAGAGAGACTCCAATGCCTCTGAGGATCACATTTCAGCCAGATCATAGCCTGGCTTACTCTGATTGAACCTTCCCAGTGTCTATGCATATTGACACGGAAAATCCTGACTAAGAGTCTGTGTGTGTCAAGAGACACACGAGTCTGTGAGAAAGGTTCTCCCACACATAGTGAGGAGAAGAGATGTGCAACATGCTAGTTATAAAAATAATTTGATAAAAATCACTGCTCTCACAGGAAACCTTCCTGCTGGATCAGTCTTCTAAAATAAAGATCGGTTGGTCATAGAACTTGAAAAGGCTTCACGCTGGGTATCGGTGGCTCACACCTGCATGCTATCCACTTTAGGAGGCTGAGACCTGAGGACTGCCATTCAAAAGCAGCCTAGGCAGTTAAGTCCATTAAGAGTTTTGGTTTTTTTTCCTCAATTAACTCTAGAAAGAGCTGGATGTAAAGCTGTGGCTCAAGTGGTAGAGCTCTATCCTTGAGCACAAAAGTTCAGGGACGGTACCCAGGCCAAGTTTAAGCTCTAGGAGAGTCACAAAACAAATACACAAACAACAACACACACACACACACACACAGCCATTTCATTAAGAAAATAAAGCCTGATCAAACAATATCACACTGCTTTTGAAAATGATCCACTACTTTCATGCCTGTCATGAGGACAAAGATCCTCACTGGCCCTGCCTCCTTCTCCTGGCCACCTGCCCATCCCTGCATGTTGGAGCTCAGCCCTGGGCAGGACTTCCAGGTCCCAGGATGTGCCTCGTGGAGTTTTCGTTTACATGCTGCTGAAGAAGTGAAGCTTCATGCTGTGGTAACCTATCAGGATTAGCTGTCTAATTCTGTTTGTGTTTCTTTTTGGTCAAAATACCTAAACTGCTTGACCCCCTGCGTGTGGTGTTTTCCTGGTGAGCAGAACCAACTGTGTGTGGTGCTCTCCTTTAAACGCTCAGCCCCTGGGGCCAGGAGTTTGGCCTAGTGGTAGAGTGCTTGCCTCTCATCCACGAAGACCCGGGTTCGATTCCTCGGTACCACATATGTAGCAAAAAGCTGGAAGTGGTGCTGAGGCTCAAGTGGTAGAGCTCTAGCCTTGAGAAAGTCCAAGGACAGTGCTCAAGCCCTGAGCCCAAGCCCAGGACTGGCAAAAAAAAAAAAAAAAAAAAAAAGCTCAGCCCCACGGAAGGTCTGGCTGTTCTCTCTCAGCCCAAAGGCGGAGTGTAGCCACTGCGCTGCTATTAAACTGACTCCTAGACCCGTTCACTGAGTGCTAGTGACTCCATTGCTGGGGGGCTCAGGGACGCCAAATTGGCTGGGACACTACAATGCAAAGCACAGCTGTGCTTCCTGGACTGCCTGCCTTTATCAGTCTATTCTCCCAGCTTCTACCTGAGAAACCTCTGAACCATCTCTATCTTAAAGGTTTGGAGGACGAAAGGGCCATGCCTTGCTTCTCTCCCTGGGCTCAGAGCAGGGATGAAATTTCACACACTGGGTACCTCACGGCCCCAAACACCTTACAAGATCAATGAGTGTTAGTAAAGTAAAAGAAGGTGTGACATTTCCTCTCCTGAATGTAAACCCATAAGACAAGGATTTTTTTTTAATGTCATGTTTTGCTTTGTCATTATCATGTGGAGCTTTATTTATCATCTAGGAGCTTGCCTAACAAATACATAGTTGTCAAAATGATTTTAATTAAATTACCTCTGGAAGGAAAAGATGCTCATACTAAGGCTTATATCCAAACTGGTTGTGTGTGTGTATGTGTGTGTGTGTGTGTGTGTGTGTGTGTGTGTGTGTGTGTGTGTGTTCAAGCCAGTCCTGGGGCTTGAACTCAGAGCCTGGCATTGGATTATAGGCCAAACTGGCCATTCTTAATGTCCAGCCAATCTCTAGATTAGCAGAAGCTTTGATACAGGGCTTAAAAACAAAAAAAAATGTTTTAGATGTTGAGTACAAAGAAATGTTTTCCAGATTTTTTTGAGTAACTTGTATTTAAAAGTATGAAATAGGGGCCAGGAGTTTGGCCTAGTGGTAGAGTGCTTCCTTAGCATGCATGAAGACCCGGGTTCAATTCCTTGGTACCACATACATAGAAAAAAAGCCAGAAGTGGTGCTGAGGCTCAAGTGGTAGAGCTCTAGCCTTCAGAAAGTCCAAGGACAGTGCTCAGGCCCTGAGCTCAAGCCCAGGACTGGCAAAAAAAAAAAAAAGTATGAAATAAAAACCTATTTTTTTTTGTCAGTTCTGGGGCTTGAACTCAGGGCCTAAGCACTGTCCTTGGACTTTCCCAAGGCTAGAGCTCTACTATTTGAGCCATAGCACCACTTCCAGCTTTTCTATGTATGTGGTACCAAGGAATCAAACCCAGATCTTCGCGCATGCTTGGCAAGCACTGTACCACTAGGCCAAACTCCGGGACCCTAAAAACCTATTTTAAGTCCAAGAATAATAAAAAACTTATTACTTTTGTGAGACAAAAATACAACAGTGATATCAAACATTGATTATTTAGAACCAGAGAGGAGCACATGGCTTTCTCTAGGCCCACACGGCCTAGGGACCTACAGAAATACACGCTGCACAGGGGTCACACCACAGCCCCACCTCCTGGAACAGCTGGGACCCATGGAAGCCTCCATCATGTCTGATGTCATCCCATGAGCTCCTGTCGAAACAGACAAGGCTGTGATTTCTTCTTGCCCAGACCTCACAGAGCTTTGGAGAAGTTGCTTTGTAAAGGGCTGATGGGAGAGCCCCAAGGACAAAGGACAATTGTGGGCCTCCTCTCAGCAGAAGGGCACATTACCAAGTGACCTTTCTCAGGAGCCTGCTGGAACTAATGGGACGCCACAGCCCAGGTGCTCTTATGTAAGTAAAGCAAAACTGGACTCGTTTGGGGGGTTTTTTTTGGTTGGTTTTTTGTTTGTGTGTTTGTTTCTTTTTTTTTTTTTTAACCTTCTTTCTCTGGAATCATCCTCCCTAAAAGTCACTGGAACAACAGTGAGCTTTTGAATTCCCAGGGAACCAAGGCTGGATTTCTTTCCCCTTTACTCCTCCCTACCCTTTCAGGACTGCCATCCACTGGGATTTGTTTTGAGAAGAGGTTTTCTTCCTCTGCTTTCACTCAGGATCTTGCCTCACATAATCTTGCCTGGCTGCTCACAAAGAAAACTAGGACTTCTATTTACTTCATCCAACCCAGCACAACACTCAGCCTCAAAAACAGAACGCAGAACCCTATCCTGTAACAGACAAACAGCAAAATGGAGCCTGACTAGTTCCCATGAGGCGGAGTTCCTTTTCTGAGTTCCATTTCTTTTCTGACACCCTGAAAAATAAGTAGTGCCAGAAAGAACAGTACCTTTCAGCATGCCACTTAAAAACATATAGAAAACAGAATACAGAAATCTTACCATAAAAATAACGCAATAACTTATAGTATTATCAGAATATAATGTTATGCATTACTTTGGCCCAAGAATTCTGCTATGGGATTCCAGCTCAAGGAAATGCAGCTGGGAACAAAGGCAAAGGAATGATATCATTTATTGAATTGTATTATGGAGTGATATAAAAGAAATATGCTAGATATTGTAATGGAAAAAGTGAATTTCAGAGAAATATATGAGATTCCATTTTTGTTTAAAATAAAACCACATGCATGTGGCTGTATATATCTGTATGTATTTATAGATCTAAAATAAAGGCTGGAAAGAAACACAGTAAATTCTTAGCCATGGGGAACTTATATAATATCACATGTTCTTTTCATCTTCTGTACTAGGTAGAATTATCCCAGTTTTTTCATAGAAAAATAGATTCAGAGAAGCCATTAATATGCCCAAGGTCATGTGACAGATAAGAAGCAGAGCTGGGATTCAAACTCAGACCTTGTTTTTGGTCAGTTGTGAGGCTTGAACTTGGAGCCTGGGCATTGTCTCTGAGCTCTTTTGCATAAGGATAGCACCCTGCCACTTTGAACCACGGCTCCATTTCTGGCTTTTGATTGGTTACTGGGAGATAAGAATTTCATGGGGACTTTTCTGCCCAGGCTGGCTTTGAACTTCGATCCTCAGATGTCCACCTACTGAGTAGGTAGGATTACAGGTGTGAGCCACCAGAACCCAGCAAACTCAGACTTGATGGCCAAGCCCTAGATCTTTCCATTGGTCTGACAAAACCATTCCTATAACAAAGCCATGACTTGATAGAAGAGCTTATTCATCCTGCTACAGGGCTGTGGAAAGCGAGGCTTCTTTTTAAAAAACTTACTATGGAAAATTGCAAACAAATATACACAGAGGAGGAAGAAAGAGTATAATGGATCCTATGTGCAGATTATCACCCCAAATCAGTAACTACTAATATTCTGTCATTGCTTTATTCTACCACATCAACTGGGAAATGTACATTTATTTATTTACTTCCTTTTCTTGGAGACAGGGTCTTATATGTAGTCTGAGCTGGCCTGGAACTCACAACCCTCCTGCCTCAGCCTCCAGACTGCTGGGATTATAGATTAATACCACCAGGGGTGACTACGAAAAGCATTTTAAAGCAAACTTGGGCTATCAGACTATTTCATCACAGATATGTCTATCCTGGAAGGAAAGAACTTCTACACACACACCCAAAAAATCATCAACACAATCCAATTATCACCCCTAAAGAGGGTCACTAGTCCCAGGCCTAACTCACTCCATTTTGTACTTCTGTGGCTCTATTCTTCCTCCTTTTTTCTCTTGGGTCTGTCTGTCCCGGGGTCACCTTGGATTCTGGATATAGTAGATAAGGATAGAAACTACTCAGGCCCTGAGTTCAAGCGCCAGGACTGGCAAAAATTATGCAAGTAATGTGGGTTCATCATAGGAGAATCAAAATACAGATCAATAAAAAGAAAATAAATGTTGCCACAGCCTTAGCATCAGATCAAATAATTTTCTGCCATTTTTCCTGTCTCCCCAGTTCTAAATATTTTACGAGGTCCACTAAACCTCTAGAGTGTCTCTGACTGAGATATTAAAGAATCTGACACAAATCAGATAGGTCTATACATGTCATGAAACTCAAGTCCCTGCTGACACCTCTGGATGTTCTTGCTGGGGTGAGAGGGTGCTTTTATAATTAGTGTGTGTGTGTGTGTGTGTGTGTGTGTGTGTGTGTGTATACACGTGGATATGCACACAAGCTTGCTGGTTCTGGGGCTTGAACTCAAGGCCTTTTGTTCTTGCTTAGCTTTTTTGTTCATGGCTCGTGCTCTAAAACTCAGCCACACTTCCAGTCTTGATCCACAGATCTCAGCCTCCTGAGTAGCCAGAATTACAGTAATCCTGGATCACCTTTTATTTGGTTGTTGTTATTGGTCATGGGGCTTAGACTCTGGGCCTGGGCACTGTCTCTGGGCTCTTGAGCTCAAGGCTAGTGGCTACCACTTGAGCCACAGCACCATGCCTGGATCACCTTTTAGTCATACCTGAGCTCCACTTCTCACTTCACCTCCTGAACACCTCATCCCTTTTTTCCAGTTTCACCTTCTACAACCTCCTCCCAAATATGGCTTTCCAGGGCTGTGTGAAGAACTCTCCGAGGGAAAAATCTGGGCAAGAAGGGTCAATTTACATCAAACTCAAACAACAACTTGAAATGGACCTCAGGGTGCCCTGAAGACCTCCCATCTATCATGCCATCACGGAAAGGTTCTAGTTCTTCCCTGCCAGCTGCCCAGCCTCTCTGCTTCTGCCCTTCCTCTGCTTTTTTATTTCCAGATCAAACCTTCTAGAGCTGTAAACTCCAAAGCATTCAGTTAAGGAGCCTTTTAACTTCTAGGGATTCTCACGTGAGACCATGGTAGTGGTGCTTTTGTGGTTGGGCGGCTTTAACCCGACTGCACAGCTAGCTATGACTCCTTGGTCAAATTCTTCAAGCTCTCTACTCTTTTTTTCCTCATTTGTGAAAAACGAGATGTAGAGGACTTGTTACAATTAGAAGATGTAATAACAGGGCCTGGAGTTTAGCCTAGTGGTAGAGTGCTTGCCTAGCATGCATGAGGACCCGGGTTCAAATCCTTGGTACCACATACATAGAAAAAAGCCAGAAATGGTGCTGAGGCTCAAGTGGTAGAGATCTAGCCTTGAGAAAGTCCAAGGACAGTGCTCAGGCCTTGAGTTCATGGCCTAGAACTGGCAAAAAAAAAAGAAGATGTAATAACAGGCAGCCAAAGCAAGCACCTAGCCTTGCCTAATGAGCAGTAATTCACATATACCAGGAAGAGGACAATGTCCTGCTCTGTGTTTATTTAAACAGTGTACAATATATTTATATGGAAAACAACACACGTGGGAAAAAAAACACGCTTTGAACAATTAATATACACTAATAAAAGAAGGCATAATGTGAAAAAAAAAAAAGCAAATGTAGACTGGGAGAACTTCCTTCCTTCTTCCCTGCCTCCCTTCATTTCTTTCTCCCTCTTTTTTTTTTGGGGGGGGGGTAGTACTTGGGCTTAAACTAAGGGCCTAACAGCCTAACACTGCTCATAGCTGGCACTCTACCACTTGAGCAACATCTCCAGCCAAACATTTTGCTGGCTAATTGGAGTTGGAGTTTTGAGAATTTTTCTGCCCTGCCTGGCTCTGAACTACAATCCTCAAGGTCTCGGCCTCCTGAATAGCTAGGATTACAGGCATGAGCCACCTATGTTGAGCTTAGTCTGAGATTTTCTCATTACAATTATGAGCCACTCAAATTCTCACAAGTAGGGTTTTGACTGACACCTAGTGGCGTCCTTGTAAAACAGCAAATATCACCTGCAATCTGAGCTGCAAAGGAAAGCTGCCATTGCTTCTCAATGCACATGTTCACCACCACCTGGGCCTACAAGTGTTGCTCTTCTTCAGATAATATCAAGGGTAGAATATCAAAACCGAATATTAAGATGGACCTGTAGCTCATGTACATAATCCCATCTACTAGGAAGGAGCAAGAGGAAAATTAAAGTTTAAGGGAGGGGCTGGGAGTTTGGCCTAATGGTAGCATGCTTGCCTAGCATACGTGAAGCCCTGGGTTCTATTCCTCAGTACCACATACACAGAAAAAGCCAGAAGTGGAGCTGTGTGTTAATGGTACAGCTTCTCAAGTTAGCCTCAAGCACAGAGACTCAGGGACAGTGTTCAGGCCCCAAATTCAAGCCCCCGGACTGGCAAAAAAGAAAGCATGAGGCAAGGAGTTTGGTCTAGTGGTAGAGTGCGTGCGTAACATGCACAAAGACCCGAGTTCAATTCTTCAGCACCACCTACATAGAAAAAGTGGGAAGTGTGCTATGGCTCAAGAGGCAGAGCTCTAGCCTTGAGAAAGTCCAAGGACAGTGCTGAGGCCCTGATAGTTAGAACCTGTCTCAAAAACAAATGAAGCAAAAGGTCTGGGAGTGGATCATGTGGTAAATTACTGGCCTAGCATGTGCCAGACCAGAGATTGTCCTCTACAATGGAGCAGGGAGCACGCTGTGAAATGTTTCCATGCAGTTTGACACTGCCACAAGGAATGTGGTGATGAGTGTTGTCACACCTGAGTCAGTGAGGGACCCCTGAGACCTGAGGTGGAAGGCCTGGAAGGGAAGGGAGTGCTTGGGAATTCTTACTTTTTTTTTCATTGCTAGAGATTGAATCAGGGCCTGGTAAAAGCTGCCATCCTCATCCCCTAGAGCTACTGTGTGTGTGTGTGTGTGTGTGGGTGACAGAGAGAGAGAGAGAGAGAGAAAGAGAGAGAGAGAGAGAGAGAGAGAGAGAGAGAGAGAGAGAGAGAGAGAGAGAGAGAGAGAGAGAGAGGTTATTGCTAGTATTGTTTTTTAATCTTGCCTGCTTGAAGGCAAGATATCTGTGAATGAGTGAAATATTTCTGTGAATTTAGGAACTCTTATTCTTTTTTCTAAATATGGTCTATCATGGAAACTTTTCTTTTCCTTGTCATGAAAGAAATGAAATGCTGCCACCTTGTGGCAAGTTTTGGATGCGCGGGTGGATGCCGGTCCTAGACAGTCCCTCCACCTCACTCCTCTGTGGCGTTCCTCCCACGACATCATTTATTTGTTTCTCCAAATACAAAAAGAATCAATGTCAGCAACATGGATGAACAGACATGACCTGGAGAGAGAATGATAAAGTTCTCCTGTCCAGTTAGTAGTGTTGGGTTGTTTCTCAGTGGTAGAACATTTGCCCAGTATGAGCAAGGCCCTGGGTTCAATCCCAATGGAAATACTTCTAGTAAGTCCACATGAGCTCTGGTGGGGTGTTGGTAGAGAAGTCCCATGACCCAAAATTTAAAAGCCCAACAATTAGCCTTTGATTAATTAATTAAAGCTAGCTCCCTGAACAAGGTTTGTGCTGGAGTTAGTATCTTGCTAGATCCAGTTAGATTCTCACCAACAAGAAAGAGATAAGGGAAGAATTCACCCTACCAAATCCCATAAATGTCTCTTTTAACAGAGAAGAGGCAGTCATAATGGACTGCAGAAGCTGAGTAGAGATGAAGTAGCCGTGGAACACGAGGGGAGAGAGGGAAAGGGAAAGACAGGGTGAATAATTCTGAGCTACATTGCACCAATAAACAATCTCAATGAAAGTTGTTACCAATTGGAGGTTGGAGGGTAGGGGAAAAAGCAAGCTGTTATATGGTGGCTCCTGGTAGGAGGGGATTGGACTTAGGAGGAGGTGAATGAGGATGAATATGGCAGAAGTCAATGGGTTGAAAACAGAACACAAAACCTCTTGAAATTACTTGAAGAAGGAGAAAGAGGTATGGGAGAATGATAGAGGGGGTAAGCATGATCAGAATACAGTATACAGTGTGGAAAATGTCACAGTGAACCCTCCAACCGCCTTGTACAATTCATGTATGCTATTAAGAAAAATGAAGTTGCTAGCTGAACATCATGGATAGTATAAGTGAGAGGTTTGGGGTGGGAGCAGCTAGGAGAAATCCTAAGAGCTGATTATTCTGGCAAAAACCCAGGATGGATGGATAGATAGATAGATAGATAGATAGATTTTTGGTTTACATATTATATATTTAAATAGGCCTTAAAAAGACTCATGGAGGTACCTTAGAGATGAACCCTTCATTCCATAGCTCAACTACTCTTTACAATGGTTGGACTGCATCATCACAAACAGGAATGATTTTCTTGTGGCAGTGGGATGTGAACTCAGGGTCTCACATCTGCTAGATGAAGGCTCTACTTGAGCCATAAATTTAGCAGCCATTTTGGGTTCTGTTTCCACACATTCTCCAGGGCTGCCATACTTCCTTATTTTTGTCCAAGTAATTTTGTGAAAGCCAAGTGCAACTATAGGATAGACGAGGCCTGCCACCATTCTCCTCCAGGCTGCTCCAGCTCAGGCTCTCTGTAGACTGTGTTTCAGTTGAGGCATGAAGGGACAGACAAGCCTGTAGAACCTGCTCAAAGCACCTGTAGTGTTGAGCACATCCACCTGCCTCACAGCTGTCTGCGCCACAGCTGCCGGCTTCAAGGCCATGGAAGCACTTCACTAACCCTTTTCTCCTCCCCCTCCTCCCCCCCTCCTCCTCCTGCTGCTTCTTTTGCCAAACTTGAACTCATGGCTTGAGCACTGTCCTTGGGCTTTCTAGAGCTCTACCACTTGAGCCACAATTAAAAAACAAATTTTTATTATATATGTATATATACGCATATATAATTTTTTATTTTTATTTTTTTGTTGCCAGTCCTGGGCTTGAGCTCAGGGCCTGAGCACTGTCCCTGGATTTTCTCAAGGCTAGGGCTCTACCACTTGAGCCACAGCACCACTTCTGGCTTTTTGCTACATATGTGGTACCAAGGAATCGAACCTGGGTCTTCGTGCATGCTAGGCAAGCACTCTACCACTAGGCCAAACTCCCGGCCCCTAATTTTTTATTTTTATTTGCCAGTTCTGGGACTTGAACTCAGAGCCTGGGCACTGTCCCTGAGCTTCTTTTGCTCAAGGCTAGCACTCTACCACTTGAGCCACACTTCTAGCTTTTTCTGTTTATGTGGTACTGAGGAATTGAACTCAGTGCTTCAGGCACGCTATGTAAGCACTCTACCACTAGGCTACACTCCTGGCCCCCAATGTTTTTTGTTTGTTTTTTAATTGTTATAAAGGTGATGTATAGTGGGGCTACAGTTACATAAGTCAGGTGATGAGTACATTTCTTTTTGAACCAATTTTATTTACTCATGCCCTTATTTTATTGAGATCTCCTGACTGTTTACCTAATATCCTTTGTCTATGCCAAGCTTCCTTCCAGGACACCATATGACATTCAGTCACTATATCTCTTCAGGCACCTTGTAGCTTGGCTTTATTTCTTAGATTTTATTTTTTTTATGATCTTAGACTTTATGATCTGGACATTTTTCCTTTAGTGATATGCAGGATCTCAGCCTCTCAATAATCTTGACAATTTTGATGAGTACCATCAGGTCATTTGTTTTGTCCAAGATCAGGACTGAACTCAGTATCTGACGCTTTTGTTCACTGGCTGGCACCTGAGCCCCATCTCCCACTCTTCTCCTATGTGTTTATTCAATTATATATGTACATCACTGTGCAATCATGGGGTCTTTCATTTCTACTTTGGCTTGTAATGCACTCTCACTTTAATTCATTACTCCACTTGCCCCGTTTTCTAGCTCTTATTTGGCACCTGTGGTACTTAACAATATTCCATTTTATGTTTTGACTAGCAGACTTCCCGTGTGTAACTCCTGCCTCAGTCCTGGCACCAGTTATTTCTCTGAGAAGTCCTTTGTTCTTGCTCTTGGATGGTTCGTGGCATTAGAAACCAAGAACCCCTTGGGCCGGGAGTTTGGCCTAGTGGTTAAAGTGCTTGCCTAGCATGCACAAAGACCCAGGTTCGATTCCTCAGTACCACATACATAGAAAAAAGCTGGAAGTGGTGCTGAGGCTCAAGCGGTAGAGTTCTAGCCTTGAGAAAATCCAAGGACAGTGCTCAGGCCCTGAGCTCAAGCCCAGGACTGGCAAAAAAAAAAAAAAAAGAAACCAAGAACCCTCTGGACTCTAGGTGATTCATGATTACCAGCAATGAGACCTATCTTCTAATCCAGGAAAAGATGTGCAGGTGTGTCTATGTGCCTATGGCTACAAACACTTGTGTTAAGCAAGTGTAGTCCAACAGTAAAGAGCCTGGAATCCACTGACTCAATTGTCCCATTCCCTCTACATTCACAGTGACTTTGGAATTGTGAACTTAGGCAGCTGTCAAACTAAGCTGACGAGAGTGGTGCTTGTGCCGTCCTCTCACGTTTAGTTTTCCAGACTCTAGTCACACCCAGTTACTTAGGTCATCCGTTTTCTCCTATTGGCTTCAGTGAGGTGGTTTTGTCCAATTCTCTATCCCACCTTGAGATCCTCCAACTTTCTGCATGAGTTTGTAAAATGTAGGGCAGGGGTGTGGCATAGTGGTGGAGTATGTGCTTCTTCTCCCTACCTGCACCCAAGTGTTTTCCCTTCTCTCTCATATCCAGGTTCAGTGTCCTAACACTCAGGAGACATCTTATTTGGTTGGTTGTGAGGCTTGCATTCAGGTTCTGGGTTTTCTGCTCAAAGATAGCACTTGAGCCACAGTTCTGTTTTCAGGTGGTTTGTTTGTTTGTTTGTTTTGGTTATTAATTGGAGATAAGTCACAGACTTTTGTTCCTGGGGCTAGTTTTGAATCAGGATTTGGATCTCAGCCTCCTGAGTAACATGGATTATAGGTGTGAACCACCTATAAGATCTTGATCTTACATTTATATTTCATGTGGAAACTAGGTTTCTCCCAACCTCAGCATTTCTCAATAATATTCTACTGTAAGTATATGCCACATCTTGCTTATCCATTATCATTAACTAAGTTTGCCTCTATTTCTGTGTGTGTGTGTGTGTGTGTGTGTGTGTGTGTGTGTGTGTGTGTGTACTACAGCTTGAACTTGGGGCTTGGGCATTCATTGTCCCTTAGCTTTTTTTTGCTAAAGGCTGGCATTCTACTACTTGAGCCATAGCTCTGCCTCTGGCTTTTCATTGGCTATCTGGAGATAAGAGTCTCACAGACTTTCCTGCTCAGGCTGGCTTTGAACTGAGATCTTCAGATCTCAGCCTCCTGAGTAGGTGGGATTACAGACATGAGTCAGTGACCAAATTGGCTCTTCTTTTTAACAATTTTGAGTAATCTTGCTATGAACACAGGTGCACATATATCTTTTAGAAACTTGTGCTATACACCCAGAAGTAAAACTGCTTTAATTCTGTGTGTGTGGGGGGGAACTGGAGTTTGAACTCAGGCCCTTGAACTTGCTAGGTAAGCACTCTATCATTTGAGTCATGCCCTAGCTCTCTGTTTAATTCTTCAGGAATTGACATTCTGATTTTCATAGAACTTGGAATATTTTACATCCTACTATGAGCACAAGAGGGATCCAACTTATTGTTTCTTTCCAACACTTTATTATTAAAGGACTAGCCATCTTAACAGGTATGTAAGGGTAAACCATGGTTTTGCTTTGCATTTCCCTAATGATTAGTGATGGTGCTTATAGACTTTTTTTTTGCCAGTCCTGGGGACTGAACTCAAGGTCTGAGCACTTTCCTTGGGCTTTCTCAAGGCTAGTGCTCTACCACTTGAACCATAACACCACTTTCAGCTTTTCTATGTATATAGTACTGAGGAATCGAACCAAGGTCTTCGAGTATGCTAGGAAAGCACTCTCCCACTAGGCCAAACTCCCAGCCTTGTAGACCTTCTTTGGCAAAATGTATATTCAAGTTGTTTCCTCTGTCCCTCTCCCTCTATCTCTTCCTCCCTCTCAGCTTTCCTAAGATGCTCTGGGAGTCACATATGAAGTCCTCCAGCCATGCTTGAACCCTATGGTGACACAGCCCCAGTTACACCAGTCAGGCAAGTTACTTACAGGTTACTGGCAAGGGAGATGAGAAGCTTGGATTTGCTGTAGGCATTCAAGGCTCTGGAAAGCTGTTCAAGGCAGATGGCATCCCACTCGTACTGCAGCTGAGGCTCCCAGAATGCAGTCTTTCCCTAGTTGCACACCCAAGAGACATGATACATTTTGGCCTAAAGCACAGGAGACCATCGTGTTTCTAGGTTTGGCTGAACCAGAGTCCAGGCTGTTCACTGCAGAAGCTCTAATGCGTCTCACCTTTCTACTGGTGTCACTAGAATGCAATTTTAAACTCTGGTTTATTTCTCTTTGTCTGAAGCTTCGGTACAAAATTCATTATTCTTTCACTAGGTGACGGCATATTCTGTTTTATTTCATTGTATTTATTTGCCAGTCCTGGCTTGAACTCAGGGCCTGAGCCCAGTCCTTGGGCTTTCTCAAGGCTAGAGCTCTACCACTTGAACCACAGCACCACTTCCAGCTTTTTCTGCACATGTGGTATCGAGGAATCAAACCCAGGTCTTCATGCATGCTAGGCAAGCACTCTACTACTAGGCCAACTCCTGGCCCTTTGCTCCATTTTATACACTAACCCTTACAAGCTATGCTCGAGCTATGCACTATCTATCAAGGCATCTAAACTTGACCTACTTCCTCCTTCGTATTTCAGTCTGGAGTGTCCCCACAGCCCTGGGCTTTCTTTCTGAGCCTTTCTTTCCTGACTTTTCCAGATTTTTTTTCCCCACTTTAGACACTCCAGACCTTTTAGCTCTAGATATTTTTTCAGGTAAGGGCTCATGATTTTGCCTAGGATTGACCACAAATCACTAATCCACCTATCTACACTTTCCTGGAGCTGGGTTCACAGGCATATACCACTATACCTGGCTTACTTGCTGAGATGGGCTCTTGTTAACTTTTTGCTGGGCTGGCCTTGAATTGTGATCTTTCTGATTTCTTCCCCTCTAACAGGTGGGGTTATGGGTATAAGCCACTATGCTCAATTCTTTTCTTCACCTTTTAACTTCCTCCTCATCCTTCAGATTTCTGCTAGGATTCTTTAATTAAAACAAGATCTGAAGTCCAATTAATGACAATGAATTTATAATGATTTTCAAATTTTGTACCAAAGTCTAAAAGATCAGTTTTCTACATGGCTCTTGCTAGTAAAAGTAAATTATCAGCAGAGCAGAAAACAAAATACACTCACTTTAATCTCCTAATTACTTTGATGTAGGGGACTGGTGAGAGGGCTACACTCATAGGACTGATTTTAAAGCAATGGCTTCAAACAGCAGTAACTAAAAAATAATTTTAATTTCCCTTAAGTCCTTTTTGCCAGACATCAAATAGGAAAGAAAGAAGGACTTCATTTCTGTACATAATTGGCATGTTTTGAATCACATTTCTTTTCTATTGGCATCACAGAAATCTTAGCTTTTAAAAGAGAATATTCACTATGTTATAAAAAGACAAGTAGAGATTTGGAAGGGAAACTGGGAATTATCAAGAGGACCTTATTCCCTTCGTTTTCTTTTCTCTCTTCCCAGTGCTGTGAATTGTGGATCTGTGGTCACCAAAGCAATGTAAACAGCCTGAGGTGGGTCTGCTGAGGCACTGCAACCTCACACTAGGCCAGGGATGGCCCCATTCCACTGGTGCCAAACTTTGCTGGGGGAAAGGTAGCAACAGTCAGCCTCTGAGCTGTTGAAAGTGGGGAGTGGTGGCCAGAGCCATGGACTTTTGGACTGGCGCTGTTGAAACCTGCTGTTTCAACCTCTTAACTGTGACCAGAAACCTAGGCTTTCACACTTTCTCAAGCATAGCAAAGGAGAGTCATAGGATCACCACGTGTACCTCTTTGGTTAGTTCTGGGTTTCCTTCCCACATCATATACATACAGAAGAAATAAGAAAGAATAATAGCAAGGGCTAATTTGATGAAAGTATATTATGTACATGTGTGGAAACAGCAAACTCCTTTGTGCAGTTAATATATGATAATTAAAAAGAAACAACTGCTTCACACTAATCTATGCCAAAGTTTGAGGCAGATTATAGAGACTATAAATTTGGAGGAGTTCATTTCTAAATTTTGATACAGCCCAGCATGTATCAGGCTTGTAATACTAGCTACTCAAGAGGATAAGTTCTGAGGGTTACAATTTGAAGCCAGTGGGAGGCAGAAAAAGCCTCAAGACTCCATCCCTAAAATAACCAGTAAGAAGCATGTATTGAAAGTTTAGCTCAAGTGGTAGAGTGCCAGCTGTGAGCAAAATAACCAAAAGCCAAGATTGCAAGTTGCTGAGTTCAAGTTTGGGCACTAGAACCAAAATAAATACATGAATAAATAAATGTTATGCGTTTAGTGATGATGGTTAAACAGTAGTGTAAATGTAATACTTCTAAGTGATCCAGTTAAAATGGCTCAAATGGTATATATATATATATATATATATATATTTTTTTTTTTTTTTTTTTTTTTGCCAGTCCTGGGCTTGAGCTCAGGGCCTGAGCACTGTCCTTGGACTTTCTCAAGGCTAGAGCTCTACCACTTGAGCCTCAGCACCACTTCCGGCTTTTTTCTATGTATGAGGTACCGAGGAATCGAACCCGGGTCGTCGTGCTAGGCAAGCACTTTTACCACTAGGCCAAACTCCCGGCCCCAAATGGTGTATATATTTTTACCAGTTATGAAAAAGTCTTTAAAATTGTATTATTACTACTATTATTTGTGTGTGTTGTGTGTGTGTGTTTCTGGGCTTGTAATGTGGCTCTGGGAGAGATCCCTTGACTATTTCGCTCCGGGCTAACCCTCTGCCATTTGAGCCTCATCTCTGGCCTTTTTGGTGGCTCGAGGTGAGAGTCGCATGGACTTTCCAGCCCCATCTGGTTTCACACTGGGTCGTCAGCCCTCAAACTTCTGAGTTTCTAGGATTATAGGCTTGAGCCAGCAGCGAGCGACTTCAAATTCCATTTTTATCACCCCTGAGTAGCTGGACATTCAACAACTCAGTTTGTGAGTGCAGGGTGCGCCTCGACTGCTCATTCTCTTCTCATCCTTCCCAACCCCACCCTTTTCCCCCGGTCTTCCG
The DNA here is from genome assembly GCF_031878675.1 of Megascapheus bottae. NCBI lineage: Eukaryota > Metazoa > Chordata > Mammalia > Rodentia > Geomyidae > Megascapheus > Megascapheus bottae. Next base: position 47,032,087 of record NC_143524.1, read on the forward strand.
AATCTCCTAGGACCTGCACTTCATGTCATGACTGCATTCTCCGTCCCACGCCGCTTCAGCCGGGGAGGCTCGGGGCCGGGCCCGCCGCGCTGCGGCAGGGCAGCTCCCGGCAGGGCAGCTCCCGGCTTCCCAGGCCCCGTCACCTCCTTCACAAAAACCCAGGCAGGTGCAGACAGGACCTTTAGCGCTCTTTCCAGCTCGACGCTGGGATGAAGGAAGAGAAGTCCTAGGAATGAAGAAAGAGAAGTTCAAGGTCCAGTGGCAAAGCGACCGTGGAAGGTGCGGGCGGCCGGCTCCCGACCCGGAGCTCCCGGGGTCCGAAAGTCCGAGTCCGGCGTTCGCCCCGCCCCACCACGCCCCGCCCCACCGCGCCCCGAGGCTGCCGCGAGGCGCAGGCGCGGCGGCTCCCAGCGCGCGGCCGCCCCGGGTGCCGATCTCGCCCCGCCTCTCCCGACCCCCAACTCGTGGTCCGGCGCGGCCGCAGAGGGCGGGGGCGAGTCCGGCCGGGCTGACCGTGGGCCCCTCACCCACCCGCTCCTCGAGCCCGGGAGGGTGGAGGGGCCAGGGGGAGGAGCCCTCCCGCGCGCCCCGCCCCCGGCCCGCCCCGAGGGGTGGGGGGGCGGGGCCGCGGACTTGGGACTCCGTCCCCGGCCGCCGCCGGCCGCTCTCCCGTGGTCGGCTCTCCGGGTCGGTTGGTCGGGAGGGTGTCGAGGGGAGTCATGTCGGCGCTGCTGGGGCGCTGGCCCGAGGTGCGGAACACCTTGACATCGCTGGGGCTGCTGCTGGCGGCGGTGCTGCTGGCGGGGCTGGCCCGCGTGGTCGCCCGGCAGCAGCGGCACAGGCCCCGGCTCCACGCCTTCACCTTGGAGTTCCTCGCCACCTTCCAGCTCTGCTGCTGCACCCACGAGCTGCAGCTGCTGGGCGCGCAGGAGCCCGCGCGCCCCTCCTGGACGCTCACCCTCGTCTACTTCTTCTCGCTGGTGCACGGCCTGACCCTGGCGGGCACCTCCGCCAACCCGTGCGCCGTGATGATGCAGATGCTGCTGGGGACCATGACCCCCGAGATGGGGGCCGTGAGGCTGCCCGCCCAGCTGCTCGGCGCCCTGTGCAGCCGGTACTGCGTGAGCACCCTGTGGAGCCTGGGGCTGGCGGAGCACCACTTCGCCGAGAGGAGCTTGGCTTGCAAGCATCCCATCCACACCGACGTGCTCAAAGCCGTCGTCACCGAGGCCATCTGTTCCTTCATCTTCCACAGCGCTCTGCTGCACAGCCAGGAGGTCCGGAGCAAGCTCCGCATCCACCTGCTGGCTGCCCTCATCACCTTTCTGGCATATACAGGTTTGTCACTCCCGCCCGGACACGTGGCGCATCCGAAGCCCTTTGTGACCCAATCGCTCCCAACGATTTACCAAGATAAATTGTGCCCCCCACCCCTCTTTACAGGGACGTGATGTCGATCTCTCTCCCCACCCCCAGTTAGTCGAATCATTCTGCAACCTGTTCTTAGCTAATAGGGCCGCCAGCTCCTTCATTCAGGGCTACTTTTGACACCCAGAGGGGGGGAAGAAAGCCACTTGAGCACCGAAACCGAGATCCATTAGATAACTCCCAAGAGCTCAGATATCTCACCGAGGGATTGTTTTAATGTTCCAGGGCAAAGACAACTGATCTGTTACCTGTTTTTCCTGCCAAGGTGTTTCTGACCTTCGCTGGAAAAACGATCCCTGTCTGAAAAGTGCAGAGCACAAGGCTCAGGATTAAGAGTGAGGAGTACAAATTCTGTAGTTTCATTTCCTGGTCTTTTTCTACAAATTGCTTGTCATCTCTTATTTCCTTAATTCTTCTTGAGTTATAAATGGACTTTATATCAGGAAAGGTGTTTTAAAATTAAGATGTGTGTTTGAGTAACTTAAAACATTTTTTTCTAAAAAAAAAAAAAACCTCGAGGTATCTATTGATTTATTTAATTGTCGGGTTTCTTTTTTTATTTATTGTCGGGGTAATGTATAGAGGAGTTACAGTTACATTTGTCAGGTGCATTACTTCTCACACATTGATATCCCTGAGAAATCTATTGATTTCTTTTAAACAGTTAGTCTTGTTAAACCTCAGATTCAGTAGGCAGATATTCTGAATGGGACAAGGAAATTATAAAAAAAAAAAAAAGGAAACGTTTAATGATGAAATGTATCATTTGGAAAGTGTCTTGGAGGGATGAATATGACAATGGAAACTGAGATTAATAGTCTTATCTTGTGTGCATTTAAAGTGACAAACTTGCTCAAGGAGTGCAGTGCGTGTGTGCTGGTTCTGGAGCTTGAACTCAGGACCTGAACACAGTCCCTAAGGTTTTCTTTTTTCTTTATTTTTTTGCTGAAAGCTATCAGCTCTACCACTTGGGCCAGTTTCCCTCCCAGCTTTTTGGGGGAAATAGGAGATTAGTCTCACAGATGTTCATGCCTTGGCTGGCTTTGAGCCTCAGTCCTCAGATCTCAGCTTTCTCTAGGATTACACCTAGCTAGGATTACAGGTGTGAGCCAAAGGTATACATTCCAGCTCAAGATATGGACTTCTAAACATGTATTTTTCCTCCACAGGTAAAAATGAAAGGCTTCCCCAATCCATTTTCCCTTCTTTAGATCTAGTACCATTTAAGAAAAAAAAAAAGAAAAATTGCATAGCTGCATGGAAGAGTATGTGCATATTTAAGGGGTTGGAGAATAGTTGCTTATTAGAGTTTTAGCTAAAGCAGAAATATTTGCTGTATATCAACAGGATTATTCCTGTTTTTTTCAAAGCAGTTATGGCACAGTTTAGTCTATATTTGTATAATTGAAAGCAGTAAAAATTTAAGTTTAAAAATTGGTAAAATAAACTACAATTGAATCTTAGTCATTTCTCTCTGTTAATACTGTGAAGTTGGTATTCTCCCTGTGTTTTTATAGTTTTTAAGTCAGTTAGGTTTCCATAAATAATATTCAGTATATTATATTAGCCATTCTTTGGCTGTGCATGTACCTCATTGCCAGAGCCCTTGGCTGGCATTGTAAGGTGGTTCAATACCTAGTACCCCCCCCCCCAAAAAAAAGGCTGGGTGTGGTAGCTCATGTCTGTAATCCTAGCTACTCAGGAGGCTGAGATCTGAGGATCAAGGCTCAAAACCAGCCCGGGCACAAAAGGACCTGAGACTCTTATCTCCAACTAACCTCTAGAAAATGGGAAGTGGAGTTTGGTTTAAGGGTAGGGCTTTGGGCTGAAGAGCTCAGGGACTGTGCCCAGGCGAGTTCAAGCCCCATGATCCCCCCCACACACAAAAGTTTAACAGAAGACAAGATAATCATTGAAGTTGTAGATAGATACAAGGAAAAGGTATTGGTTGAAATCTTTAAAATATCAATTTAAGGGATCTAAAACAGAGATGATTTTTCTTGAAATGTGGTCACTAATTAGTGCAGAAGTGACAGAGTAAACAGATCACTAGAGCATTGGTTCAACATTCTCTCTGCATTGGGAGAGCTTTAAAACTATGCTCACTGTGGGCACAGATATTAAAAATTTAAATGCTTTGGAAAGGAGCATAGGCCACTGTGGGATATTTTAAAGTTCTCCAGGGAACCATAAAGAGCCATGGTGCCCAGTTAAGGGCCACTGGCTCCATGTGGTTATTCAAGTGAACTACAACAAAAGATTTCAGCACCTCATTTGCTAGACCCAAGTTCAAATGTTAGTCACACTGTGCTACATGTAGCTAGTGGCTACAGTATTGGTCCATGTTGGAGACTGCAGGGGAAAACCCAAATGGACGCTACTGGCCACTACTTATTACTACTAAGTACTAAATGCAGACTGTATTATGATTCCTTTTCTGTCAATATAAGGGAGATAGGAGTACCTATGGATGGAATGCCTGTTGTAGATCAACACTTTCTTTTTTGGTCTTGTTTTGCTTTTTTAAGAAGTGAACCACCATGCTCAGCTTAGGGCAAAGGACCTTGCTAGGAAATTTACATGTTACCTTAGTTATTCTTTTTTTTTTGAAAGATTTTATTAACACTGATTTTTACATCATATTTCAAACATCATGTTTAAGAAACAAGTATTCAAGAAGGGAATCTATATGCAATCACTGGCACATAGATTTTAGAACATAACTAAAATTAAGCTTAGGGTTTGTACATCATAGATACATATCTATATAATATTATGTCTATATAGATCCCATCATAGATTTTTATGTCTATGTAGTTATGTTTATATCTCCAAGACCATGTCCATAACCCTGGGTACGCGAATATTGAGTCATCGCTCTTGTATGGTTTGGCTCTAATATCCACATATCAAAGAGACCATGCGTCTTTTGTTCCTTTGGGCTTGACTTGTCTCATTCAACACCATTCGCTCTAGCTTCATCCACTTCCCAGCAAATGTCATTATTTTATCTTGTCTGTTGGCTATGTAGAATTCCATTGTATGTACCACATTTTTTGCATCAATTCATCTGTACTGGGGCATCTGGGTTGTTTCCATTGCTTGGCTATTGTGAATAGTGCAGAGATGAACATGGCTGAGCAGGTGTCCTTACCATATCCTGGGTTATGATGCTCTGGATAGATGTCCAGGAGTGGTATGGCATGATTGTAGGAAAGATCTATTTTCAGATTTTAAAGAAACCTCCAAACTGCCTTCCAGAGAGGCTGAACTAGTTTACATTCCCACCAGCAGTGCAGTAGGGTTCCTCTTTCTCCACAACCCTGCCAGCATTTGTTGTTGTCTGAGTTCAGAATATTGGCCATGCTCATTGGGGTAAGGTGGTATCTTAGGGTTGTTTTTATTTGCATTTCCTTTATGACCACAGATGATGAGCATTTTCTTTTTTCTTACAGGTTTGGGTTTTTTTTTTTTTTGTTTGGCCAGTCCTAGGTCTTGAACTCAGGGGCAGAGCACTGTCCTTGGGGCTTTCTCAATGCTACAGCTCTACCACTTGAGCTACAGCACCACTTCTTGCTTTTTTCTATCTATATGGTACTGAAGAATCAAACCTGGGTCTTCATGCATGCTAGGCAAGCACTCTACCACTAGGCCAAACTCCCGATCCTTAACCTCTTCTTTTGACAAGTCTCTCTTTAGTCCCCTTGCTCATTTAGTGATTATTTTGTTGGGTTTGGGGGGGATTAGTTTCTTGAGTTCCCTGTAGATACTGAATATTAAGCATTTGTCTGAAGTATTATTGGTAAATATCCTGTCCCAGTTGGCTGGCTGTCTTTCTACTTTAGTAGCTATGCCTTTGTCTGTGCAGAAACTTTTTATTTTTAGGTAGTCCCATTTGTCGAGTCTCTCCAATCTGGGACTCTGTTCAGGAAGTTTCTGCCTGTGTCTATGAGTTCCATTTTCTCTCCTACTCTATCATGTAGCAGTTTCAGGGCATGCAACACTACCACCAGGCTCTGTACCCTGTTTTTGTTTGTAGAATGTTATAGACTGCTTTTTTATATAATGTTTGTGTTCCTCTATCATAAACTTTGACCAAGTGTGTTGAATTCATCATAACACTTTTTGTGTGTACACCAGTCTTGAGGCTTGACCTCAGGGACATACGTGCTGCTGCCCCTGATATTTTTGCTGAAGGCTACTACTACTTGAGCCACATTTCCACTTCTGGCTCTTTGGTGATTAACTAGAGATGAGTCTCACGGACTTTACTGCTTGGGTTGGCTCTGAACTGTGATCTTCAAATCTCAGCCTCTTAGTAACTAGAATTACAGGTGTGAGTCATCACCACCCAGCTAATTTAGCATAGTTGATATAAAGAGTAAAGTTTTTTCAAGTAAGTAAATGAATGTAGAAATGTGTTCAACTAAATAAAACTGCACAGCCACAGTAAATTCTTTATCTATATATTTTATGCCCAAAAGCTTCCAAAGTATAATAAAGGGGCTGGGAGTTTGGCCTAGTTATAGAGTGCTTGCTTAGCATGCACGGAGACCCAGGTTTGATTCCTTGGTGCCCACATAACATACAAAAAGCTGGATGTGGTGCTGTGGCTCAAGTGGTAGAGCTCTAGCCTTGATAAATCCCAAGGATGCTCAGGCCCTGAGTTCAAATCCAAGGACTGGCAAAAGAAAGTCTAATAAATTGTCTTAAATTACAGTATTTTTACTTGGTTTCATTATTCCATTCAGGACTATTTAGTATTCTTTTAAGCTATGTAGTTAAGATTATCTGTCAACAGAGAAAGGAACTAAGTCCTTTCTATGTGTCCTCGTAAGGTAGAAACTATACAAAATCCATGCTATTACCAATACAAATCAAGGCTGCAAACTTTATATTACCCTGGTATAATATGGGGAAGAGACCAGGTTTGAAGCTGGGCAGTGGTGTTAGCTAGATACTTAATCCGGATTTCAGTTTCTTCATCTCCAAAACACAGAATAATACTATCTGATAAGAGCTTGAGGAATAGTATTTCAAGTTCTTATCACAGTTCCTGGTGTGTACCAACTGCAGGGGAAATGTTTTTTCATTACTAATTTCCCACTGAGCTCCAGTATAATTTGATCTTTTTTTCATAATTGATCATTTAGCACACACCTTTTTTTTTAGGTTAAGTTCAGGAAAATATGTCAGGAAAATATAATTTCTACATAAAATAAATATATCTGCAAATAAGTCTTCCTCATGACCTGGAGAATAGTCTAATGTCAAGTCTTTCATGTGTATACATAGGAGTCTAAAAACAACTCGCTAGCTTTCTTGGTAAATTAGCCAGTCAGCAATGAAGAGTGGTGTTTGGAGATGGAAGGAGGGGCACACCTCATTAGAGGTGTTAGTTCTGGACAGTGATGCTTCAACAGCCTCATGTCTTATCATGTTTGCTTTGATTACAAGCTCACTGGGTAACTGCTTTTGGCTTTCCAGGGGGCACTTTCCAGGAACCCCAGAGAGGGAAGGCAGACAGATATTGGTTTCTAGAGAGTGAACTGTAGTTAATAAATGCAAAAGCTCAAGTAATTTTACCTAGTATCCTACTGTCAGAGAATCTAACTCCCTGTGTTATTGCCCAGAATTGTCAGATTCAGCACCGTCCTCTTTTGTCAGTTGTGAGGCTTGAACTCTGGGCCTGGGTGCTGTCCCTGAGCTCTTCAGCACAAAGTTACCACCCTACCCCAGTGAAAGTTCCAGTTTTGTGGTGGTTAATTGGAGATATGAGTCTCACACTTCTTAGTGCTTTTTTAGTACCCAGCTGGCTTTGAACCACAATCCTCAGATCTCAGCTTCCTCAGTAGTTAGGATTACAGGCGTGAGCCACCGTGCCTAGCTAACCCTCCTCTTTAGTTGTCGTCATTTCGTCAAGGTCATGCTATCCTCAAGGCCATCCAACCAGATCTCCCCAGTGATACATCCCTTCAAATGTCAAGCAATGGCAACTTGTTTGTCCTGGCTTCCCTCCCTCCCCCATACGAGGGATAGATGCCTAGACCAGCTTACTTCTATGATTAGGGTACTGTTCTAAGACAGCAAAAAATAGTTCACAATGACGGGCTCAATGGTACCTAAACCTAGAGTTAGGTGTCAATCTTGCATTTCAGATTGCAGTATTATTTCTGAATTTTACCCCCATACACTGCAAAATCAATCCCTACTCAAGAGAGGGAGAATAGACTATGTTTTTTTGTGTGTGCTGGTCTTGGGACTTGAACTCAGGGCCTAAGTGCCATCCCTGAGCTTTCCTTGTTCAAGGCTAGCACTCTCAAGTCACAGCTCCATTTCTGGCTTTCTGGCAGTTAATTGGAGTCTTATAGACTTTATTGCTAGGCAGGCTTTGAACCACAATTCTCAGATCTCAGACTCTTAAGTATCGAGGATTACAGGCATGAGCCACTGATGCCCTACTCAACTTTGTACTTTTGGTAGTAGTTCCCCTTGAGTCACAGTAACAACTGCTACAAGGATAAGATAAAGGAACCAAAGGATGGAACTGAGACTAATGTCACATAAGAATGTCTCCAGACACTTGTCTACAGTATTGAGGTCAGCTAATGAGGGCTCCATCTCTATTGGTTATTATTTTTTAATAGGTGATTTGTACATATAATGCAGTGATTATAAAGATCATGAGTCTTCCTGCTCATGGTGTCTAGTATATAGGAACTGATTATTTTGGAATTGGATAGGTTGAACATTCCAGGAGTTGGTCAAGAATGATTTCTGGGGGCTGGGAATGTGGATCATTGTTAGAGTGCTTGCCTCGAATGCAGGAAGCCCTGGGTTCAATTCTTCAGTAGCACATAAAGAGAAGAGGACTAGCCTTGAGCAGAAGCTCAGGGGCAGTGCCGAGGCTTTGAGCTCAAGACCCAGGATTGGCAAAAAAGAAAGTTAACAGAAAAAGAATGATTTCGAAGGTCAGAGGTGAGAAATCTCATCAGTGAAATCTTAGGACTCAGCCACTTAAATCCTTAGTTTCCACTTTACATTGTTAAAACAACTAACTTGCTATAGTAGTATGTCCTTGTAAAATGTTTGAAGATTTTAGGATCTACCTTAGTGGTGAGTGAAGATACATGTATGCACCAAAGTTTGGAAGAACTTGGGACTTCAACTTGGAAAAACTACTAGAAATGTCATAGAGTTTCCTAGAGTGTTCTGAAAACCAATTATTATTTATTTTCATATTGGTGATACTTCCAACATTGCTCTTTTCATTTAGGACTGCTCTGGCTACTCTTGAGTCTTTTATACTCCATATGAATTTTAGGATTAAGTGTTCAATTCCTGTTAAAAAATGGCTCATGACTGTAATCCTTGCTACTCAGGAGGCTGAAATCTGAGGATCACAGTTCAAAGCCCGTGTAGGCAGAAAGGTCTATGAGATTCTTATCTCCAGTTAACCAGCAAACAACCAAAGTGAAGTTGTAGCTTAGTAGTAGAGCACCAGCCTTAAGTAAAAAGGCCAAACAAGAACACAGGGCCTGATTGCAAGGCCTAGTACTGGCATACAGATAAAAAATTAACACTGGAATTTTGATGGGGGCTGCAAAGAATCTGTGTAATGATTTCCACAGTATTGACTTTTTCAATCCATGAACATGGGAAGTATTTCCATATACTTCAAAACGTTTTAAAGAAAATTTTTGCCTACAGTTGGCACATTACCACTTAAGTCATACCTCTCCTGTCACAGCTTTGTTTTTGTGGGTCATGGGGCTTGAACTCTGCCTGGATACTGTCCCTGAGTTCTTCACCTCAAAGCTACCGCCCTACCCTTGGGCCTGGGTGCTGTCCCTGAGCTCTTCAGTTCAAGGCTACTGCCCTACTCTTGAGCCAAGCCCCACTTCCTGTAACAGTCTCAGGTCTTTTTGTGCCCGGGCTGGCTTTGAACCTTGATCCTCAGATCTCAGCCTCCTGAGTAGCTAGGATTACAGGTGTGAGCCACCACACCCGGCTTACTCACAGCTTTCTAAAATATTTTTAAAGTTATCTTTAAGTAGTTGTACAAAGGAGTTGGCATTCAACAAAGCAATTGATGGATACAATGCATCATGACCAATTGTCATCCCGTTCATCATTCTCCCCCATCTCTCCAATCCTACCTCGTAACTCAATTTTTTCTTTTTCTTTTGGTCAGTCATAGGGCTTAAACCAGGGGCCTGGGTGCTGTCCCTGAGCTCTTCTGCTCAAGGCTAGTACTCTACCACTTGAGCACAGCAGCACTTCCAGTTTTCTGTGGTTAACTAGATAAAGAGTCTCAAGGACTTTCTTGCCTGGGATTTCTTCAAACCATGATCTTCACATCCCAGCCTCCCAAGTAGTTACAATTATGAGCATGAGCCACCAACACCCAGGTCCTCAAGTTTCTTAATTTTGTACAATATGAATTGAATTTTGATTGCATTCTCTCCCCAGTCCCCCACTCCTCTGGGTAACTAGAGATAAGTCTTTCCATTGATGACTTGTGGGCCCAGGCTGGCTCTGAACCTCAATCCTCAGATCTTAGCCTTCTCACCAACTAGGACTGTAGGCATGCGCCCCGACACTGTTTGGGTTTTATTGTATCATCTTTGATTTGCTTCCAAGTTTTAGAATTAAGAATGTTCTTGTTAAGACTTATGCCCAAGTTAAAATAAAATGAAGGTACATGACCAATATTTACTTTCCTGGTTTCTTGGGCTTAGCTCAGGACCTGAGCACTGCCCTTTGGACTTTCTCAAGGCTAGAGCTCTACCACTTGAGCCTCAGCACCACTTCTGGCTTTTTTCTATGTGCATGATACCGAGGAATCCAATCCAGATATTCGTGCATTCTAGGCAAGCACTCTACCACTAGGCTAAACTCCTAGCCCTTTCCTGATTTCTTTTAGATTACTATTTATTAACTTAGCTACCTGGGGGTCTGAGATTGAGAAAATCAAGGCTCCAGGATGGTCTAGCAAAACAAGTTTCAAGGCTCCATCTCAACAGAAATATATGCGTGTCTTTCCAGCTATAGCAAATAGGGGATCATGAGGAAGTTCCTAGGCTGGCCTGGGAAAAATTAAGACCCTATCTAAAATAAATAACCAGAGTATGTGTTATACTAGTGGCTCATGCCTGTAATTCTAGCTATTTAAGGGCTGAGATCTGAAGATCCTGGTTTGAAGCCAGTTCAAATATAAAAGTCCTCAAGGCTGCATCTCTAATTAACCAGCCAAAAAAACAAAAAACAAAAAAAACCAAAAAACTGGACTGGCAGTATAGCTCAAATGATTGTGTGCCAGCTGTGAGCAAACCCTCCCCCCTGCCAAAAAAAAAAAAATCCAGAGCAAAAAGAGCTGTAGGCATGGCTAAAGCAGTAGAGGCCTGCCTAGCAACGAGAAACTGATTTTTTTTTAAGTTGATTTTTTTTTCAACATTGATCCTATATTGTTACTTTGTTGAAAGTGTCAGATTTAGGTGGGGGGCTGGGGGTCTTGAGGGTCTTCTAAGTACTCAATCATATTGCCTACAAACAAGAATTTGACTTTTTCCTCTTTGTACCATTATTTTCTTTTGTCTTATCGTCATGGTTAAGAATTCAAGCACTATATTGAATAATTGGAGTGTAGACACCTTTGTCTCATTCCTGATTTTAGAAACACATAATCACTTTATAGAGATCTACCATTCACAATACCTTTTTAAGGATTCTGCCAGCAAGTTAAAATGGAACCAGGATAATGCCTAATGCCTCAGATGTTCTTGTTTACTTTTTGTATTCCATACTGCCAGGTGACCCCTCAAAGGAGGATCAAAGAATAAGAATGAATGCCTGAATAGTTCAAATACAAGTTGCACTTAACAGCCCATTCATTTCTGGTTACAAGGAAATGCAAGATGAACTGTTTGAAATCACTGTTTACAATGTTTTACAGGAGGAAGTTTAACTGGAGCTCTATATAATCCAGCTTTGGCACTTTCTCTTCATTTCATGTGTTTTGATGAAGCTTTCCATCAGTTTTTTGTAGTATATTGCCTGGCTCCTTGTTTAGGTAAGCATATTTTTAATTCAATTAATTTCGATATCTGAAGGCATTATTATTTTAAAATATGATATGGATTGTCATGTAACATCAATTCCCAAAGCTAGAATAGGCACAAAAAAAGAATGAAAAGGTAATCTGTGTAGCACTCTTTAAAACTGCTTTTATCAGTACTTGGAGTAGGTTCAGAGGTAGCCTTTGTTCAGTATAGGCAGGGGAGACCCTGTGTTCATCAGCAGGATCTTTTTGTTAAAGAACAGGTATACAATTTCTATGAGCTGAGATATGGCTTAGTGGTAAATATCTTGTCTAGGGAGTAGGGGGCCGGGAGTTTGGCCTAGTGGTACAGTGCTTGCCTAGCATGCACGAAGGTCTGGGTTCAATTCTTCAGTACACGTACATAGAAAAAAGCCGGAAGTGGTGCTGAGGCTCAAGTGGTAGAGCTCTAGCCCTGAGAAAGTCTAAGGACAGTGCTCAGGCCCTGAGCTCAAGCCCAGCACTGGCAAAAAAAAAAAAAAAAAAAAAAAAAGGGGCCTTGAGTTTGGCCTAGCAGTAGAGTGCTTGTATAGCACCAATGGCTCATACCTATAATCCTAGCTACTCAGAAGACTGAGATATGAGGACTGCAGTTCAAAGCCACCCTGGGCAGGAAAGTCCATTAGACTGTTATCTCTAATTAACCACCAGAAAACTGAAGTGGCACTGTGGCTCAAGTGGTAGGATGGTAGCCTTGAGCTGAAGAGACAGGGACAGTGCCCAGGCTCAGAGTTCAAGCCCCACAACTGACAAAACAAAAATCAAAACCAAAACCCTAGAAAGATGGGGATCAACTAACAACAAAAAATCATACCGTAGCTGTAATCACATATGCACTTCTAACTCCTAACTCAAGTACAAGAGGGTACTTGATCCTGTTAAGTCACCACCCTTCTGTCTGGTTAGCAGTTTCTGTTAACTAGTTATTGCTCACTTTCTGTTTCTGTAGAAAGAACACGGGCACCACATAATATCAATTATGCTAATAATAAAGAATATCAGAAAAAAACCCTATTATTTAAAAGGCTAGTGATAGCTTTTTCCATCCAATTACCCAAAACTACTAATGTCTTGCAATAATGTCTTTACGGGAAAATGTTCTCTACTTTTACATTTTAAGAAATCAAAGGAAGCTATTTAAAAGGATGGGAAGGTCTATTGGCCAAAAACTCTAAGTCCAGCCTTGCTCAGCAAGTCAGTCATGGGGTCAATCATAAAGCCATTCATCTTTTGAGCCTTTAAATTCTTTATTCAGGTCCTACTGGCTTGACCAAGTACATACTGTTTTTAAGGATTCATGGTTGAATAAAAATGTGAGAATAGTGACCTTAACTTACTGTAATCTCAATAGTACTCTTATGCTAGTGATTATAAATTAAGACAGCTGTTTTTCATTTTACTGTTTTTTGTCTTTCAGGTATACTGATGATGATTTTAATGTTCAACTTTTTCCTTCCATGGCTGCATAACAACAGTACAACTAACAAGAAGGAATAACTATCCCCAAAGTCTCAATCTAAGTTACAGGACAATCAAGCTGGAGATGATAAAAAGATTTTATCATCTTATATTGTAAACACTGGCTGCACTGAACTTATCAATGTTTTAACTTCCTTTAAGGAAGCCATCTTACTGAAGTTTTTATCACTGGGACTTAAATTACTAACAAAATGAGGTACACTGTGTTTCTCAGTTAAGACTTGTTTTAAGTGATGGATTAAATGCTGCTAGAAAAGACTCATTCTTATTAATCTTCATGTAAATCTCAAGTGATAATTGAAAACTTAGACAAGAAACAAATAGGGAAGGGGACATGATAAAAAGTACATCGGTCTCACTTACTGGAGAGCAGTTGCTGCTTGGCCACTACTTCCATGATACCATCAGTGGTGTCGTCTTTCAAAAGGAAAGTTGCTTCTGGAGGTAGATTATATATCCAACTCAACAGGTTTCCCTTGATTTCAGACTTACTCTAGTATCAGCAAAACCTTTTTTTCTAAACAGACAATCTCCTTAGTTTCAGCCAAGTTGTATTCTTTAATAGGATAAAACATAGGAATCCAAGATGCAAGGATTCCCCCCCCCACCATTTGAATCTAATAGCTACTCTGTGAAGTAGCTATAAGGAAGCTAAGTATAGAGAAGTTTTCAGTTTGTTGCTCTGCCCGAGGTCACACAGAGCCAATTATCATTAGAGTTATACTTCAACCCAGTGCGATGATCATGGATTCTGTCTCTACCTTAGACACTCCATACTAGGACTTTAAAAAATTATGACTGGCTAAATACAGTCTATGATGTGTCCTAGTAGGCCTGAAAAAGCCTTTATCAAGTCTTTGTTACACAAAATTCCAATTGTAGCACCCCTTGTAAAACAGATCATGCAGTTCGAGGTCTGAATTCTGCCAAGGCACAAACACAGAATGGTCCCTTTCTAATGTGTCTGAGTTTCCCACAGTTTTATATAACAGAGAAGTAGTTTTTTTTTTGACAGAATGAAGCCACCATGGCTTAAGACAACTAGGTATTAATTTGTGATTTAAATTACAACCTGTCAGGTTGTGACTTTGTAACATCTGATAATACTATAGCCTCAGGCAGTGACCCTTCTCTCTCCTATACCTCTTACTACCAGGCTTGGTAGAACAGGTTTATGTCCTCATAGTTCTTTCTCTACTCTCCCTCCTCTGTTAAAAAGAGAGGTACTTGTTGTAGTTATGTACTACTGTACAGTCCTCTCAAGTTCCTCCCCTCCTTTAGATCTTAATTACTGGTCCAGGAGTTTGGCCTAGTGGTAGAGTGCTTGCCTAGCATGCAGGAAGGCATGGGTTCAATTCCTTGATACATATACATAGAAAAATCCAGAAGTGATGCTGTAGCTCAAGTGGTGGGCTCTAGCCTTGAGAAAACCCAAGGACAGTGCTCAGGTCCCTGAGATCAAGCCCTAGGACTGGGGAAAAAAAAAATCTTAATTACGGCCAAGAACTGGTAGCTCACACCTGTAATTCTAGCTATAGGAGGTGAGACCTGGAGGATTTTGGTTTGAAGCCAATAAAGAAATGTCTACAAGACTTCATTTTCAACTAACTAGCAAAAAGCTGAGCTGGAGATATAGATCAAGTAGTATAGCACTAGCCACAAGTAAACAAGCCAAGGTGGTAAGAATGAGGTGATCTTAGTTCTTGTTTCAATTTTTTTTTTTTGGTAGTAGGGCTTGAACTTGGGATCTGGTGTTCAAGGCTAGTACTCTATCACTTTGAACCATAGCTCCATTTCCAGTTTTCTGGTGGTTAGTTGGAGAGAAAAGTCTCATGACTTTCCTTCCAAGGCTGGCTTTGAACCAAGATCCTCAGATCTCAGCTTCCTGAATAGCCAGCCCTATTGGCATAAGCTACCAGTGTCTGGTTTAAAATACTATAGATGGGGGATGGTAGGAGGGAGTTTGGCCTAGCGGTAGAGTTTGCCTAGCATACACAAAGACCTGAATTCCATTCCTCAGTGCCACATACATAGAAAAAAAATCTGGAAGTGGTACTGTTGCTCAAAAGGCAGAGTTCTAGCCTTGAGAAAGACCAAGGACAATGTTCAGGCCCCGAGTTCAAGCCTTACGACTGGCACAAAAAAAAAAAAAAAACAAACAAAAAAACCTATAGATGGCTCGTATTTGGGGGTAGCAAAATATGTATGCTTTTTAAAGTTTAGACTACATCAAAAACACACAAGCAAAAATTCCAAACCTAAAAGTAAGCTCAAATAGAATCACTATGTTGCCCTGCTAATAATTATGAATTAAATCTTTGACCATGAGACTTTTTTTTCGGGGGAGGGGGGGGGAGGCGGGGGCAGGGGCGGCAGTGGTGCAGTCCTGGGCTTGAGCTCAGGGCCTGAGCACTGTCCTTGGACTTTCTCAAGGCTAGAGCTCTACCACTTGAGCCTCAGTACCACTTCTGGCTTTTTATTTCTATGTATGTGATACTGAGGAATCAAACCTGGGTCTTCATGCATGCTAGGCAAGCACTCTACCACTAGGCCAAACTCCCAACCCTGAATTAAATCTTTTAATATTCAAATCTTTCTTCTCAAAGCTGCTGACATAACTACAGAAGGCTATAATTAGAACTGTGTCAGTGGGTTAAGTCAGTGATGGAGATTAAAAAGATCACAGTTCCAGGCCAGCATGGGCCAGACAAGCAAACGCACGCACGCACGCACGCGCACGCACACGCACAGACAAACGTGAGACTCTCATCTTAAGCAAACCTAGAATGGTGTTATGCACCTGTAATCCCAGCTATATGGAGGAATATACATACAGAATTTCTTCCTTCACCAACAGTCACAAATTATCTTTTCCAGACAAAATCTCAAGTGGAATTTCCAAAATCAGCCCATCAGAAAATGCTGAGCCTTTATTGAAAAAAATGGGTAATCTTCTAGGATAAAGTTTTGGATGCTGCTGAGACTGGTAGCACAGTGTCCTGGTGTCTCTTGTGCTGTTAAATGAAATGTTAACATTAAAAACCCTGCAGCCTTGCTTACTTTCGGCCACAAAGTAGTGAGACTGTATAGTGTTTTGGAGCAGACTCAAAACCACTGTGTAATAGCTGTAAGACCTTAGGCAAGTTGCCTCTGTAACTCAGTTTCCTCTTTTGCTAGCATTGCTTTTTGTCCTTTAAATCTCATGCCTGTAATCCTAGCTACTCATGAGATGAGATCTGAGGATCCTGGTTCAAAGCCAGCCTGGGCAGGAAAATCCATGAGATTCTTAACTCCAATTAAAAAAGCCAGAAATGAATCTGTGGCTCTAGTGGTAGAACACTAGCCTTGAGCACAAAATCTCAGGGGCAGTGCCCAGGCCCTGAGTTTAAGCTCCAGGATTGGCACAAAAAAAAAAAAAAAAAAAAAAAAAAAAAGGAATGGAAGTACAGAAAGAAAGATAGAAAAATCTAGATTTATTTGTTAAGCTATTACAAAGACAATCACCATGGGAATGACTTTGAGGACTTCATAGCAGTTCATTTGATCTGTTATAGAACCTAATAGAGTGGAAATCAAGGCTATAACCTAAGAGACCAGAGCAGAGCAGATAGTAAAACAGGGCAGAATCTAGCCACTGCATCAGTGGTGGGATTCAGTTGGGGTTTTCCAGGGTTGACAGGAAGGCAGGAAGGCCTGAATTCATTCATCTGGGCTCCAGATTAGTAAGTCTCATGTCCATGTGGAACACAACCTCTGTGATCTTGACTTTATCTCTTAAGGGTAAAGGTATCCTTAGTTCCAGAGAGGCATCTCATATTCAAGCTATCTCTTGCAAACCCCACCCTGATCAACCCACACCCCAAGCTCCTGTGTATTTCATCAGAGGCCTGCTAGTGGTCAGAGAAGTGCAGCAAAGGCAGGAAGGAAAGGCCTACTTAGACAACACCGACACAGAAAGTTTAGGTAAGTGATAAACTACAACACCCCCTTGGTTATGTTAATTCACCTTTGTTAATAAAGGTCATAGTTTCTTCTGCTGGTGACAACCTGCTGCCTCAGAATAGTTTGTCTTGAGAAAGAACTGGTTCAAGTGAGTTTTGAAGGAAAAAAAAGCCTTTCATCAACTCCACTCCACAGTGGAAGAGGCACCAAGTTCCCTCCTAAAGTTCCAAATAGAATCTGAAAAACAAAAGGTTTAAAACATCCATAACAACAATACCATTATTCAATGAAAGTCTTATTAACAGTGCCAGGAAACTTTAATATATTATTATATTTCATTTCTTGCAACTGTTTTGCCTAGGTAGTTATCCCCTTCACTTTACAAATGTTGAAATTGAAGGTCAGACGCATTATATACCTTGCCAAAGGCATGCGCAGTATGTGACAAGAGTTCTAATCTCACCTTTAATGTGCTTCCCTTGCTATGGAAGAGTTCCAATTCTCTAGAGATTAATGATGGTTGCATAAACACTCTAATTCTTCCTTAGTTCATTTTTCAAAAGAGCATATAATTTCAAATGATTAAACATTTAGAGACATAGTTTGGAAGTCAGGGCTATTGTGTAGATGAAGAACATGAATAATACACTTTCTCTAAACAAAAACCATGAAATGAACAGAAAACGTATTAGCTCATTAGGAAATTTGTGGCTATTTTATGGCTATTTCACTATTACAAAGAATCCTAAGAATTCTTGCCAGGAAGTACAGTAGCATCAATCACACTGTGCAACCATCAGTGACTTGGCAAATGAGTTTCTCCTGCTTATTAACAACAGAGTGGCTGATGTCCTCTGAACAGTCTGTTCTTCAAGGAGTGAAATGTGAAAGCCCCATGACCCCAAAATGTGTCTTTCAATTTCAACAAAAGTTACTAACAAGTATTATTGAACTAAAAATCAACATGCTATAAAGATGTGAAGAGAAACAAGGAACAATGATTTCAGTTAATAACAAAGTTTCCCATGAAGTAGAAAAGTAAAATTCTAGATACAGAAGTGTGAGAGCTGGAAATTCAAGTTAACAGAGTACCCAGAAGAAGATATCATTTCAGCAGAGGAGACTGCTGGTTTTAGGCCACATGGCTATCAATGATAGAAGTAAAAATGGAAATAATTTAGTATTTATGGGAAAAGACATAACTCAGACCTCTAAGAGGATGTTTTCAGACAGTTCTACTAGGTAAACCTAAAAAAACAAAGATCCAGTATCACAATTCATAGCTGACAGGAGAAGCAATGTTTTATGCTGTGCTCAGTAGCAATATTTTGGAAGGTTTGTAACTTAAAGACCAGTTTTTTAGGCCGGGAGTTTGGCCTAGTGGTTAAAGTGCTTGCCTAGCATGCATAAAGACCCGGGTTCGATTCCTTGGTACCACATACATAGAAAAAAGCCGGAAGTGGTGCTGAGGCTCAAGTGGTAGAGTTCTAGCCTTAAGAAAGTCCAAGGACAGTGCTCAGGCCCTGAGCTCAAGCCCAGGACTGGCAAAAAAACAAAAAAA
This sequence comes from Megascapheus bottae, assembly GCF_031878675.1. Lineage (NCBI taxonomy): Eukaryota > Metazoa > Chordata > Mammalia > Rodentia > Geomyidae > Megascapheus > Megascapheus bottae. The sequence continues at coordinate 47,050,596 of NC_143524.1, forward strand.
CAAAAAAAACAAAAAAACAAGACCAGTTTTTTATATAAAATGGAACAAGGGTATGGAATTTAAAGCTGTGTGTGTGTGTGTGTGTGTGTGTGTGTTAGTGAGTCTTCAACTCAGGGCCTCACACTCTCAGCAGTTTTTCTCACAGTTGGAACTCTACCATCTGAGTCATGTCTCCACTTTGGGCCTTTTGCTAGTTAAAAATGTCTCTTGGATTTGTCTTCCTACACTGGCTCCCAATCTTAATCCTCAGATCTCAGCCTACTGAGTAGCTAGTATTACAGACATGAGTCACTGGTACTCACAAAGGATTTAAAACTTTTAACTACACAAAAGCTATTGATTATTAAGATTGGGAACTAGAATTCAGACCAGAAGAAAACATAGGACTCTGAGTATGTTAGGCACAGCAGGGCAGAGTGAAGACACTCACAGCCTAACTGGATGACTGAAGTGATAGCACAGTTAAGTCAAGGTTCTTAAATCTTGCCAAGCTTTGACATCTGCTTTATAAAACAAAAGAACCTAGAGAGCAATGACTAAAAAAATGGAAGGATGGCAAGAGGACAGGAAAGATGAGTAACAACATAAAGTCAGGACTACTATGATGTATGATATTAGCAAACTTTGATTATTACCTATCATATAGTAGTAAATACAGCTAAACTTCAGGCATAGTCCAGAATGCCCAGGAGATAAAACTGGCAGAGCACTTGTATAACATAGTAGCCATGAATGAATACCAGACAAGAAAAGAAAACTTGGAGAAAGGATGGTTTTTGGATGATTGTACATAGACTTGTTATGATAAGCAAATGCAGTTATTTTCAAACTTGAGACTCGATGGTACCAGGACCTTGGTCTCCCACTGTTTTCAGGTCAGAAACAAAATTATGATTAATGGCTTAAAATTCAATTTGGAATTATCTTCTATTTTTTCCCTAAATTGAAAAGGAGTGAGCTACAGAGATCATGAATGCATCATGGGTTTTGCAAGTGAGGAAAGGCCAGTCAAATAGAGACAAAGCCATTATCTTAGACTCAACTACTCCCATATAAGCCAAAAAGAAAGTCTTTCTGAACAAACGGTTAACACCAATAGCCACATCTTATAGTTTCTTTCTTTTTCTCTTTCCTTTTTTTTCTTATGTAGCCTAGGCTGGCTCAGAACCCACAACCTCCCTGTCAGCTTCTCAATTATCATGCCTGGCTCAATTTCTATTCAGTACTTGGCATGTGGTAAGTGGACAGCAAATATCAAAGAAAAGAGCACCAAGTCTGCAGATCCTGAGATTTCTTAGGGGCTAAGCCACATAGTTTCCCATTACTTCAAAGATGGGGAACATTTTTCCAAACTGAGAGCCTTCTTTTTTTGTTTGTGTGTACTACTCGGAGTTGAACTCAGGGTCTCCAGACTAGTAGGCTAGCACTCTATCACTTGAGCCATGCTGCCACAGCCCATTTGGCTTTGGTCATTTTTCTAATGGATGCTTACACTTTTTGCCCAGCATCGAATCATTATCTTCTGACCTATGCTTCCCACATAGCTGGTATATCCCACATTACAGGTATATGCCACTACACTTTGGTTCTGTTCATGTATGAAAATAAAAACCCTTTAATAAGCTGGAAAATAATCTAGAACAAATCATGGATCTAGAACAAATCATGTTAAGTGAGGTAAGATAAGCCACGTTCATAAAGACAAACAGCCCATGTTTTCTCTCATATTCAGAAGCTAGATCTAAAATGCATGGGGGGCGGGGGGGTGTTTGAGGAAAAGGAAATGGAGAAAAAACACGAGAAGGGGTATCAATGTATGAGAAGTAATACACCTACTATCTGGTGAATGTAACTCTAACCCCTCTATACATTACAATAAAAAAATTTAAAATAAAAAATAAAATGCACTGGGACATGAGAAATTATATAAGACTCTAGGCATTCACACACAGTGAGACCAAAAGAGGAGACTCTTAGGGGAAAGAACATACAAGCACAATGCCTACTGTACCACTGATCATATAAATAGCATTTATCGAAATATACTCCAAAAAATGGAAACAAGAGATCTTGTGGGCCTGAAGTATAGCCTAGTGGTAGAGTGCTTGCCTAGCAGCTAGCACAAAGGTATGAGTTCACATCCTCAGTACCACATACACAGAAAAAGCTGGAACTGGTGCTGTGGTTCAAATGGAAGAGTGCTAGCCTTGAGAAAACACAAGCACAGTGCTCAGGCATTGAGTTGAAGCCCTAGGACTCCCCCCCACCCCCCAAAAAAGGCCTTTTTCTTTTTGTCTTGTTTATCTGTCTTTGGGAGAGCATAGGTGGGGGGCACAGAAATAGGGGAACAAAGGGCGAACAAAGGTAGCAGTGGTACTCACCAGATACTATCTTAAAAATGAACTATATGGACTGGGTGCCAGTGGCTCATGCCTATAATCTAGCTACCTAGGAGGCTGAGATCTGAAAACAGCTGTTCAAAGCCAGTAAGATTCTTATCTCTAATTAACTACCAGAAAATAGGAAGTGGCAGTAGTGACAGAGTACTAGCCTTAAGCTGAAGAGCTTAGAGAAAGTGCCCAGGTCCAGAGGTCAAGCCCCACAACCCACAACAAAAAAAGAACAAAACTATACAAGTTGTAGATAGGGATGGGAGGAAAAACTAGGGAGAGCAAAGAGTGCACTGTACCAAAAGAAATGCATTTATTATGTAACTACTGAAACGGTAACTCCTCTGTCTATAGTACCAATAAAATCTTTTTACATTAAGTATGCAACTTAGGGGGTAGAGACAGGAGGGAGGAAATTAGAAAAGGCAAAGGAAAGAATGATATTGTTCAAGAAGCATTGTACTCATTACCTGGCTTATGGAATTACAATCCTTAATAACAACAATAAAATAGCATGCACGAAGACTCAGGTTTCCATTCCTTAGTACCACATGCATAGAAAAAGACAGAAGTGGTACTGTGGCTCAAGTGGTAGAGCTCTAGCCTTGAGCAAGCCCAAGGATAAGCTCAGGCCCTGAGTTCAAAGATAGGACTGGCAACAAATAAACAACACAAAAAGAGGGTGGAATTATGACTGTTGAGGGCCAGGATTTTGGTCTAGTGGTAAGAGTGCTTCCCTAGCAAGCACGAAGACGCAGGTTTGATTCCTTGGTACCACATACATAGAAAAAGCCAGAAGTGGTGCTGTGGCGCAAGTGGTAGAATACTAGCCCTGAGAATGCCCAAGGACAGTGCTCAGGCCCTGAGTTCAAGCCTTAGGACTGGCAAAAAAAAAAGAAAGAAAAAAGAAAAAGAAAGAAAGAAAAGGGGCTCAGTTCAATTCCCATTACTGCAAAAAGAAAAAAAAAAAAAGGTTGCTTTTCACATTCCAGAAGCTACTCACCTTAAAGAAGATTAAAGCCCTTTCAGTGATCAACATCTGCATCCTCAAACTGTCCAGCAACTGTCGGTGCAGCATCCACCTCCATGCCATCTGTACAAATAAATCAACTGCTGAGCAATAAGGACAAGATTCAATCAGAAAGAGACTAGCACTTCTGCTGGTACAATCTGCCTTTTCTTTTGAAATGTGTCCAGCAACAGATTCACTCACTGCCTTATAGACTTAGGTCAAGTAAAATTAGTCTATTGGGCTGAGAATGTGGTTTAGTGGTAGAGTGCTTGCCTAGCATGCATGAAGCCCTGGTTTCAATTCCTCAATAGCAGGTAAACAGAAAAAGCCAGAAGTGGTGCTGTGGCTCAAGTGGTAGAGCACTAGCCTTGAGCAAAAGAGCTCAGAGACAGTGCCCAGGACCTGAGGACTGGCACACACACAAGAAATTGGTCTAACATATTTCTGAGTCAGACACAGTGGCATGTGCTTGTAGCCCCAGCTACTTGGGATGCTGAGGCAGGAGGATTAGTTGAGGCCAGCCTGGGAGACCTACTCTTGATGTAAAAACAAAATAAAGCAAGTCTAAAAATAGCATAATGAAACCTGCTAAAAAAATGTTTTAAAAATAAATCCCAGGAAGTGGTACTGTGGCTCAAGGGGTAGGATTGGTAGCCTTGAGCTAAAGAGCTCAGGAACTGTGCTAGGCCCAGAGTTCAATTCCCATAACCGACCCCCCAAAAGAAAAAAAAAAAAAAGAACAAAAATAAATCCTTACATTTTCCTTATAGTGTTTGGGTCTGAATTCTGACTCTCCTAAATTCATGTTGAAGTGTTATCCTCCAGCACCTGACATTGGGAAAGGAGTCTTTACCAAAAAAATTGAGTGAAACCATTACCATGAACCTGAAAACAAAATGAATTGTATCCTTTTTTATTTTTTTTTTTGCCAGTCCTTGGGTTTGAACTCAGGGCCTGAACACTGTTCTTGGGCTCTTTTGCTCAAGGCTAGATCTCTACCACTTGAGCCACAGCACCACTTCTGGCTTTTTCTATGTATGTAGTATGGAAGAATTGAACCCAGGTCTTCAAGCACTCTACCACTGGGCTAAACTCCCGGCCACATGAATGGTATCTTAATAAAAATATGATAATGTCAGGTATCAACTTGCCTAGGGCAGAGCACCCTGCTATATAATTCTAGATGTTTCTATGTTTTTATTTTAAATAAAATCAACCTTTAAATTGGTGGGCTTTGAATATAGCAGTTATTCTACCAAACATAGTGGATCTCATTGATGTCTTAATACAAAAAGGATTGATATTTCCTAAGAAAGAAGAGATTCTGAAGCCAGGTATAATGTGACACATGCCCATACTGTCTTTCTTCTTTCAGGAAGAAAAGACACCTAATTTGAGGTCAGGTGGAGGTAATACAGCTAGTTTGAGGCCAATCTTGGCTATGAGTGATAACCATCTCAAAAATAAATAAATAAGTAAATAAAGTCTTCCAGAAGACCACCTTTAGATTCAAATTGCAATGTCGACCAACTCTTTTCTGAGTCTAGCCTGCAAGCCTAACGCAAAAATTTTGGACCTGCCAGGCTTCACATTCACGATTATTTCTACACACACACACACGGTCTACTGATCTGTGTGTATATGCATGCAAATCTGTGTATGTGTATGTATATATATATACACAAGAGAGTAAGTACATATACACAGAGAGGTCATCCCTACATTGTGTATCTATGAAGAATTATCCATTGAATAGGATGTATTAATGGTAACAACAGATACAACCATAGTCAAGCATAGTTAAGGATAAAATGTAGGGATGTCCCTGGCTATATGCTCTATTACTTCCATGGAGTGGGGGAACTGGACACAGACATGGCAGGGAAGATGATGGAATGAGATGACAGCCACATACAAACCAAGGAAAGAGTCTTGGAACAGATTCTTCCCTCATAGAAGCCAATCCCTAAACTCAAGAATCTAATCCTGGGGGCCGGGAGTTTGGCCTAGTGGTAGAGTGCTTGCCTAGCATGCATAAAGACCCAGGTTAGATTCCTTGGGTTCCATATACATAGAAAAAAAGCTGGAAGTGGGGCTGTGGCTCGAGTGGTAGAACAGCACTGTCCTTGAGAAACCCAAGGACAGTGTTTAGGCCCTGAGTTCAAGCCCTAGGACTGGCAAAAAAAAAAAAAAAAAAAAGAATCCAATCCTGGACTTCTTAAGTCTTTAAAGATACAACCAATTTTTGCTGTTCAAACCACTTAATCTATGGTACTTTGTTAAGACAGCCCTATCAAACTAATTTCAGATCTACAATGAAAAATAGTATATGGGTCATAATCACAGTTATACCTGATTTTCTCCATTTCTTATTTGTCTGTGAACATTTAAAAAATATTTTGGGATGGGGGCTAGGAATTTGGCTTAGTGGTAGAGTGCTTGCTTAGCATGTATGAAGGCCAGGGTTCGATTCCTAATACCACATACATAGAAAAAGCTGGGGGGCTGGGAGTTTTGCCTAGTGGTTAAAGTGCTTGCCTAGCATGCATGAAGACCCAGGTTCGATTCCTCGGTACCACATACATAGAAATAAGCCGGAAGTGGTGCTTTGGCTCAAGTGGTAGAGCTCTAGCCTTGAGAAAGTCCAAGGACAGTGCTCAGGCCCTGTGCTCAAGCCCAGGACTGGCAAAAAAAAAAAAAAAAAAAAAAAGAAAAAGCTGGAAGTGGTGCTGCACTCAAGTGGTAGAGCTCTAGCCTTAAGAAAACTCAAAGACAATGCTCAGCTCTAAGTTCAAGCCCCAGGACTGACAAAAAAAAAAAGTTCTATGCAGGCACTGGTGGGTCATGCTGTAATCCTAGCTACGCAGGAGATCTGAGGATCAAGGTTCAAAGTCAGCCTGGGCATGAAAGTCACATGAGACTCTTATCTCCAACTAACCACTAGAAAATTGGAAATAGCCCTGTGACTCAAGGGGAGAGTGGTAGCCTTGAGCTGAAGAGCTCAGGGATAGCGCCCAGGCTGAGTTCAAGCCCCACCAATCAAAAACAAACAAAAATATTTGGGGCTACAAATGTGGGGCCCTAGATTACCTCTAGAATTGGAACAAAATAAAATGCCAAAGCTAAAACCAAATCCAAAGAAAGAAAATTTGGCCAAACAGATACTTTTATAGCTGGTAGTGTATTTTTCTCAGGGTGGTGAGGGGAAAAGGAAATAAAAACAACAAATATAAGAATTCTATATTTGCTACCCATATTATAGTTACTTCTGAGAATTCTCTGTCTTACAGTCTCCAAAGTACCCACATGTTTCTCTATAATTTCCCTCTTAGCATAGGTAGTCATTTGTTCACACTGAAGAAAAAGTACACTCACCTTCATAATCTCTTATTGAATCTTCTGTCCGGACTCCAGCCATGTTATACTGACTGCTCACAGACTGAGAGAGCATTCCTTCTAATCTCTCCAGTGTGGCTTGCCCTTCTGCCGTTAAATGGGATAATCCTTCTTCATAGGTATAAAATGTGGGGATATCCCCCTGTCCTTGTTCTAAAGGAAACAGAAAGCTTTTAAGCTATTATATAACAATTAGGAAAAATAAAATGGATAACAATGCATTTGCAAGGTGCAGTTCAAAGAGGCTTCCAGTAACTATTGTCAGAGTTCACTAGCAAAGACACAGCTGAAGAGATACAAAGAAAACATCCTTGCCATCTAGGATACAGAAGGGATTCCTAGAGATGAGTATACAGCAATTCCTAGAGAAATGACATGTTTAGAGGCCTGATGGAAAAGAAGGTGCTCCTGGGGCTGGGAAATTGGCTTAGTGGTAGAATGCTTGTCCAGCATGCATGAAGCCCTGGGTTCAATTCCTCAGTACCATATAACAGAAAAAGCCAGAAGTGGTGCTGTGGCTCAAGTTGTAAAGTGCAATCCTTGAACACTGAAGCTCAGGGACAAAGCCAGACCCTGAGTTCAAGCCCCAGAACTGGCAAAAAAAAAAAAAAAAAAAAAAGGGGGGGGGTATTCCTAAATTCAGGGAGTCTTGTATTATCTTGGGGTAGTAATTTTATAAGTTGAGCAAAAATTAATTTGAATGGTTGGGAGTTTGGGCTAGTGGTAGAGTGTTTGCCTAGTATGCATGAAGACCTGGGTTCTATTCCTTAGTACCACATACACAGAAAAGGCTGGAAGTGGTGCTATGGCTCAAGCAGTAGAGCTCTAGCTTTGATAAAGCCCATGGACTGTGCTCAGGCCCTGAGTTCAAGCCCCAGGACTGGCAAAAAAAAAAAAAAAGGGCTAGGAGCATGGCCTAGTGATAGCATACTCACCTAGCATTCATGAAGCCCTGGGTTCAATTCCCCAGAACCACATACACAGAAAATACTGGAAATGGCGCTGTGGCTCAAGTAGCAGAGTGCTAGCTTTAAGTAAAAAAAGTATCCAAGGACAATGCTCAGGCTCTGAATTCAAACCCAGCACTGTCAAAAAAAAATTAATTCAATATTTAACTTTTATCTCATTAACATATATGATCCTTTCATTAAAAAATTTGAAATTCTACAAAGCACACAAAAATAAATAAGGTATAAAAAGGAGAACCCCAGGGGCCAGGAGTTTGGCCTAGTGGTAGAGTGCTTGCCTAGCATGCATGAAGTCCCGGGTTCGATTCCTTGGTAACCCACATACATAGCAAAAAGCTGGAAGTGGTATTAAGGCTCAAGTAGTTGAGTGCTAGCCTTGAGAAAGTCCAAGGACAATGCTCAAGCCCTGAGCTCAAGCCCAGGACTGGCAAAAAAAAAAAAAAAAATGGAGAACCCCAGAAATGAGGATGTCTTAGGCCAGGGACTTAAAGAGGGGAAGAGCTTTGGATATCTAGACAGGTGCATTTAATTCCAGTGGGGAAAAGAAAGAGAGTAACACCTTCCTTCAGCTACAAGACAGTACAGGCACCCAGTGGCTTACACCTGTAATAAGTGCTCAAGAGGTAGACCTAGAGGAGTTAAATTCTAAGTCAGCCCAAGTAGAAAAGCCCATGAGACTCCAGTTAGCCAGAAAAATGCTAGTCTAGAGGTATGGCTCAGGTATAAACAGAAAAACTGAGTAACTGAACCTTGCCAGTGAATGGTTTTTGATCTGGGAAGGCAATGGAACATATTTTTTGGGGAAAAAAAATGATCCTGGCATTGAGCTATTTCAAGAAATATGTTAAATAAAGATAGAAATAATCTCAAATAGTAGAAAGGCTGTTCTATGGAGGCAGTCATGCCTAAAAGACTTTACTTTCGAGGCCAGGAGTTTGGCCTAGTGGTAGCGTGCTTGCCTAGCATGCATGAAGACCCGGGTTCGATTCCTCGGTACCCCACATAGTGGTGCTGAAGCTCAAGAGGTAGAGTGCTAGCCTTGAGAAAGTCCAAGGACAGTGTTCAAGCCCTGAGCTCAAGCCCAGGACTGGCAAAAAAAAAAGACTTTACTTTCTTTCCTATTTTTTTTTTTTGCCAGCCTCGGGACTTGAAACTCAGAGACTGGCACTATACCCTGAACCTCTTTGTGCTCAAGGTTAGCACTCTACCACTTGAGCCACAACACCACTTTCCACTTTTACTGAGTAGTTCATTGGAGATAAGAGTCTCACGGTTTTTAGTGCCTAGGCTGGCTTTGAACCGTGATCCTCAGATCTAAGCTTCCTGAGTAGCTATTACAGGCATGAACCTCCAGCTATAAGGCTTTTCTGAGTATTTGTATTCTGTTTTCACTATTTTTCTTTCACTCCAATTGTCTCTATTTTTCTATTTTCTTTCCACCAGAATTCTTCTAATTTTACCTTTAAGCTTGGGAAGGCCATTCCCAATTCTGTTGACAGGGCAAAAAACACTGCTGGGCCTGATGGTTCATTGCTGTAATCTTAGCTAGTCAAGAGACAGGGATCAGGAAGATCATGATTCAAGGTCAGACTGGGCAACAAGATTTTCAGAGAACTACTCAAACAATAGAAGTGGGTGTGGTGGCCTGGTGGGGCGGCTCACGCCTACAATCCTAGCTACTCAGGAGGCTGAATATGAGGATAGTGGTTCAAAGCCAGCCCAGGCATTATAATCTTCAGTTAACCACTAGAAAATAGGAAGTGGGGTGGTGGCTCAAGGAGTAGGGTAGTAGTCTTAAGCTAAAGAGCTCAGGGGCAGCACTCAGGCCTGTGGTGTGGTGTTACAAGCCTGTATCTCAGGATGGTAGTACAAGCTGGCCTAGGTATAAATGTAAAACCATATTTGAAAAACAATGAAAGCAAAAAGGGTCTGGACTGTGGTTTAACACCAGGTTCAACATCCCAGTTTAAACCTTAGTACAGCTTATCACAACACAGTATGCCAAAATATAGGTTTACTGTTTATTTATAGTTATCTTATACTGGGTATCTCATGTAGAACAAAGATCTATAATCTTCTGCCTCTAGCAAAAACAGCTTAACATAAAACAGTAAAGCAATTACTAAGATACATTTCACTGACCGTGTGCTTCCACATCATATTCTTCTCCATCGTAATCGTCCGAGTCTGAGTCCTCAGGATCTGGATGCAGAGCCTGGCATTCACACATTGCAGTGAACATTGCTTCCACTGAAAAAGGACATTAAGTTGTAACTAGTATGTTTTTCCGATTACAATGACAAAAACAGACATTCATGTTAATAAACTTACTAGGTCCAAGAGGTATACAAGGGTGCCAATATTCATAAAACCTACCAAATTCCAAGATGGACTGACCCCGAAAGTGCCAAGGCAATGGACAGTCACAAACGAAGAAGTCAAGGTTGCACTGAGATCTTTTCATGGCTGCTGTATATTCTAAGAAAAAGGGTCAGAAGCTGGGTGCAATGGCTCACACCTGTAATCCTATCTACTCAGGAGGCTGAGATCTGAGGATCACAGTTCAAAGCCAGCTCTAAAGACTGTGAGACGCTTATTTCCAATTAACCACTAGAAAACTGGAAGTGGTGCTGTGGCTCAAGGGGTAGGGTGGTAGCCTAGAGCTGAAGAGTTCAGGAACAACGCCCAGGCCCAGAGTTCAAGCCCCAGGACCGGCAAAAAAGAAAAGAAAAGAAGAAAAAGAGAAAGGGCCAGGGGCTGGGAGTTTGGCATAGTGGTAGCCTAGCATGCACGAAGATGCGGATTCGATTCCTCGGTACGCCACATACATAGCAAAAAGCCGGAAGTGGTGCTGAGGCTCAAGTGGTAGAATGCTAGCCTTGAGAAAGTCCAAGGACAGTGCTCAAGCCCTGAGCCCAAGCCCAGACTGGCAAAAAATTTAAAAAAAATTAAAAAAAAAAAGAGAGAAAAAGGGCCAGAGTCCATGGCCTGATGGATAAGCCCTTCTCAGCTGGCAAGTCTCTTCCACTTTGGAAGTGCTGACTCCCATCTCTTCTGACAAGTAAGATTCAGTCTACAATATCACTCAATAGAAGGAACCAGAATTCTCTACCAAATACTCTCACAGTGTTCACAACCTTCGATGTCAGTATCTATTTGATTTTAAATGAAATTACAAATGATAAAATGAAGAAAAGAAAAACACACATCTAAGTATGGTGGAGCATGTAGCACTGGAGGCTGAGGCAAGAGGATAGGGAATTCAAGGCCAGTCTGTATTATATAGCAAAACCATGTTCCCCCAAAACAACAAGGTGGTTTATAAAGGAAGTGTGCATGTATTTTTGTAAATGGAAAAAGATTAGTATTATAGAACACTCACATGCTGATTTATCACCAGGCACAAATCTAAATTCAGTAATAGGTTCTATATCATCATCACTGTCGTCTTCTTCATCAGAAAGAGATTCTCTTGATTCTTCTAGAAAAGGAATAAAAATAATTTTAATGTATCATTTGATATTTTAAAATCAAGAAGACAGCCAAGTGCTAGTGGCTCATACCTGTAATCCTTCCTAACTATTCAGAAGGCTAAGATCTGAGGACCGCTGTGGGAAGCCAGTCCAAACAGCAAAGTCTGCAGGACTTTATTGGGGGAGTGGGGTGGGGGTGGGGGGTGGATACCAGTCTTGGGGCTTAAACTCAGGGCTTAGGCACTGTCCTTGAATTTCTTTTGCTTAAGGCTAGCACTCTACCACTTGGACCACAGCATTACTTCCAGCTTTTCTGTTGGTGTGGTACTAAGGAATTGAACCCAGGGCTTCATGTGTGTTAGGCAAGCACTCTACCAATAAGCCACATTCCCAGTACTATAGACTTTTACTTCCATTAAACTACCAAAAAAGCCCAAGTCCCATGGGCTGGGAGTTTTGCCTAGTGGTAGAGTGCCTGCCTAGCATGCAAAAAGACCCGGGTTCAATTCCTCGGTACCACATACATAGAAAAAAGCTGGAAGTGGTGCTGAGGCTCAAGTGGTAGAGCTCTAGCCTTGAGAAAGTCCAAGGACAGTGCTCAGGCCCTGAGCTCAAGGCCAGGTCTGGCCAAAAAAAAAAAAAAAAAAAAAAGTACATGCCAGGTACTACTGGTTCATGCCTATAATTTTAGCTACTCAGAAAGCTCAGATCTGAGGACTGTGGTTCAAAGCCAGCCAGGGCAGGAAAGTCTGTGAGACTCTTATCTTCAAATTAAACACCCCAAAACTGGAAGTGGAAAGCAGGTTCCCTGTGCTCATGCCTATAATCGTAGCTATTAGGGAGGCTGAGATCTCAGGATGGTGGTTCAAAGCCAACCTGAGCAGTAAAATCTAAGACTTTTTTTTGCTAGTGCTGGCTTGAACTCGAGAGCTGAGCACTGTCCTTGGACTTTCTCAAAACTAGAGCTCCACCACTTGAGCCACTACACCACTTCTAGCTTTTTCTGTGTATGTGGGACCAAGGAATCAAGCCTGGGTAGAGCGATAGTCTTGAGCTGAAAAGCTCAGGGACAGCGACCAAGCCCAGAGTTCAAGTCCCACAATTGACCCCCCACCCTCCCCTCCCAAAAAATATATATACATACACATATATGTATGTGTATGAATTTAGATGGCTAAATCAGACATTACCAATTAATGAGACAGAGCTTACTAAATCTCTAAAAGTTAACAGTGTCAAAATGGCCATGATGAATATTGAACCACAGGAAAGCCTCAACAGTTTCATGGGACTTTCTGTTATACACTAATTCATAGAAAAGCATATCACAGCCAGGCACGGTGGCTCATGCCTGTAATCATAGCTACTCAGGAGACTGAGATCTGAGGATCAAGGTTCAAAGCCAGCCCGGGCACAAAAGAACCTGATACTTTTTTTTTTTTTTTTGCCAGTCCTGGGCTTGAGCTCAGGGCCTGAACACTGGCCTTGGACTTTTCTCAAGGCTAGAGCTCTACCACTTGAGCCTCAGCACCACTTCCAGCTTTTTTCTATGTATGTGGTACCGAGGAATCGAACCCGGGTCTTCATGTATGCTAGGCAAGCATTTTAACCACTAGGCCAAACTCCCAGCCCAGAACCTGAGACTCTTATCTCCAATTAACCACTAGAAAACAGGAAGTGTCGGCTCAAAGTTAAGGTGGTAGCCTTGAGCTGAAGAGCTCAGGGACAGTACCCAGGTCGAGTTCAAGCCCCATGACCCCCCCCCCCCCCAAAAAAAAGCATACCATTTTTTTTAAGAGTAAAAAAACCCAGGCCGGGAGTTTGGCCTAGTGGTTAAAGTGCTTGCCTAGCATGCATGAAGACCCGGGTTCGATTCCTCGGTACCACATACATAGAAAAAAGCCGGAAGTGGTGCTGAGGCTCAAGTGGTAGAGCTCTAGCCTTGAGAAAGTCCAAGGACAATGCTCAGGCCCTGAGCCCAAGCCCAGGACTGGCAAAAAAACAAAAAAACAAAAAAAAACAAAAAAAACAAAAACAAAAAAAAAAAACCCACTAGAAGCTGGGAGCAGTAGCTCACACCTGTAATCCTAGCTACTCAGGAGGCTGAGATCTGAGGATCAAGGTTCAAAGCCAGCCCGGCAATACAAAGCCAAGAGATTCTTATCTCTACTTAATCACTGGAAAACAGGAAGTGGGGCTGTGGCTCAAGGGTAAGGTGGTAGCCTTGAGCTGAAGAGCTGAGGGATAGTACCCAGGCCAGAGTTTAAGCTCTATGACACCACTGCCCCCCCACCCCAAAAAAAACCCACTAGATTTTTATGAATCTGTAATTATCTTCAACACAACAACACAACTTAGGAATTGTGTTACCAGTACACAACTTTGGCACTAATAGTTCAATTGTGTGGAGGTACCTATGCACTGAAGTATGTTATGGAACTTTCTTGCCACCTTAACTACTAGATACTAAAGATACCTCTGCCACTTTCAATCTGAATGTCACTACTAATTGGGGGAGGGGATTAGAAGATTAAGCTGAGGTACATAATAATCCTCCCATCCATCTGCTGAGAAACATTGCTATAACAACAAAAGAGCAAAAACATAAAACAGTTTTATCCATAATTCACAAAATTCAGACTGAATATTTCAGGGTACCTTTACAAAAAGAAAGAATAGTTGAGAGGAAAATGTAGCCAGGAGTTGGTAGCTTATGCCTGGAGTGGCTAATCATTAGTTACTCAGGAGGCTGAGATCTAATTGGGATTCAAAGCTAGCCTAGGCAAACAAATCAGAGACTTTTATCTCCTGTAAGTGGAGATATGGCTCAAGTAGTAGAACACCAACCGTGAGTGGAAAAACTAAAGTAGAGTGCAAAGCCCTGAGTTTAACCCTCCCCTCCATCAGCATGCACACACACACACACACACCCACGAGGAAAAAGTAAGCTGGAAAAACTAAAGTAGAGTGCAAAGCCCTGAGTTTAACCCTCCCCTCCATCAGCATGCACACACACACACACACACACACACCACGAGGAAAAAGTAAGCTGGAAAAACTAAAGTAGAGTGCAAAGCCCTGAGTTTAACCCTCCCCTCCATCAGCATGCACGCGCACACGCACACACACACACACACACCCCCACGAGGAAAAAGTAAGCTGAAACTGGTAGCTCATGCCTATAATCCTAATTGAGGGTCATGGTTCCAGACAGGAAAGTCTGTGAGACTCATATATAATTATAATTAACTACCAAAAAAAAAAAAAGCCAGAAGTGGAGCTGTGTCTCAAGCAAGAGTGATAGCCTTGAGCAAATAAGCTCAGGGATAGCACCCAGGCTCTGAGTTCAAGCCCAAGGACAGGTACCAAAAAGGAAAAAAAAAAAAAGGGAAAAAGTAAAATTATGTATCTGCAGTAACACAAGTAAAAACATATAGAAAATTTTAAAAATTATTTTAAGGACCTTTAAGTCTCTGAAGTTCATTATAAGAATCAACCTAGGGGCCGGGAGTTTGGCCTAGTGGTTAAAGTGCTTGCCTAGCATGCATGAAGACCCGGGTTCGATTCCTCAGTACCACATACATAGAAAAAAGTCGGAAGTGGTGCTGAGGCTCAAGTGGTAGAGCTCTAGCCTTGAGAAAGTCCAAGGACAGTGCTCAGGCCCTGAGCTCAAGCCCAGGACTGGCAAAAAAAAAAAAAAAAAAAAAAATAATCAACCTAAAAAAAGAAAGAGGGCTACAAGTTTGGCCTAGTGGTAGAGTGCTTGCCTAGCATGCACCAAGACCTGGTTCGATTCCTCGGTACCACATACATAGAAAGAAGCCGGAGTGGTGCTGAGGCTCAAGTGGTAGAGCTCTAGCCTTGAGAAAGTCCAAGGACAGTGCTCAGGCCCTGAGTTCAAGCCCAGGACTGGCCAAAAAAAAAAAAAAAAGGAAAAAGAAAGAATCAACTTTAAATGTCTAAAATATAGCACCTATTCTGCTCAATAAACTATTATTAAATCAAGTCAATGGCTTGAATATTACAATATCATCAAAAATTGCTTTTCAGACAAGCATGGTTGTGTATTTCAAAATAATCCCAGTTATTTGGGAAGTTCAAGTAGGAAGACTGCTCAAACCTAGTTCAAGACCAACCTGGACAGCAATGAAATTCTGTCTCATAAGAAGAAAAAAACATCTGTAACATACAAACCCTCAGCTTAATTTTAATTATGTTCTAAAATCTATGTGTCTGTGATTGTATATAGAAAATTCCTTCTTGAATATTTGAAATTTGATAGGGAAGGGGGGAAAACCAAGACGGGTGGGGGGTGTGTGGGGGGGAGGGAAATGGGTACCAAGACATGTGAAAGGGTATCAATGTATGTGAATTAATGCACCTTCTATCTGGCAAATATCATGTAACCCTTTTACTAATTACAATTAAAAAAATGCAAAAAAAAAAAAAAAAAAGAAAATTCCTTCTTGAATACTTGTTTGTTAAACATGACATTTGCAATATGATGTAAAAATCAATGTTAAAAAAATCTTAAAAAAAAAAAAAGAAAAAGAAAAAACAGGGGCCAGGAGTGTGGCCTCGTGGTAGAGTGCTTGCCTAGCATGCACAAAGATCCAGGTTCGATTCCTCGGTACCACATACATAGAAAAAAAACGGAAATAGTGCTGAAGCTCAAGTGGTAGAGCTCTAGCCTTGAGAAAGTCCAAGGACAGTGCTGAGACCCTGAGCTCAAGCCCAGGACTGGCAAAAACAAAAACAAACAAACAAACAAAAAACAATAAAAAGCTAGGGTAGAGATGTGGTTCAAGTTAGGACTAACTGCCTTGCAAGCAAGCTGAGTCTGAGGCTGTGAGTTCAAACCCCAGTACCTCAATACAAAACAAAAAATTACATCATACATACCTTCAAATTTGGCATTCACCATAACATACAAATGTTCTCGAGGATAGGCATTTAGATCCCGGGAGACTGCATGTAAGCTAATGGTGGGGTATTCCAGTGAGAATCCTAATCCAGAGCCATCTAACCAAGACAGGCGGCTGAAAAACACGTTTTTAAGGAGATTATCAGAAACAAAGTTCAACCTAGACATGTTTGTTTAGGAACAGTCCTAAAATAAATTTAACAGCAGGAACTGGGTTTCCTTTAAGATGACTCTATTATGGCTTATTTTCTCCTACCTATAAATTCAAATAGGAAATGCTGTATTTCTAATCAAGTGTGATTCTATCATTCTGTGGCAGTGTTTTTTGTTTTCTTAGGCCCAAGATCAGAACTCAAACTTGGTACGTGATGCTTTCACTCACTGGTGGGCACTCTGGTTTTCCAACTAATCCATGCCTCCAGATCACTTCTTTTCAGGTTTGTTTTTGTTTTGCCTCTATCATTCTAATGGAATTTTTCAGGTGCCTTTTTTGCTTTTGCAAATCCTCCTCATCTAGTTAAGAGCCCAATAGCTCCGATGTAGGAGTCCTCCCTTCAGCTGATACAGCCATAATAACCTGTTCTACTCTGTACCGGTTTTCATAAATGTACTATTAGCACCTACAAATCTTACATGTTCCTTGCTACCTGACAGCAAGCAAAACATCACCTGTCACATTCCTTTAAACATTTTTCAAACACTTTGTGTTCCAAGCAGGTAAGCATGTAATAAATACCTTATAATCAACAATTCCTTCACTAATCCTTAAATTAAGTGAAATACATATGAACTGGCCTTAAGAACATTCACGAGTTAAAAAGCAATTATTACCTTGAGAAATAAACTATGACATTTTCTATCTAGTATCATCTTTTTTTTTTTTTTCCCTTTTGGCCAGTCCTGGGCCTTGAACTCAGGGCCTGGGCACTGTCCCTGGGCTTTCTCAAGGCTAGAGTTCTACCATTTGAGCCACAGCACCATTTCCGGCTTTTTTCTATGTATGTGGTACCGAGGAATCAAACCTGGGTCTTCGTTCATGCTAGGCAAGCTAAATTCCCGGCCTAAATTCCCGGCCCTCTAGTATCATCTTTAAGAAAAACCCTGCCTGTTGCTGGTGGCTTACACCTGTAATCTTACCTACTCAGGAGGCTGAGATCTGAGGATTGCAGTTCAAAGCCAGGATGGGCACAAAAGTATATGAGACTCTTATCTCCAATTAATCATCAGAAAATCAGAAGTGGCACTGTGTCTCAAGTGGTAGAGCACTAGCCTTGAGCTGAAGAGCTTAGGACCAGTGCCCAGGCCCAGAGTTCAAGCTCCACAAAAAAATAAAACAAACAAAAAACCCCCACAACAACAACAAAAGTCTGACATGATAGGTCTATCTATTTGGCCGGGAGTTTGGTCAAGGACTGACAACAACAACAAAAAAATCCTGGGCACTTTCTGCACAACTTTAACTTTAGCTCAAAACAACTAAGTTCCAACCAAACAGAACCACAGTACAGAGAAGAGCCTGGGACTCCCTGGGGCAGAAACTACAACAGTGGCAATGTGAACCCATTCCAGGTCAGTGCAAGAGATCAAATTTGATACTCTGTTCTCCAGGAAGTATATGTCTAATAGCAGCACCTAAATAGAATACAAGAGGAGGCGGGAGTTTGGCCTAGTGGTAGAGTGCTTGCCTAGCATGTACAAAGGCCTGGGTTCGATTCCTCGGTACCACATATATAGAAAAAAAGCCGGAGTGGTGCTGAGGCTCAAGTGGTAGAGCTCTAGCCTTGAGAAAATCCAAGGACAGTGCTCAGGCCCTGAGGTCAAGCCCAGGACTGGCAAAATAAATAAATAAATAAATAAAAATGTGCAACTCTATAAGTAACTTATTTGATCATGTACTTAAAATTGTAAACAAATTAGGGAAGAAAAAAGTGATAGAAATGACTATCACTAGTTCCAAAGAATCGATTTCACTATGTATTTAGGCTGTGTGCAGTGTATGCTCCCCTTTCTTCCCTGATGCTGTGCTCTTAATGTGGAGATGAAAAATTGTTCTCAGATCAAAGCAGAATCACCCTATTAAAGCAATCATTTTAATAAAAAATCTGCTGGTACAATCAAGATTTAGAAAGGCTCAGTTCAAACATAAATGTCCAAAGTAATTCCAGGGTGGCAAAACATCAAGGCCTCAATTGGGAGATGGAACAGTTCTAGTAATAGAACCAGTACTATCAAATTATAGCCTTTAGTTGAAAGCACATAGCAATTGTTCTGTAGCACCTCCAGGATGACAGCGTGCTGTCTCAGCACAGCACTTACTGCCAGTGGTGTGCCCTAAGACCACTTCTGTCTGGATCTCCCCCCACACTGCTGTAGTTTCTGTACTCCACAGGACAAAGGCAAACTCTGCACTTAAAGGCAATACTTAGCTACTGAGCACCTGCCTTATAAGCATAAGGCCCCAAGTTCAAATCCCAGCATCCTCACCCCCAAAACAGCCAATACTTAATCTACCATTACGTTTTAGCCTTTGTGTCTCACCTCATTTATGTTAACCCAAAACATACAATTAACAAGAATCATAAAGCTAGTAAATATGAAGAAAAAATGTTTTGCAAAATTTATAGGAGGTGCTCACCTAGCATGCACAAAGACAGTGGTACTGAGGAATTGAACCACATACATAGAAAAAGCCAGAAGTAGTGCTGTGGCTCAAGTGGTGGAGCTCTAGCCTTGAGAAAGCCCAAGGACAGTGCCCAGGTCCAAAATTCAAGCCCTAGGACTGGCAAAACAAACAAAAGAACAACAACAAAAAAACCCCAAAACTCCTAATATTTCTTAAAAAAAAAATCTCTCTCTCTTTTTTTTTGTGGGTCATGGGGCTTGAACTTGGCCTGGGTACTGTCTCTGAGCTCAGGCTACTGCCCTACTCTTGGGCTGGGTGTTGTGCCTGAGCTGTTCAGCACAACGCTACCGGCCTACCCTTAAGCCAAAGCCCACTTCCCATTTTCTAGAGGTTAATTGGCGATAAGAGTCTCAGGTCCTTTTGTGTCCAGGCTGGCTTTGAACCCTGATCCTCAGATCTCAATGTCTTGAGTAGCTAGGATTACAGGCTTGAGCCACAGCAACCCAGCTTCTTTATTCTTGAATAGGGTATATCTTCCCTATCCAGAAAAATATATCTAAAAGAGGTAGGGGGTGCGGCTCAAATGGTAGAATGCCTGCCTAGCAAGCACAAGGCCCAGAGTTCAAACTTCAGTACTGCCAAAACAGAGGTGTCCAAGGCTCTGGTAGTGCTGTGTTCTTAATCTAGAAGGGTGGAGGATATATAGGTGTTACATTACAATAATATATAATCTCAAACCATACATTTATGATGTGTATAAATTTTGTACATGTCTTTATGAAAAGTTGGAATGAGAATTTTTAAAATAAGTAATGTAAAAAATGTAGAAAACTTTCTCCTCAAGAGGAATTATAGGTGGAGGAGGAAGGATGAACAAATGCAGTCATGGTATTCAATATACTAATGTAAAAACAAAATGAGCTATGCAACTTGTGAGCAGGGAAAGGAGGAGAAACTGGAGGAACGTGAAGGAAGGAGTGACCTTATCTAAGAAAAACTGTATTCATCACCTGACTTGTAGAATTTTAACCCTCCTTAGCAGTGATAAAATTACATTCTTTTAAAAAAAAAAAGGGCGGGGGGGGGGGGGGGGAGGGAGCTGAAGGGCAGGGAGCTTAGCTTAGTGGTAGAGTGCTCACCTCGCATGTACGAAGACCTGGGTTTGATTCTTGGGTCCCACATACACAGAAAAGGCTGGAAGTGGCACTGTGGCTCAAGTGGCAGCGCACTAGCCTTGAGCAAAAAAGTGTCCAAGGACAGTCAGTGCCCAGGCCCTGAGTTCAAGCCCCAGGAATGGAAAAAAGAAAAAGAAAAAAAAAAAAAAAGAAGCTGAGCGCCGGTGGCTCACGCCTGTAATCCTAGCTACTCAGGAGGCTGAGATCTGAGGATCAAGGTTCAAAGCCAGCATGGGCACTGAAGTCCGTGAGACTCTTATCTCCAGTTAACCACCAGGAAATAGGGGGTGGTGTGGTGGCTCCTCAAGGGGTAGGGCGGTAGCCTTGAGCTGAAGAGCTCAGGGACAAGGCCCAGGCCCAGAGTTCAAGTCTCAGGACCGCCAGGAAGAAGAAGAAGAAGAAGAAGAAAAAAAGGAATTCTAGACAGAATGAACGTACGACGCCATGACCAACAGGACTGTGTAAGGTGACAGGAACGTGTTTGTCCTCACTCGCCACTACTAGACGAAACAGGGAACCGCTTTCCTCGAGGGCACCAGATGCCTTGTCAGGAGCCGGCAGGTGCCTTCCACACGCTGGAATCCTCCCCTCGCCCTCAGGCCCGGCGTCCTCCCAGGGGGCTCCCTCAGCGTCCCCGCTCCGCCGGGCCCCCTTCCCAGCGCCCCCGACCCCCGTCCCCGCTGCCACCCCTCCCCAGCCCCGGACTCCCTCAGCGACGCCGCTCCCGCCCCGCCCCGCCCCGCCGGCAGGCACACCCGGAGCGGCGGCGCGGCGAGGGAGGCCGCCGCGGGAGCACCGGGGACCATACCTCTCGGCGATGTAGAGGGTCCCGGTGCCGAGGCCCTTCCCGTTCAGCACAGCCTCGGTATCCGGCTGCTGCTGCCGGAGTCCCTCCGCCGGCTCTGGCGGCGGGAAACTTTTCAGGAAGCTCATTGCAGCCAGGAGGCTATAAACACAAAACCCCGGGCAGCCGCACGCGCGGCCAGCACAGCTCCTGGCGGCACGCCCCGGAAGCGGTCTCAGCCACCCGGAAGCACAACCTTGCCGACGCGGAAGCTTCAAGCGCCACGGAGCGTAGAGATGAGCCACTCTAGGAAATCGTCTGGAGGTCTGTGTCGTTCGCTGGGCGTTTGTCACGTGACGCCGCGGGCCAGCGCTTCCTTTCTGCGTCGGTAGGCTGGCAATCCCGCTCCTTCTCGGGACCCCCCCGCTTCAATGTCTTCACAACCACTCCATGGGAGAGGAAGCGCGCAGAGGGGGGTTTTGAGCCGGGGGCGAGTGGCTCAGGCCTAGCTCCCTAGCCGTTCAGGAGGCCGACCTGAGGATTGTGGTTCTAAGCCAGCCCGGGCAGGAAGGTCCATAAGACTTACTCTACAGTTAACCATCGACGAGCCAGAAGTGGAGGTGTGGTAGAGCACCAGACTTGTCCAGGACCAGGCCCAGGACCAGAGAGAGAGAGAGATTTATTTATTTCCTATAAAAGCAGAAATGGGCCTTCAACAAGAGCCTCTGTCCTCAGGTGCACTTGAAATAGAAAGCCTATGGATCCAAGAGCCCAAACTCTCTGGTCTCCAAGTTCTGTTGTTCTCACTGCTCCCTCCCACCTTTTCCAGGCCAAGTTCACGTTTAAGGCTCGCATGTCCATGAACCAGACACCAGTTCAGACCCTGATATAATCCTAAGAATGTGAGCCACCCATCCTGGCATGCCAAGAGACCTGGTACACAGGAGGCAAATAACATGAGCAAAGAGCTGGCTGGATGGCAAGGAGTGGAACCGAGCCAGATCTGAAATTCTTGCTTATTTTTTCCTTAGGTCCTAAAGAGTAAAAAGTACTGAGAGCATAATAATGACTAGATTAGTGTTAGGTATTTTACAGTAGGTATTTTACCTATATTATTATTATTGTCAGTCATGGGACATGAATTTGAGGCCTGGGTACTGTCCCTGAGCTTTTTTGCTAGCCAGCATCCAATCACATTGAGTGACAGTTCCACTTAAGTTTTTCTGGTGGTTAATAGTAGATAAGAGTCTCACAGGCTTTCCTGCCCAGGTGGACTTCGAACTGTGATCCTAAGGTCTCAGCCTCTTGAGTAGCTAGGTCTGAGCGGTAGATTGGAGTGCCCAATCTACTGGTATTATTTTTTTGACTTTTTTTTAAGGCAGATAAATTTTCTTTTAAGTGACCCAGTTTTACAGAGGAGACATGAGGAGTTAAACTGAAGAGCATGAGGTCCACTGTGATAAACATATTTGAATCCAATCTATTCTAATTCCACGATATCTACCTCTAAAGTTATAGTATGTATGTGGTAAGACTTTGAGGCTAGAGAATGGATCATGTGGGGTAGTGTTAGTTGTTCCTCCTTAACAGGGGAATGTTAGACTTTTAGGCTTGATGGGTTTTTTGGTAGACTGGGTATAGGCCACACTGAACAGGAAGGGAATTAGGAAGTTGTTGCTGTAGTATAGGTGAGAAAGTGGCAGTAAAGATGGAGATGGTGAAGATTCTAGAGTTTTGAAAAGTAATGCACTCATACTTTGGAACTTGATTGAGAGCAAGAATGTACTGATAGTGAAAACCAAAATGGATAAAGAAGACTGTACGATTATTTCTAAAACTTCCAGTTTAAAAGATTGAATTATACCTAGGCACTGGTGATTCATACATGTGATCTTCGCTACTCAGGAGGCTGAGATCTGAGGATTGTAGTTCAAAGCCAGCCCAGGCAGGAAAGTCTGTGAGATTCTTATCTCCGATTAGTCACCCGAAAACTGGAAGTGGAGCTTTGGCTCCCAAAGCTTTTGGCTTTGGTTTAGAGCAATAGCCTTGAGCAGAAGATCTCCAGGGCAGCATCCAGGTCCTGAGTTCAAGCCCAATGACTCACAATAAAAAAAATATTGAGTGGAAAACTGAGTAGAGACTGATGGACTCATTTCCCCAAGGTTTAGGAAGAGATTTTGAAACTAGCTTACAAGGTTGAGGATATACCTCAGGTAGAAGGCTTTCCTAGCATGCTCTGGGTTGTGTGCTCAGAATTGAATAAAAAGAGAATGTAGTAGCTTACAAAACTAATTTCAGGGCTGGGATGTAATTTAGCGATGAAGCTCTTGCCTAGCAAGTACAACATATTGGGTTTGATCCCCATATCAAAAGAAAAGAGAAAAAATACAGTTAAGAAATCTAATGCGGGGACCGGGAGTTTGGCCTAGTGGTTAAAGTGCTTGCCTAGCGTGCATGAAGACCCGGGTTCGATTCCTCGGTACCACATACATAGAAAAAAGCTGGAAATGGTGCTGAGGCTCAAGTGGTAGAGCTCTAGCATTGAGAAAGTCCAAGGACAGTGCTCAGGCCCTGAGCTCAAGCCCAGGACTGGAAAAAAAAAAAAAAGAAATCTAATGCGAAGCTGGATGTGGTGGCTCCAGCTACTCAGGAGGCTGAATCTGAGGATAGTGGTTCAAAGCCAGCCTGGGCACTAAAGAGACATGAGACTCTTATCTCCAGTTAACCACTAGAAAATGAGAAGTGGGACTGTGGTTCAAGGAGTAGGGTGGTACCCTTGAGCCGAAGAGCTCAGGGATACTGCCCAGGCCCAGAGTTCAAGCCCCTTGACTGCCCCCCCCAAAAGAAATGTAATTTGAGAAATGACTCATTTGAGGTTTCCCATAGGAACTTTGTGGCTATTTGATGAAATAGCAGTACTTCACTCTGAAATGGAATGCCCCAAACAATGGAGAAAATTGGCAAAAACCAGTATAGTCATTTCCTTTTTTTTTTTTTTTTTTCCTACTACTTGAACCTCAGCACCACTTCCAGCTTTTTTCTATGTATGTGGTACAGAGGAATTGAACCCGGGTCTTCATGCATGCTAGGCAAGCACTCTACCACTAGGCCAAACTCCTGGTCCCAATAAAGTCATTTCCTATGAACATAGTGAAAAAAAGATCCAAGTGTATTACTCTGTGGCAATATATTTCATCCAAGACTAACTGAAGAAAGGGATCTAAGCTATGAGAAGGAGCTCTTTCTTTAAACACCCATTTCTGTGCCAGGCTCAGAGGAGGCGTTTAGGCAAATAACTGTCAAAGCAAACAGACATACCACCAAGACTTCAAAGAAACAATTGTGCTGTTTGTTGTATAAATTCCTGTGGAAAAACATGAACAGTAATCACTTTGTCACACTTATGTAGTGTTCTATTTAAAAGTATTTTCCTATCAGTTATTTCCTTTGATCTCTTGTGGAACAGGCCGGGTAGCTGTTACTGAGCCCACTTTACACATGAAACTGGAGAGCAATTAGTGATTTACTGTTACTAGTTCTTATGTAGAAATAAGATTCCTTATCCCAAGTCCAGAATTTTTACTGTAAAATCATTACCTCCTAATTGGCAGATGGGCTTTAAAGAAACAGACATTTATTTTTTGGTTATAATAATTAAGCTTCCCAATCCATTATGATTAGATGAGAATTGTTATTAGAATCCTGGCATACGTTCTAGTGAGGTTGTATCACCAGAGAAATCATTTCTTTCCCTCTTGGGTTATGGTAAAATTAAAAGCTGTTTAGTTTTATGAGCTCATAGGGCAATTACTGGTGTTCTACTAGCAAGTAATAATGCCAAAACACAAAGAAAATGGACATTCAACAGAAAAATGAAACAAATGTGAGGATAAGGAAGTAATACCTCCCTGGTTGTAAGTTTCAGCTTTTTCTAATAGTTGTTCTTAATATTACAATTCAATTATTGTTGCTTAGACGCCTGCTGTTTCCTATGTTTGTAACATGTTAGTGAGAATTTCCAAAGAGAATCCAACATTTCTATAGCCTGACTGAAGACTAAAACCAAGCAAGAACAACTGGAAAGAAAATGCATTTCAATTTTTTTTTCTTTGTCAGTAGCAAGGCTTTTTAACCCAGGGCCTAGGCACTGTCCTTGAGCTTTTTTTGCTTAAGGTTTGCGTACTTTGAGCCACAGCTCCACTTTCAGTTTTTTTTTTCTTTTCTTTAAATTTTTTTTTTTTTTTTTTTGCCAGTGCTGGGCTTGAGCTCAGGGCCTGAGCACTGTCCTTGGACTTTCTCAAGGCTAGAGCTCTACCACTTGAGCCTCAGCACCACTTCCGGCTTTTTTCTATGTATGTGGTACCGAGGAATCGAACCCGGGTCTTCATGCATGCTAGGCAAGCACTTTAACCACTAGGCCAAACTCCCAGCCCCCTTTTCTTTAAATTTTATTGTAAAGATGATGTACAGAGGCATTACATAAGTAATGAGTACATTTCTTCTAAAACATTGTTATCCCCCTTTCTCCCACTTTCCCTGCTCCTGACCCCACCCCTCTACTTGTAAAGTTCATTTCCAGCATAGTGTCCTGTGAGGATTGCTGTTGCATTGGTTTACCCTTTGTCCTTTTCTTTCACCATTTTGTTATTCCCCTTCCTTTCCCAAATCAGATAAACATAATATAATATATAAGGTACAGGGTACCAGAATCTAAAACAGTGATGACAGGGGATAAATCAAAGGGGGAAAAATGAAAGAAAAAAGAAAGAACTTCACACAGTAAATTAAAAGTATAAAACTCTTGTTTCTATACCTTGGAGTTCATTTTGATTAGCATCTTTTTCCTTTTTTTTTTTGCCAGTCCTGAGGCTTGAACTCAGGGTCTGAGCACTGTTCTTAGGCTTTCTCAAGCATGAGTTCTATCACTTTAGCCACAGCACCACTTCTGTTTTCTTCTGTGTATATGGTACCAAGGAATTGAACCTGGGCCTTCATGCATGTTAGGCAAGCACTGTACCACTAGGCCAAACTCCTGTCCCATAACATTTTATACGGTCATGCGTACATAGCTATTGAGCTATTGTGATCCTCTGCTAGTCCTTAGACATACACTAATTATTACAAATGAGGGAAACCATGGAGCCCATCTTTCTTTGGGTTTGACATCACTTAATGTGATCTTTTTCCCAAGTCTTTCCATTTCCTTATGAATGCATCTCATATCTCAGCCTCCCGAGTAGCTACGATTACAGGTGTGAGCCACTGGTACCTTTTTTTTTTTCCCCTAATAGGGAGAGCTTTGTATAGAGAACGAGTATAGATGAATGGAAATCAGAGAGTAAGAGACATACAGAGGCTTAGTTTAATAGGAACATTCCCTAGTCAACAGCATAGGGTTGTTGGAAAAGCACCTTCTTTTTGGAGACAGGCTGGAGCAGGTGATTGAAGCATGGATAAAGTGGCTCCGGTCACCCGTACTGTGATCCAGCACTAGCTTCTAGTTAACTCTTTCTTTGGGATATGATTATATGTGCTAAATGAACTGTTTCACTTATCAAATCATATTCTCTTAGTATTATCTCCATTTAGATGACTTCAGAGTTCCTGTAGAATCACAGAAGAATAAAAAATTAGACAACCATTCACCTTATATTTAACGTAAAAGTATGTAATTTTACCTCCTCTAAATGGTCAGCATTTACTACACCAATTCTCAGTTTTTGAAAGGAAAGAATGCTTGTTAGTCCTCTAGGCTCTTACTTTAAGAGATGTGAGTTGACAGTCATGTTTTAGCTCTACAATCCTGAAGACTCCTTTAAGCATTCTTGGAGTGGTTATGGCTTATTTATTATTTTTTTGTGATAGGTTCTTGCTATCCTGGCCTGAAATTTACAATCCTCTTTCAGTGCTGGGAAGGTAAGCATGAATCACCACACATCTTGACTGATGATGTATTAAGTTAAAAAAATTAAATTTTTTTTTTGCCAGTCCTGGAACTTGAACTCAGGGTCTGAGCACTGTCCTTGACCTTTCTCAAGGGTAGGGCTCTACTACTTGAGCCACAGCACCATTTCTAGCTTTTTCTATGTATATGGTACCAAGGAATCAAACCCAAGCCTTTGTGCATGCTAGGCAAGCACTCTATCACTAGACCAAAGTCCTGGCCCATAAAATTTATTTTTAAAGTAAAACTTTCATTTTCTCTCCATGGGCCAACCTTTACTCTATTAATTGAAATCAAAGCTCTTAGCCTAAAGTAATATTTCTAATCACAATCGCAAAAGTTTTGCTAGTCTATTGTTAAGAAATAAATTGGTGATGAGAATCATACTCAGGGAATCATACTCAGGGTTTGTCCATTAAAGTAATCTGATTGAATGAATCCCTTTTTAAATGTGCTGATCTATATAATGTACCAGCTTACTGGTAGGCAAGTCAGACTCTCATTTCCTTCTTCACCCTCCACACAAAACAGAGCTTTTTGCCCGGTGCTTGTAATCCTAACTACTCAGGAGGCTGAGATCAGAGGATCACATTTCAAAGCCACTAAAGTCTGAGAGACTCTTATCCCCAGTTAACCAACCGAAAACCAGAAGTGGCACTATGGCTCAAGTGGTAGAGCTATAGCCTTGACCAAAAGAGCTCAGGGACAGTGCCCAGGCTCAGAGTTCAAGACCCACGACCACCACCACCACCACCACCACCAACAACAACAAAAGAACAAAGCTTTTGTCTTTGGCTGCTGCAGTGGCACAGTCCAGAACTCCAGTGGCACCACACAGAACAGTCATATGGTTTAATGTGCCAATCCTGGAGACTGAAGATAGAAACCAAAGAATAATTTTCTAATGTCTGTATATACCTACTTGGCAAGTAGCCTTAAATTATTTTGGATTGTTACAACATTGACATCTATCTGTATGAAGAAATACTTCATATTGAAGTAACTATTATTTAAAATAAATTATTTTGGAGAAATTGATGCACTTGCAACTTTACTCTGTGCATAATGAACAATAAGTCTATAATTGTACATTAAAATACTTTACTCTTTGTGAGCCTATGACCGAAAACTATTAGCTTTCTATATGTCACAAAATTTAAAACAAACTAGGCTTTACAAACACATGCTAAGTACATCAAATTATTTAAATTTTTTATTGTGACAATTGACATATATTAAGTGAAAGAAATGACAGAATATAATAAAACATTTTGAAAGAAAAATTACACAATTAGGCCAATAGCTATAAAATGGCTTTAGGCCTAGCTTATAACACTAAGTTCTGATCAGACTGTAGTGAGACATTAAACATTTTGTTAACAAAAATATTGGCACCAGCCACAACGTATTTTGGTTGTCACAAGGAATATTGTATTTAAACTATCCACTGCAATTCTAACACACCAGGTGTTCATACACTGCAGTTAATTCCTGAATCTCTTTAAGCTATCAGGAATCACCATGTTCATTATACACAATTTACTTTGTGTTATCAGAATCACATTTCTAGTTTTCAGATCTCTTTTCACCTCCCTCATTCCATGAAGTACGGTATTATGTAATAGCACTCTAGGTCCTATTAGACTTAATAGTATAGTCCTGATTATTCTGAGAGTTTTATGCCTACCTAAGAGCTTCTGCTTTAGCCCTCATCTCCAAATAAAATGTTCGAAGAATCTATTCTGAAAATTTATTTTTATGCATGAGAAACGAAGCCTTTCATTAAAATACATATGAAAATCCAGGAGGTGATCTGGATGAAATACTTCTTGGATTCCAGTTGTTTGAGACCAATGAGACCATTTATTATATCTACTCTGGAATCTATATTATTCACATGGATATTCATAGCCCCAAGGAGTGTGAAAAACAAAACAAGCTGACTTCCTACATTAGCTGACAGTAGTTTACTTAGAAATTATGACACATTTAGATGCTTTTAATTCTTGGTAAAAATACATTTGCACTACAAAGATGAGAAATGAGAATAGTAAATCAACAGATGGCAAAAAGTCCTGGCATTAAAAAAAAGGTGTCATTGCAATGATAAAAATGTGTCACATAAAAGATTGAATTTGAAAAGTGGTGCTGTGGCTCAAAGTGGTAGAGCCTTGAGCAAATGTGGTTAGGGACAGACAGTGCCCAGGCCCTGAGTTCAAGCCCCATGACTAAGAGGAAAAAAAAAATTAAATCAGCAGTACAAAATTTCAAAATACTTTAGCAACTAAGGAGGGAAATGAAAATGACTATCTCCTTTCCAGCTATATTTCAGCAAGTATTCCTGTACAATTGAGTCTTCTGAAAACAAGAAACTAGAAAACAAGCTCTATTCCATCCCTACAACACAGGACACCCATCCCCTATAAAGTGCACATGGCAGTTTATGGCAAGCTACTGTTCAGATACTATGATTCTGAAGCTACCTTGATAACAAAACACCAGACCAATATTGAAAATACTCTATAAGGCATCATGAACACCATGCACCGAAAGAATATGCTGTCAACTGCCAAATTTGGGTTCTTACAGCTGTTCTGCTCCTGAAAATCCATAGACACTAATCTAAAGATTTGTGTGGTCTGTGTCTACATGAAGGTGAGTATAGTATCATGCAATGATTATAAAGCTTTGGAGAAAAGTGTTAGCCTAATTTCAAGGCTTGTCCACACAGCAGTACTGACATGCACCAACTCTGCTTAAGGGCAGTAAAATGAAAAAGACCATGGCACAAAATTTTAAACAATTGTAGGTTTAATTACATAATGCACCTGGAGAAGTTCTAGCATAAACACAATTGTAAAAATCTACATCCTATTTTAGGGTATTTTCCCACCTCCCATCCCTTAAAAGCTGTACAGTTATAAAAAAATGTGACTCTCGAGCAAAATAAACTTTTTCCCCCCCAACATACAAAATAAGTTAAATGATTCAGGTCTTGAGCCATTCAATTTCCCAGTGACGGTGTTCTGGCTGCCCATAAGCATGATAGGCAGGCTCCTGAGCTATGACCAGAACTCAATAAATACAGAGCAAACAAAACCCCCAAATATTTAAATTAGATTTCCTTAGAAACTGATGAAAAGCTAGGCAAACATAGTTAACAGCTCCATTCTCAACTTACAACATCCAGTGGCAAAAAAAAGAACAAGGCAGGGTTATTCAGTCCTTTGCACATTTTCTAGCTTGTACTGGTTTGGAAAAAAAAAAAGAAAAAAAAAAAAGAAAGCACAAATGTTCTTTTAATGGTTCTTTTTAAAATTTGTTACTCAAAATGTAAATTCCTACTCATGTAATAACTTATGCTCTTGACTATTCTTTATGTACAGGACAGACATACCTCAAAAAAAAAATTAAAACAACACCTTCAGTAACCCAAACTACTACAATGTACCACAATGGGATTGCCAGAATCTCCCAGAGCCAAGGGGTAATAATGTGAAATGAGAATAAATTGAGCTTACATGGTCAGAATGAGAGAAAAAAACTCCACTAAGGGCATACATACAATTAAAATACCAGAGAGATCTTTTATGAATAAAGTATTAAGTGCATACTGTACAGTGAGTATATACCCAGTATATGTACCTAGCTCATTACAGTGGCCCACCACTGTTGACTTGGGAACAATTATCCTCAATGTGGTTGGTTATATAGTTCCTTAGCAATTCTTGGCTCTCTAAAAATGTTAAGTGATTTAAGTTTGAGTGAAATATTTTGAAAAAGGTATCAGTAATAAAAAAACACAATAGCCCAGTTTAAATAAATTGATAGCAACTTTTCAGGATTGGTAAAAACAAAACAAAACAAAACAAAATCAGCAGTAGTTGCTTGCCACTTCTCCAAGATAGGTTTACAGGGAATTAAAGATTTACACTGGGAATGGTGGATAGAAGAGGAATGGATTTTATTCTAGGAGTTAAACATGTACCTGTACTACTTTTCAACAGCTGAGGATTGGGTAAATTATGGCACATATTCACTTTTGGCATTTTCCACTTCTTGGAATACACTTTGAGAGCTTCAAACCAACAAAAGAAACTATTCTTCTCTAGGCTAGTTCTCTAATCAAATGATGTTCATATTTTAAAAATAATCTCTAATGCAGCTATTTGCCTTATTTCTTTTTACACATTAATGTGGTTTCATTCTAATAAACTGTGTGTGTTCCATTTGAAAAATGATTTATGTCTTTAAATACTTGTTCTAAAACTGTGAGGGAACACTTATGGATCTGTTCCACTGTGTTGGTAAAGAATGATGTTCACAAGTTCTATAGTAGTGTCATTAGGTTCTTGAACATCTCTTATCCTACAAACAAACTAACCAGGCATTCATTCCTGTGACAAAAGAAATTCTATCAATTCTACTTTAAAGAATAACATTTTCTGGGAGTGGGGGGGAGGGAAATGGGGACCAAGACATGTGAAAGGGTATCAATGTATGGGAATTAATGCACCATCTATCTGGCAAATATCATGTAACCCTTCTATTAATTACAATAAAAATATATGAAAAAAAAGAATAACATTTTCTCATTTTGACTAGTTAAACAACAAAACCTCCATATAAATATGTATGATGGGTTCTGTCAACAAGGAAGTAAAAAGTAGTGTGCAATATTCTTTAAAATTAATTTGTTTAAAAACCTTTTGTCCAGTAACTTCATTATCACTCAAGTTCTCGGTTCTTTGGCCACTTAAAAAAACAAAACAGATTTAATCGCTATACATGAATTTATTCTAAATGGAACTCTTATTTTTATCCTCTGATTCTAAAACCTGACCAGTTGGAAAAGGAAATCCACCTTTAATATATCACATATATTCTTGAAAGTATTTCTGCTAGCCTTTTGTAGTAATGACAATGGAGAATGTTTCATACTAAACATTGTTTCATCAGGACAAATGGGTCCTTTTCATATAATTCAACGTTTCTGCACTGTGAAAATTCAGTTAAGTTTCCAAACCTTTACAAAAATTGTAAATTAAATAGTCTGAATACTAAACTATATCCTCCCTTAATATGTTTGTTTTAGGCTACAGTTTGGTATTGGGAACCCTCCTTTATTCAGACAAAGGGAGTATAAACTAGGAAAGGGCTCTATTCGATAGCAGCTGTTGAGACTATATCCATAGTTCAAAAGAACCAAAATGATGGATCCTATGTGAACTGCTGCTTTCCTTTCTGTCCAGTGCTAAACATTGTTTCATGCCTTTAAATACAGAACATATTTTTTCCATTTTTAAAAGTACTTCCTCAGAGAATGTTCAGAGTACATATTTCTGAGAGATAATACTCTGAGGACCGACTCTAAACACTACACAAGGCTGGGACTTAGCTCAATGCTAGAACACTTGCCTAGCATGCATGAAGCGCTCTCTAGGTTCAATCCTCAGAATGAATAAAAAACCTGAACCAAAAAATACAAGCAGTAAAACTGTTCACCATCTAATCAGCTATAATCAGTCTACCTGTATAGTAAGAACTAACTGCCTAGATTACAGTCTTGGTAGATGAGCTCTAAGTAATTGAGTTAATGGGAATTTAGTCACAGAGAATATCAAGTTGACAGTTATTCAAGTCTGGTAAGTCTCTGGCAGCACAAGTGGTTTTGTAACCCACGTTGGGGACATTTGCTAAGAGAACACTCAGTCTTTACTATGAAGAGGAGAAAATTCCTTATTTCACACTAGGAAATCTGTTGTTTAACTATCCATTAATACTACTAACAACTGCTTAACTGGGAAATAGGAATAACAGGAGAAGCAGGAGCTGTGCATCCAGAGGTAGAGGCAGGGCAGATGGGAGAGTTTCTACTTACTTAGTGGCTTTACCAGCCCGCAGGAGTGAAACTGGACGGGGAGATGGGGTCAGGAAAGACAGCCTGAAATATCTGAGCCACTTACCTTGCACTGGTAGGAATCCTTTCAACTCTTTGTTTTACACAATTTAAAACATTGACTTTTACATAAATGAAACAAACCTACCTAGAAAGGTTAGTAAATGTGACTCCTTTGTTTTACTATACTTCCTATGAAAAACCCTTCCCTCCTTTTCCAAGGAAACATTTGTCTCCAAATAAAAATCACAATTTGCTTGGAACCATATGCTCTTATTGCATCCTATTTTAAGGCTGCTTTCATTATTTTATTTTGATACTGATACATATACATTGTTAGAATCAAAGCAAAAATATGAATGGGCAGGTACTATTGAAATAAAGTGAAACAAACAAAAAAATCCAACAACTGAAAAATAACAGCTATAAACTTTCAAGGACAAACGAAGATTTAAGGGCAATTGATACCTGTTGAGGAAGGAAAAATACGAAGTATAAAGTTTTTTTTTTTTTCTTTTTGGAGGGGGGCAGTTCTATAATGTAAGTCTAATGCCAGCTTTGTAATAAAACGGAGTGATTTACTACACTATCACATAGAATGCTTCATTAGGAAAGAGAAATGAATGCTTAAGTTCCCTGGGCCAGCAGCAGATATGGTGTGTCCATTGCCGGCAACAGACAACACTGCAACAGAAAAACCCAAACCTCAGGGCGAGAACACTCACAGAACTAATGGTTAAAGGTTTCAGAACATGACAGGCAAGATTTGAACACAGGTACTATACATTCTGTACAATGTTATGGCTCTGCCTGAAATTTTACAGCTGTAACAGAAGAGAAAATAAAGTTCATATTTAGTGTCAGTTTCTGTTGTTAAGATATTTAGTTACAGACCACCAAAACAGGGCTTATCTTTCTTTAAAGTGTTGAGATGTTTGAAATGGATATCATGCTTTTTAAGTATATTAGAAATTCTCATTCTCTGTTGGTTGTGTGACCATGAATTTTAATATGTCTAATGGCCAAAGGCCAAAACTACATTCAAACCCTGCTAATATATCCAGGCAGATAGAAAATTTCAACACATACATATACACACACATACACACACATTAAAACTCAAATTAAAAACCTCCCAAAGGAACTGCTTTGTTTGTAGACTTCAATTTGAAGTAGGTACTAAGGGCAAGAATAGACCAGCTAAAATTCACCTGAAAATCCCTTCCCAGTCTTCAAAATGTGCCATTGTCAGCTTAGTACACATGGGTGCTATTTCTTTCAAAATGACATTTCAGATATTTAAACACAAAGTGGCCAGAAGACAAAGGTTTGAATACCAGCAAAGTTTATATAGTCTATCAGAGCATTTTAGGAAAGACCACATTCATTTCACTAACTTTCCCTGCAGACCACAGGATATTAGAGGTCACCTTATTACCACTGCATAAAGCTAATATAAAACATTTGTTACTAGCATGATCTGGTTGTCAAAGCTTCATTAACTTTACGATACAAATGCTTTTCAGATGATTTTTTTTTTCAAACAAGAAACTTTGCTGTAACAAAACCTTGGGTTAAAGTGTTTTTATGATGATACTTTCATGGTCTCTTCTTTATTTAAAGTGTGGTAATTCTAATAAAAGCCAAGTTGATTTCATGAAGGCTATTACAAATCGACAGATGTATATGATGTTATCTACAATTCTCAAACTGCAACAATACAGATTTGGACTTTAAACAGTCTGTTAATCATCACCTATGCCATGAATGTTTAAATATAATATATATTTAATATGAAAAAGCTAAAGCACAAGTGCTTTATCCCACCCTTAAATTCTGTTTTGGGCCCTGATAGATATGGAATGCATTCTTATCTACCCTTTTCACAAAGTCAGGAGAGCTCAGGAAATATAAAGTCAAAAATATACAAATCTTTGTTGTTATTATAATAAGATTTTTTTTTCCATGAATGAAATTACCAAGGACCATGAACTTGGAAAAAGAAAATCAAAGGAATTTACAGCAATTATTTAGCTTCAAAAGTTCAAAACTGGTCACTTCACAGAAAGACTTCTGGGTTTGTTGTATTTTTCTTCTAAAAAGTCATTCTGTAGT